>NC_134852.1:189363919-189663919 GCF_049852395.1 Peromyscus maniculatus bairdii | reverse complement strand
AGCCAAGGCCCTGGTTGCAGAAGACCTAGGTCACAGAAGGTCAAGTAACTCTGGCCAATATCCAGTATTGAGTGCTGCTGATAGCAAAAGACCATGGGAGTATACAGCAGGTGACAACTAGTGTTCAGAAGGTCAACCTATCAGAACTAAGGGTTCTGGAGGAAACCATCACGCAAGATGTTATGCAATTACTGTCTTTTGAATGAATTGGCTGCTCCTTGTTGTAAACTTCTTGTGCAATAACATCCATGATTTTCCCCATTTACCGTGCATTTCCATGTTATGTGTACAGGTATCATGATTGTATCTCAATCTTATTGGCACACATAATTGTGGATAGTCAAGATTTTTTTTTGGTTTTTTGAGTCAGGGTTTCTCCATGTAGTTTTGGTGCCTGTCCTGGATCTGGATCTATAGACCAGGCTAGCCTCGAACTCATAGAGATCCACCTGGCTCTGCCTCCCGAAAGCTGGGATTAAAGGTGTGTGCCACCACCACCCAGCTGATGTTTTTTTATTTTTCTTAACTGTACAATTCTTATGAATAGAAACATACTAAAATATGCTTTATAACTAGATCTATTGTTCCATGTGGACTGTAGACACTTAGAGGTCTTGTTCTCCATCCTTAGCCACTGACAAGGTAAATATTGGTCAGACAAAGTGTCTTTGTAGAACTTCACAGAGTGGAATTGCAGGTGCCTGGCCTTGTTAGATCAAAACCCTTCAGAATAATTATAGTGAACTAGAAGTGACAGTGCAGTGTCTGGCCTTGGTATGTCTTAGTCCTTCAAGAGATCAATAGCACCTATGTTGCCCTAAGCCTCCTCCACCAGCACCTCCCCACTCTGATTCAAACAAAAATTAAAACTTTGTATTTATTTCTACACCAGTTTTTAATGCAAGACTTTAGGCTCAGTAGACTAACTATGTATAGGTCTGAGATTCAGGTGACTAACAAAAAAAAGGTTGTTAACTGACTAACCATGTCTGGATATTATTAATCACATAAAATAGAACACGTATTCTTTGCCTTTTCCTTAAATCTCTCACTGGTTTAATTTCTTCCCTTGTAACCCTTGTAGCTATCACTTTAAGAGATAGTCAGAACTTTTTACAACCCACAGCTGTTGTCAATCACCAATTAAGCTGACCAAGTCTTGGCCAAGTGTGACTCTTATCAGAATGCTTGTCCCTGAGAGTTTGCTTTGTAGTTTGTACTAACAAGTTGTTAATGAATGGATATATATATATATATATATATATATATCTGGGGGAACAAAGAGCAGGGGAAGGTGGAAAGAACTAGATAGAATAATGAGAACAGAGAAGGACTGAGAGGAGCTAAGTACGAGAACAGAAAAGAAGCTGTGTAGATAGAATTGAATTAGAAGGATAAAGTGAATGGACTAAAGAACTCAGTGTGCCTAGATTCATTGGATATCCCTCAGATCAGTATCTCAGCTGCTTGTAGCATCTGTTCTGGACCCTGGTAGACATCTCCTCAGGGCAGGCACCTGGGGGAATCTGATAATTCAGGATTTCCCAGTACCACCTACCCTACAGTCAAACACAATTGAACAGGAAGGATGAAACCCTCAGCCCATAGGTAGCTGCTAAATCTGACAAAAAATATATGTAGGGCTCAGTCCTTGGTCAGAAAGGCTGCCTTCTGTTCCCACCATATGGAATGGGATGGACTGTTATTGTCAGTGCTACACACCACTTTATGCAATCAAATTTTCTTTTTTCGGGACTCCAGTACTGGTGTTTCTGGATGGAAGCCATACGACAAACAGTATGCTGAGACTTCCTGTACCGCTTCTGTCAACTTACACTGAAACAACAATGTCAAAACATAACCAAACATCGTTTTTTTGTTTGTTTTGGTTTTTTGACACAACTAAACTTCTTAATGATTCTTTTTGGCTTTTTAATAATACCAAAGGTAAATACCTAACAATAAGAGAGATCATTGACATCCTGATAAACATAACATGTGGGCCCATGAGATGGTTCTCCAGGTGAGGTTGTTTGTGGCCAAAACTGATGACCTGGATTTGATTCCCAGGACCTGCAGGGTGGAGGGAGAGCTGACTCCCTGGAGTTATCTTCTGACCTTCCTGTGTTTACCATAGGGAGCATGTGCACACACACACACACACACACACACACACACACACACACACACACACAGAGACATACATGTGTGCGTCCGAGAGGTTAAAAAAAACCTAAGTAACTGTAGTTCCATCTACAACCAAGTGTGACTAACTTTTCTCTTGATTTTTGGGGACCTGGACTGTCAGGCACCTCACAATTGATGCACTACCGAGAAATCTGTATTGATGAGTACTTCCCTGGTGCCAGGCCAAAAAATTTCAGTGGGGACTTTGGGATCCTTCCAGCCTCACCAGCTGCGGACATAGCTAGATCCTGTGGTCAGCGACTGGAGTAAGCCTTAAGAAGTTGAACTATGCCGGGCGGTGGTGGCTCACGCCTTTAATCCTAGCATTCAGGAGGCAGAGCCAGGTGGATCTCTGTGAGTTCGAGGCCAGCCTGGTCTATAGCGTGAATTCCAGGACAGGCACCAAAGCTACACAGAGAAACTCTGTCTTGGGGGGCGGGAGAAGTTGGACTATTACTCTCTCCATGGGACCAGTTTGTGCTCTTCCTCCCAAGTGGGGGGCCTGCTGTACAAATGCTGGCTGCCGTCACTCATGCCCAGCTTGCCAGCCTCAGATTCTTCATCTGCTGATGCTTTTTACAACCTAGGCTCCTTTCTGGAAAAGGCACACTTCCCTTCACACCCTTGCTCTAAATGTACCAAAACCCAAGTCCTAAATGCCGGATGTTCCAAAATTTGGATCACTAGCCACAATCAATGGAGTGTTAGAACAGACAACTAATTGATAACTCTGGCCAATACTCAGATTTTCCTGGTCCATTCTTAGAAGACTTTTTGGAAAATGAGAATTTCAACTGTAGTGATGAATATTAAAAATATCTCTTATCTGACTATCTAGAAGGTCTCAGTAGCCATTCTAGAGGTACAATGAAACCTCAGCTTCCTAGCAGGAATGGACTCCAAATCCATTTGGTCCAAGACATCCTTATTTCAAAAACAGGAGGCACTGGAGCTCCCCTTTATAAAACTTGTTACTTCTGGGTTGACTCTTCAGGAAAAGTAGAGAAAAACTCTCAAAAGAAACCAACCAACCAAACACTAAATTACAACACTCAAGCCCAAGTCTCCAGAGCTGGAGAGATGACTCAGTGATTATGAATATATATTGCTCTTGTAGAGGATCTGAGTTTGGCTCCCAGGATTCATGTGGGGTGGCTCACAGCTGTCTATAACTCTGATACCTCTGACCTCCAAAGGCACCTGCACTCATTACACATACCCTCTCCTCCATATACATAATTAAACATAAAAATAAAAATCTAAAAAATATTGGGGTCTTTAAAAAATATACTCTAGACCCCCTGCTTGGGGGTCTAGACGCCTAGGTAGCTTCTCCAGATGGGCTGGACTCTTAGTAATCACAGCCTCTTTATTTCCTTCCTTCTTCCACTGTCCATCAATCCATTCATTCATTCATTTATTCACTCATTTATTCAATTTTTTGAGACAGTGTCTCTGGTATCCCAGGCTGGCCTCAGACTGATGTGTAGTAGACAAGGATGACCTTGAACTTTTGATCTTCCTGCTTCTACATTCTGAGTTTTAGGATTATGTGCAATTGCCACCATACCCAGTTTTCTGCAGTGGTAGGACTCAAATCCAGGGCCTTATACATACTAGGGAAGCATTTTACCAATTGAGCTAACCCCAGGCCTTTCTTGTTTAACTTTTGCTTTATGTCTTTACCTTCTGGTAGTATTGACATTGTCCTCATTATAGGCCTATACGGTCCTGATGATGCTTTTTCAGTGACATCAACCATTATCAAGGACATTAATGCCTGCCTGCCACCACTGAGTATCTTTTGATCAGATGTCATCATCCAACCTTCCGTTTCTTAGACAGCTACTTCCTCTTTTCTCCAAATGCTGCTTGAGATACTCGGGACTCCACGATCCTTTCATGATGAGCAATGTCAGGGTTTGTAATGCCCCTATTCAGTCATGAAGAAACTGCAGAAGACGAATCTTCATTATGCCTTGTCTGTGATCTATATAACTTTGGAGATGTGGGAGAGAGAGATGTGGACACTATTCTGGGACAGATGACTGCCCAGAGCTGTTCTAGCCTCAGAACAAGGCTCTTAATGCCCCAGGATAGAATGGGTTCAGAGCAAGGCTGCTGGCTTCCTAGCAGGACTGTTACAAGAACTAACCATGGTAAGACCTAGTTGCAGTTTGTCTTAGGATGTCTTGGCACTACTGTACCACATGCTACTCATTAAGGAGCATGCTCAGACTATTAGGAGGCTGACTACTCGAGATCCATAATGTCTCTGGGAGATCTGGGTCTTTCCCGTGTATTTTCTTTCCTTTAAAAAAATATTGTGTGTGTCCATTATGCCACAGAATGTGTATGGAAGTAAGAGGACAACTCTGTGGAATCAGTTATCTCCTTTTCCTTTTACATGGGTCCCAGGGACTGAACTCAGGACAGCAGGCCGGCACAGCAAACACCTTTTATCCACAGAGCCATCTTGCTGGCCCTTGTAGTACGCCCTCTCTCCTCCTCTTCTTTTTGGTGACAGGATCTCATGTATACCGGGCTCATACTCAGTAAATTGCCGAAGATTATCCTGAACTTCTGATCCTCTCCTCTCTGCCTCTCCAGTGTTTGGATTATAGGCATGTACCACCATACAAGGCTTTATTGCAGTATTAGGGATCCAACCTGGGGTTTTGCACATGCTGGCGAAGCACTATACTGACTAAGCTCTGTCCCCAGCCTCTGTAATGTATTTCAATAAATGTTCTTGTTGCTCACTCTGGTCTTGGTAAAATCTTTTTGCTCATCTGTATCTCCAACCCTCCACACACGGTCTTCCAATGCACAGGAAATCTCAGAGAGCACCCACTTCTGTATTTTCATTTGTAGCAATAATAGGAGTCCGAACCCTGTATTTGGCTACAGTGTTTGATCTGCTACATCAGAAGACACCTAAAAGTAGTTAGGCTGGGGAGATACCACCTCCCCTACATTGTGATCTGTGTTAAATGTAACAGCAATTCCTATTCATAACCACTATTAGGCTATCTTTGGATGCAAAGCACCAAGAAGTCACCAGGGAGAAAAGCCATGTCTTTAAAAAGTAATGACCTTTTGAGGCCTGACTGGTTTACATAGCGAGTTCCAGACCAGCCAGGGCTGCATAGTGAGAGCTGGCCTCAGGAGAAAAAAAAGTAATAACCTAAGTCCACTTGCAGTATAAGTAGTAGTACTAGGTAGCAGTGGTTCCCGGCTCTGGGCTGGTGCGTGGAGCACATTGGTACAATCTCAGCTCTTGGGAGGACGGCGGCTGAAGGTCATCCTCAGTCACACAGTAAACTAGAGGCCTGCCTAGTTTCTTGTTTTGGATTTGGAAGTCTACAGACGCCTTGTTTTGCTGAGGCCTGCCCTGTGGCTCGTGGATCCCCAGAGGTCTGGATTGTCCTTACTCCCTCACCCGACAGGTCCCCCCCCACGCGTGCTTCCGCAGTCCACGTTCCTTCCGCGCTCTAGAGGGAGCCCGCGGGCCCAGCTTCTGCAGCGGATCCGTTTCGGTGGGGCAGCTGCCCGGGAGGACTTCTTTCCAACACCTGCTGGGCCGCGATCCTGCCTGGGGACATCCCGCCGTGTGCACGCTCACCACGCCCTAGCCAGGCAACCCTCGGCCTCAGCGGCGCGCCGGGGTGGAGCCCGGCCGGGACCCTGCTGGGCCTCCGACGCTCGGGGGCCAGCACCGCATCCCACCTGCCAGCTAGTCGGGGCCCAGGCAGCGGCCGTCCCCTCCCGCCCGGCTCCGCGTAAAACCCGGAGCGGAGGCCGCTCCCGGCTCCCTCGAGGCGGCGCGGCGCGGCGCGGCGGACTGGGCATGCGCAATGCGCAAGGCCGGCTCCCAGCGCCAAAAGGAAGCGTTCTCAGAGATCGCAGCGGCTGCGCCGGGGTATGCGGAACGGGCTCGCGTGGCTGCTGCACCCCGCGCTGTCCAGCACCTTGCGCTCCATCCTCGGCGCCCGCCGGCCGCTCGCGAAGCGACAGTGTGGGTAAGCGTCCCGAGCGCCCGGGCCCACGCGGCCCGCGGGGTCACCGTGGCTGTGCTGTGTGCTGCTGCAAAGTGGTGATTCAGCACTTAGCGCCGCCGCCGCCGCCGCCGCCGCCCCTCACGCTGCCAGTCCGGCCCGCCGGGTGCGTGGACGTCCGCGCCGAGGCCGCCCCGGGGACCGCGGAGGGTCGGGCCTGGCGGGGAGGGCGGACGGGAACGGTGCCCGGGGATTGCTGGGCGGACGCCACAAGTGTAGGGGGGCTCGGGGCCGTCCGAGGCAGCCCGGCCGCTCCGCGAGCCGCGCACTCCGGCTGTCCTCTGTGAGCGGCCGGCCACCTGAGGCGGGCCCCGGTGCCATGAGGTGAGGGGGATCCGGGGAGTCGTGGGAGATCGCTTCTCACCCTGCAGCGCTGTCCCCCGCGGGGACCGAGTTTCCTGCACTAGGGCAGTGAGCATTGGGTACCGTAAAAGTTTGCCTGCCTGGTCGGGAGTGAGCAGACGGGGATTTGGGATCCCACACAGCATCTGCCTTGTTTCACACCTAAAACAACACAGGTTTGGTGGTTTCTCTTACAGTTGCAGAGATTATGGCAAAACCGGGCTTAGGATGCACGGTTGTTGTTGCTGCTGTTTTTCAGCTAGTGGCTTGCTCCCTCCACTTTACCCCGCTCTGTGTATACTACAGATTTTCTGTCTCGTAATAAAGGCGTAAGGTGTTTTTACTGTGAGTCAAGAGAGATAGGCAGTATTATCCTGCTCTACTTAGATCATTATTTGAAGCTCTCCCGATTTTACTAATATTTAGGACCTGCTGAATGCAGCGCACTGTGATGGGCTTTGTGTTCATATGTGATCTGCCTTCCAAGCAACTTTGGTTTGGCTGGAACCATTTGACAAGCGATGAGCTCGACAATGGACAGCCAGGAGCACAGTGATCTGGACTGATCTGCAGCAGTGGCAGAGGTCATGTGTGGATGTAATCCAGGCCAGGTGTACTGGTCGTTTGTTGGGAGGATAGCGAACAGATTAGCTGAAGCTTTGGGGAATTTCCCTGGGGGAATTAAGAAGGCACAAATGCTGTATAATGCTACCCTGGGCCTTGAATTGTAGTTGGGATCCCCCCGCCCCCGGAATCTTTGAATAATAGTGAATATTAGTGTCTCATTAAGAGTTTCGAATTACACGGTTGTTGCACAGGCATGTAATCCCAGTCACTTGTGAGGCTAAGGCAAGAGGATTGCAATTCAAGGCCTGCAGAGGGAGTTCTAGGTCAGCCTGAGCAACCCTGAAAAATAAAACAGGGCTGGGGATATAGCTCAGCGACAGAGCTCTTGCTTGTCTTACTGTGTGTGGCCCTAGATTCAACCCCCCATTCCCCCTCTCTTGTCCCCCCAAAAGTTAACTGGGGGGGTGATCTAATGGAACTGGGAATTGAGGAGGTTGGATGGGTGTGAAGATCTTGTAGTATGTAAGGGAGTAGATCCTGGAGGCAGAGAAACGTGCCTGCCAGGCCCGGTCTTTACTGCATGGACTATGAAGGTAGCAGGGTTATTAGGGACTAGTGGCAATGAGGAATTTATGGGACTTGTTTTCCCTCCCTTTATTTCCCACTACACTATAAAATCCATTACAGTGTGGAAAAAGAATCCCCGAGAGAGAGAAGCGGGTGTGGTAAGCATAGTTATGGTACCTCCTCCTTGGCTTCCCTAGTTCTGCAATTATGGACGTGTACTTGGCTTCTAGAATTAAAAACATTTTTTTAGGACAAATTGTTATTAGTTCAGATTTGGTGTTTTGGAGTCCTCTTGTCTCAACCTCTTCAGTGCTGGGATTACAGACAACTTTCAGATTTTTTTTTTTTTAAATAATGTATTCCAAGGGAGCCTCAAACTCCCTACCTAGCCAAGGGTGATCTTCCTACCTCCATCTCCAGGTTCTGGAATTACTGGCGTGTACCACCATACCTGGTTTATGCAGTGCTAGGGAATGAAGGAACCAGGACTGGTTGGGTTTTACCAAATGAGTTCCTTCCTGGCCTTATTTGTGCTTGTGAGACAAGTTCTTACTACATAGCCCTGACTGGTGTGGAGCTTGGAACTTTTACATAAACTGAGTTTGCCTCGAATTTGTGGTGATCTTTTTACTTCTGGGGTTGCAGGCATGCTCACCCATGCTGAGCTAAAATTTGTAGTTTTAAAAGAAGCATCTATTTTAAGATTTATTTATTTATTTATTTATTTATTTATTTATTTATTTATTTATTTATTTATAGTTTTTCAAGACAGGGTTTCTCTGTGTAGCCCTGGCTGTCCTGGAACTCGCTGTGTAGACCAGGCTGGCCTCAAACTCAGAGATTCGCCTGCCTCTGCCTCCAGAGTGCTGGGATTAAAGGCATGTGCCACCACTGCCTGGCTTATTTTAAGTTTTATAGAGCTAGATGGTTTGTGTATTCTACCTGCTCCTCCTGCAGTTAACTAGTTAATTATTATTTTGTTGTTGTTTCAAGACAGTACCTCATTATGTAGACCAGGCTGGCCTTGAAAGCACAGAGATCTTCCCTGAGGCTGGAGAGATGGCTCAGAGATGAAGAGCACTTGTTGCTCCTGCAGAGGGTCCAGGGTTGGTTCTCAGCACCCACATTGTGTCTTAGTTAGGGTTTCTATTGCTGAGAAGAGACACCATGACCCCAGCAAAGGAAAGCTGTAGTGGTATTTGCTCCGCCCAGGACCGTGGGCTACATGGCCTGAAGGAGGCAGTGCACATGACCTCTTAAAAGGAAGGGGAGAGAGGTCACAGCCCCTTCTGCTGCCTGCTGTGATCAAACTTGGGTTTGCTCAGGGTCAGATCAGAGGACGACGTCAGCTGTCTACGTGGTTCTGTATTCATGAGTGTATTTCCTCAGTTGATCCTAATACTCCTTAAGCACACTTGTGGGTTTCTCGAATTAGAAAACATTTAATTGAGGTGGCAGCTTACAGTTCAGAGGTTCAGTCTGTTATCATGGTGAGGAACATGGCAGTGTGGCAGTTCACAGACAGACATGGTGCTGTCTGTCTGTCTTGGTCAGAAGGCAACAGGAAGTGGACTGAGGTACTGGGCGTGGCTTGGGCATATATGAGACCTCAAAGCTTACCCCCACAGTGACACACTTCCTCCAGTAAGACTATACCTACTCCAACAAAGCCACACCTCCTCATAGTGCTACTCCCAATGAGCTTATGGGGGCCAGTTACATTCAAATTACCACATAATGGTTCACAATCATCCGTAACTCCTTTTCCAGGATTCTGATGCTCTCTTTGGGCCTTCTATAGAACCAAGCACACAGAAGGTACACATACATGCAGGCAAAGCACACAGACAATAAAATGAATAAATAAGTGAAAATTAAATATTAAATATAGTGTGCACCTTGAAACTGGAGTTATGGATGATTGTAAGCTGCCAGATGGTGCTGAGAACCAGACTCAGGTCCTCTGCAAGAGCAGCAAGTACTCTTTAGCTGCAGACCAAGTCATCTTTTCATTCCGTGTGTGTGTGTGTGTGTGTGTGTGTGTGTGTGTGTGTGTGTGTGTGTGTGTGTGTGTGTGTGTGTGCTCGCGCACACACGCGCACGCATATAAGTGAATGTGTGGGTTTGTGCACATAATTACAGTGCTTGTGGAAGCCAGAAGAGAGGGTCAGGTTCCCTAGAGCTAGAGTTATAGGCAGGTGGTTTGTGAGCTGCCAGATACTGAACTCAGGTCCTTTGGAAGAGCAGCAAGTGCTCTTAACTAATTAACCATCTTGCCAGCCCTTGGTTTATTTATTTATTCATTTGTTTATTTATTTACTATGTATGCAGAAGCGGGTGACAGATCTCATTACAGATGGTTGTGAGCCACCATATAGGTGCTGGGAATTGAACTCAGGACCTCTGGAAGAACAGTTGGTGTTCTTAACCTCAGAGCCATCTCTCCAGCCCTCGATTTATTTATTTTTGAGACAGGGCCTCTTGTAGCCTAGGCAGTGTTTTTCCTGCCTCTTCTTCCAGCCTTTGTGTATTATTACTTGTAGTTAGATTCTCTCCTTCTGCTACTGTCTTTCATTGATGAAGTCCAGGGTATTGATGAATCAGAGCTTCAAGATAAGGATCTCAGAGAATGAATTAATTCAGAAGGCTCAAAACTTAATGAAGTCAACTATCCAGAAAAGCTATACATAAAAAAGAGTGACTGAAGCTATGAAAGAGTCTTATCTAATCAAAGGGATCAGAGTATAGTTTTAGGAAAGGAAGTATTAATGTCTGAGCTACCATATATTCCAATCTTTATTTTATTTTATTTAAAAATGTTACTGTGTGTATGAGTATTTTGCCTACATAATATGTATGTGTAGAACATGTATGCCTGGTACTGGGGTCAGAAGAGGGTGTCAGATCCCCTGGAATTGGAGTTACAGATGATTGTGAGCTGCCATGTGGGTGCTGGGAATTGGGTCCTCTGGAAGAGCAGCCATGCTCTTAACCACTGAGCCATCTTTTTAGCTCCACATTCAGATCTTTTTGTTTGTTTGTTTTCCCTGAGACAGGGTTTCTCTGTGTGTCCTTGAACTCACAGAGATCCACCTGCCTCTGCCTCCCAAGTGCTGGGATTAAAGGCATGTGCCACCACCGCCCCAGCCACATTCAGATCTTAAGGGAATTAGTTTTGCTGTCCAGAGCCAGAAGAATGCTTTACCAGAGTTAGTCACCGGGAAGAACAGGTGAGAGCTTGATACGACCTGTCAGGTTATAATGCCTGTGCCAGTGTTTGAGCATGTTTCCTGGTCTAACCGTTTAACCTCCCGGCAAAGAAGCCTGGCAACCTGAGTTTGATCTCCAGAACCTACATGGTAGAAGGAGAGAGCTGACTCCTATGAGTTTTTCCCTGACCGCCACACAAGTGCATGGTACACACGTGTGTATATATCTGCACACAAAGTAAATACTGTAAACTTCTTCACATTTTTAAACAAATAAAAAACGAGTGAATAAAAAGCAATTCTCTGAACAGCTGTAGTGGATATTGGGGCTATGGAATTACCTTAACTATTGGGGACAGTATTTATCCTCGGCAACCACTGGGGACAGACATCAGATGGCCTGGCTGTTGGCTCTGATCTGTGTTTCTGTATTCCACATGCTTAGGAAACAATAGTGTACCACTCTGGATTGATTGACTAGTAAGTTGTTCAGACCTTTAGGACTCAGTCAGTGGTCAAGTGCTTGCCTGTAACACCCAAAGCCTTGGGAAACGATTCAGGCTTTTAAACCACTTTTAACCAAACAAATGCTTTTTAGTAGTTTAAGAAGACGGGGGTGGGGGGTGGGGATGGGGATGGTGGGTGGTGGTGGGGTGGGTGGTGGGGGTGGTTGGGTTGGTGTGTGTGTGTGTGTGTGTGTGTGTGTGTGTGTGTGTGTGTGTGTGTGTATCCTTGAGTATCTTCAGCATCAGCCGTCACAATAGTAAGGGTCATAGCAGTCTCACCGGAGTGTGGCAGGAGTTTGGTAGGAGCTTCATTTACTTCTCTTTCCATTTCACTGATTGTATTTTAAGTCTCCTAGACGCACACCCAGAGAATCGGCCTGTTTTCCAGCCAGGCTGCCAAGGCCAGGACACTTTCTTTCCATAGTGGTAGGTCTAGGTGTGCTGGGCTCTGGAACCTTGACGAGGCCTTCAGTCTGCCATTACTGTTTTCTGCTTGTTGGGCCATTATTTGTGCTCATTAATTGAGTATCCATATTGTTTTGATTGCCCACAATTGCTCAGCATTGTGAGGGTTGCAGAGATAATCGGTCATAAATCCTGTCCCCAAGGAGCTTTCAGTTATAAATAATGGATAATTATATTCCTTTGCTTCTGTTACTTTATTAAACATCTCCATTTTTATGCTTTGTTGCTTCTTCCAATTTATTTTTAAAAGTATTTAAGTTGTTTTTTTTTTTTCTTCTTCAAATCACATCTCTGGGGGTTGGAAAGACGGCTCAGCAGTTAAGAGCACTGACTGCTCTTCCAGAGGACCCGGGTTCAATTCCCAGCACCCACATGGCAGCTTACAACTGTCTGTAACTCTAGTAACTCTAGTTCTGGGTTATCTAATACCCTCACAGACATACATGTATGACAAACACCAGTGCACATAAAATAGAAAGAAATCATTTAAAAAAGATCCTATCTGTTTCCTTTCTTTCAAAGTAGAACTCACAAAATTCTCTTTAAATTTTTATGTATATGTGGCTGTGTGTATGTGTGGAAGTCAGAGGACAAATATGTGGAGTTGATTCTGTCTTTCCACCTTTATATGGGGTTTCCAGAAATTGAACTCAGGTCCTCAGGCTCTGAGCTATTTAACTGACACCACAAAATTCTTTATTAAAAAATTATTTTATTATTATTCTCTCTGTGTAGCTCTGGCTGTCCTGGAACTCACTATGTAGACCAGGCTGGCTTTTTTTTTTTTTTTTTTTTTTTTGGTTTTGGTTTTTCGAGACAGGGTTTCTCTGTGTAGCTTTGCGCCTTTCCTGGAACTCACTTGGTAGCCCAGGCTGGCCTCGAACTCACAGAGATCCGCCTGGCTCTGCCTCCCGAGTGCTGGGATTAAAGGCGTGCGCCACCACCGCCCGGCCTAGACCAGGCTGGCTTTGAACTCACAAAGATCCTCCTGCTCCTGGTTCCCGAGTGCTGCCACCATGCTCCATATTTTAATTTTTAATTGTATATATATGTGTGTATATGCACCGAGAACATAAGAGTCAAACCAACTATAAACTTTGGATGAATGGGGTATAGTTGGTAGACTTACACATAGAAGACATGGGATTAGCAAAGGCTGAAGGAAGTAGGAAAACCCATAACATCATTGAGAGACCGAAGATTTTTACCCCATAGGAAGTAAATATACATGACTTTCAGTGATGATGTGACAATGATGACAATGTGGAAGCTAGCTTTTTAGATGATCTCTTTGTTCTTAGAAACACAATTTGAAATTCAAATAGACATCAAAGTAATGCAAATAGGGGCTAAGGATGTACCTTAGTTGGTGGAGGGCTTGCTTATCATGAATGAGGCTGTGGGTTTGATTCCTGGTACTGGGCAGGATGGGGTCAGGGATGGATGAATATGAATGGAGCTAGGTGCAATGGCCCACACCTGTAGTCCCAGCTACTTTGATGGATGAGGTGTGAGGATAACTTGAGTCCAGGAATTCTAGACTGGGGTGGGCTACATAGATACTTGATACACATACATTCGGAAGTGTAAATGACAAGGATAAGGAGACTCATTCGATGACGTGGGAAAGAAGATCCAGCAGCCTATAATGGCCGATTGGGCGTGTAGGGGTGGAGCCGAAGGTCTTGGAATTAATGACTTTAAGATGAGTGCTGCGTGAGCCTAGACTAGAAGGAACAATCAGGGTAGAGAAGACACCAGAGACTGAGCTGCAGACTGTGGGAAGAAGGCCATTAGGTGAGACGTTGGTCCTGTCTGGCAGGTGGCTGGTTTTCCCAAGGCATGCCAAGAGAACAGGTTGGTCAGGTACGGCAGTGGGACACAGTGGCACAGTCTTGGAGGCACATCAGAGCTGGCTTTTGCCTTCAGGAAGTTGGATGACACAGGGCTTCTCAGGAGAGTGGACAGGACTGGGCAGCCTTTAATCACGTAGCAAGGGAAATAAAATGAAGGTCTAGTTCATTCCTATGTAGTAGGGGAGGGGATCAAAGTTAGGTTAGTGAGTTCTGAGCTACTGCTGAGGTTTCTTAAATTCGCTCTGCTTAAGGATCAGAATGGATGTAGAAGACCCTATAAGACTGACCTCAGATGTAAGCGAAAGAGATCCAGCTCTAAGGCTCTTGCTGTTCTTGGTAATGTTTTTGTTCCCATTTGCCCTTCCCATCCCCAGACAGGGTTTCTCTGTGTAGCCCTGGCTGTCCTGGAACTCACTCTGTAGACCAGGCTGGCCTTGAATTCAGGAGATCCACCTGCCTCTGCCTCCCAAGTGCTGGGATTAAATGTGTGCACCACCGCCCAGCTGTTCTTGGTAATATTAACCATGAAGATTTAGTGGTTGATATTTATTGAGTGCGTTTTACACGTTATGCATTTCCATATGTTGTAGATGAATTTCTTAACAGTCTTATTAAATAAGAAACACAGAGCCAGATATAGGGGTGAAGGCCATAGAGGTCAGGAAATAGTGAGAGCCACCAGCTAACCTTACTCGCCACGCCGCCGCTGTAGCTTCCCAAGAGAACCAAACGCTTGTTCCCATCTAACCTGTGCCTTTATTGCCTTGCTGTTCTGCCTTCTCTTTGGCTCTTAGCCCAGCCACCACATTTACTCGTCACTGCCTGTCTATACAGACCTCCAGGTCTCTATGGTTGGTACTGGGATTAAAGGCATGTGTCACCACCCTTGGCTGTGTCCTTGACCACACAGAGACTCTGCCTGCCATGTGATCGGGATTAAGGGCGTGTGCTACCACCACCTGACTTTTGTTTATGGATGACTATGTCCTCCGATCTCAAGGCAAACTTTATTTATTAACATACCAATAAAGTATCACCACATTTTCCATCACAAATAAAACATCACCACAGTGTGTTGTTTAGTGGCCACAGGAATCCTGCAACAGAGTAGTGTTGTTAATCTTCCTTTCTATATAAGGAGATTGACGCTCAGTTGTTCAATGGCACACAGTGAGTGGTTCAGCCGGATATGAATTCAGCTGGGCTCATTCAGGAACCTCAGGGATTAGCTGTTATTACATCACTTCCCTGAAGGTAGCTTGGCATCTCTAGTGGGTGCTAGAACCATTTGTATGACTGGACTTTAGTTAGAATGTCTAAGCTGATTTCTTAGAATGGATGTAGAGTCGAGAGTATGAACATGCATGGTTACACAGAAAATGTTTATGTAGAGATATAGATGGTAGATGACCTTGTGGAACACTGGCCTTTAGAAATACAGAGGAAACAAATTTGGAGAGGTGGGAATTCAAAGAACAGAAGATGATATCAGAAGTTGAATGGTTAGATGTGCTCAGTCAAAAAGGTTTTGAGGAGAAATAGAATATTGATGAAAAAAAAAAGACCATTTTGTTGGCCATTGGCAAACAGTAAGGGACGGAAGCCAAGTGTTGTGGGGTCGGACACAGTTATTCTGAAAAGCAAAAACCGAGGTATTAAGTTTGGAAAAATCACATCTGGGAAAGAGCAGGCCTAAGCAAAGACAAGGGGAATAAAGGTGTCTGTAAGTGGTTTGAAGGAAGAAGGGGGATAAAAGCCCAGGAAAAAGAAGGGGAAAAGGAGACGTGGAGATGAGGTTAGAAGTAAAAAAATGTTAGCGTTATATGTTAATAATAACGAGAGGAGGTTGCTGGGTGTGGTGACTCAGGCCTGTAATCCCAGCAATTAGGAGGTGGAGGAAGAAGGAGCAGGAGTTCGGAGGCAGACCAGCCTGGCCTACCTGAGACCGTGTCTCAAAACAAGCTAGCGAGACGGGGAGGGAGGGAGGGAGAGATGGAGGTGTTTCTCTTTCTAAGTTCTGCCATTTTCCTCGTGTTGTTGCGTATTCCGGCAGCCGGGAGTTTTTAAGGAATGCTACCAGTCCAGGGTCCTGCAGTGAGCACGTCAGCTCAGCTTTGTAGGAAACCTGGTTTTGGGACATGAGTTCTGTTTGGGGCAGGAGCTCAGAAGGAGCAAGGGCCACCACTAGTCTATCCCCAGTACCTAGCACAGCGCTTATTAGCACGTGTAGGACTCCACTAAGTATTGTAATGTGTCTGTCTCGAGTTCTGGGTGCTCTGAATTAGAAGAGTTTCTTTTATTTATTTATTTATTTAGTTAGTTAGTTTTGATAAGTCAGAGTCTTCCTATGTAGCTGTGCCTGGCCTTGTACTTACCGTGTAGCCCAGGCTGACTTTCGAACCTGAGATCTTCCTGCCTCAGCCTTTCCAGTACTGGGATCATAAGTGTAAAGCCACCACACGTGGCTTGTATTAGAACATTTCCAGGACTGTTCACCAGGTCACAGGAAGAGTTGAGGCATAGTTACCTGTTGGTGCTGGCACCTCAGCCACACAGTTGTCTCTCCTTGGCCAGCCGCCTTTCTGCTACCTCTTGATTTTATCGGGCTCTAGAGCCTCAGCCTGACTTGTTTGTGGCGAAGGTTCAGGATGTTGGAAAGCTCCTGAGTCTGTGGGATGCCATGGTATTTTAGTCTCTGAAGTCACTGAACACACAGTTTGGGCCTGAGGGCTCTTGGCTCTTGAGCTGGCCGTTGTCTTCGTCACAGCGCTCCTGTGCAGAGGTGGATAATTGCTCTTTGGGACTGGTGGAAGAATTCGTGCTCTTCTGAATAAGCATGTTCCATGGAGGAAGGAGGAAGAGAGGCACCAGGTGACATTTACAAGGTTGAGTAATTTGTGTGGGCCTGTAAAGTTTGGGCTCAGTGAGCGGTCAGTCCCTAGAACATGATGCTTCAGGGCACACAGGCTTTGGGGAAAAGCTGGACCTCTATTCCTGTTGTTGAGTAGGAAAAAGGAGAAATAAGAGGCAGACCGTAGGAAAGGCCAAGTGTTAAAGTCTAGTTTTCACCACGGCATTGCTTACGAATGAACCCAGGGTCTAGTGCTGTGTGTCACTGGGCTATGTCACCAGCTGAGTTCTGTTTTTCAGAATGGTGACTGTAGTTAATAATAACAACAACATACTGTATGTTTCAAAATTGCTCAGAAAGTAAAATTCAAATGCTTTTTTTGGTTTTTTTTCAAGACAGGGTTTCTCTGTGTAGCTTTGCGCCTTTCCTGGATCTCGCTCTGTAGACCAGGCTGGCCTCAAACTCACAAAGATCCACCTGCCTCTCCCTCCCGAGTGCAGGGATTAAAGGCGTGCGCCACCACTGCCCGGCGTAAAATTCAAATGCTTTTACCTCAAAAATAATAGCTATATGAGCTAGTAGATATATTAGTTTATGTAAGTTAGTCATTCCACAGTGTATGCACATATGAAAACACCACATTGTACCTATAATATAATATAATATAATAAATATAATATAATATAATATAATATAATATAATATAATATAATATAATATAATATAATATAATATAATATAATATAATATAATATAATATAATATAATATAATATAATATAATATAATATAATATAATATTATATATATATATATATATATATATATATATATATATATATATCATTGTTTCTCTCCTGGAGAGGAGAGGAACAGAACAGCGGAAGAGGGAAGGAGGGAGGAGACCAGCATTGTACACTACTGCACTCAACCCCAGCCCTTCAGACTTCGCAGGCCTCCAGCTGTGTCAGTTACTAACTGATCTTAGAAGACGTTCAGCTCGGAGTTAGCGTTGTCTTTTGTTGTGGATCTTCTTAGTCTTTGACAGGAATCGTTCCACAGTCCTTGCTTACCTTTAACGACCTTGACTCTGGAGCTTCCGAGCCCTGTAGAATGTCCCTACTTGGAGTTTACTTACTCCTCCTTGTGTTTAAGTGTAGGTTTTCAGCTCCTGAGAGACTACCACAGGGCTGGTATCCGTGTTCTCACTGTGTGCTAGCAAATGGTATCTGGAGATCGTTGGTCCCTTTACTGATACTTTTATTAGTTTTTGTTTTGTTTCATTTTGTTTTTTTGAGACAGGATTTCTCTGTGTAACCTTGGCTGCCCTGGAACTCACTCTGTAGACCAGGCTGGCCTTGAACTCAGATCTGCTTGCCTCTGTCTCCCTAGTGCTGGGATTAAAGGTGTGTGCCACTACTGCCTGGCTTACTTTTATCAATTTAACAGTTTGTTATAAACTTATTTTTCCCTTTGTTATCTTTTGGGGAAATACTTTAAAACGATTTAAATACATTAATAAAAATTAAACTTAATTTTTATTTATTTATTTATTTATTTGTTTGCTTGTTTTTGAGGTAGTCTCAATATGTGGTCCATGCTGGCTGTGTGTGTGTGTCCGTCTGCTGAGTGCCTGTGTGGAGGCCAAAGGTTGATGCTGAACATCGTCCTGAATTGTTCTCCTCCACCCTTTTTTTTTGAGACAGGGTCTCTCTTAATGTGGAGCTTACTGATTCGGCTAGACTGGCTGGCCAGCTGACTCTGGGAGTCCATCTGTCCTTGCCTCTTGCCCCTTACCCCTTCACCCCAGCATAGGGTTATACATGAGTGCCACCGTGCCTGGCCTTTATGTGGGTGTCGAGGTTCAGACTCAAGTCTTTGTGCTCACACTGCAGGCACTTTACCTACTAAACCGACTCTTCAGCCCCTGGTCTTGATTTATCATCCTCCTGTCTCAGCCTCCTGGGAGCTACTACTGTAGCAGTATGGCACCCCGCTCTACTTTGTTCCTTTATTTATCTTCAGTATACATTTATGATTCGTTGTTTTACACAGTGGTTTTCGTGTGTGTGTGTGTGTGTGTGTGTGTGTGTGTGTGTGTGTGTACATATTCACGTGTGTGCCTTGGTGTGCATGTATAGTGTGGAGTCTTCCTCCATTGCTCTTCACCTTACTTTCTGAGATGGGATGTCTCACTGAATCGGAGGAGCACACGCTTCCCAGACTAGCTGGGCAGCAAGCTCCAGGGAGCCTCCGCTGCCTCTGCAGTACTAGGGTTACAGGTGCACGCCACCAGGCCCCGTCTTTCCTGTGGATGCTGGGGATCTGAACTCAGCCCCTCATGCCTGCATAGCAAACACTTTATCACATGAGACGTTTCTCCAGGTCCCCGCAGAGGTTTCTGTCTAGGCATTTTCTGAAACAGGGGCTTATGTAGCCCTAGCTAGTGCCAGACTTCTATGTATTAGAGGGTGACCTTGAGCTCCTGACCCTCTTGTCCCTGTCTCCTGAGTGCTGAGATTATAGCATGTGTCACCATGCTTGGCTAGCTTTAATCATTATTGTTATTATTTAATGTAATACTTACTGTTTTAAATATGGACATTGGGATATCCATTGAGTGTCTCATCATTTTGTTAGTACTTTATTATTTTTTCGTCCCCAAGATGTTTTAGGTTTATTTGATACTTTCTTATTCTAGTCATCAACCATTTCTCCAAGGAGCCATGACTGATTTTAGTAGAGAAGCCAAAGTTAGAAAGCAAGTTTGTGGTGCTATATGCACTCTTTGCTACTTAGGGAGGGAAGAGCTAGGGCCCTGGGCTCCTCAGTGGACAGGATGAAGGTAGGAAGTTTATGTATACAAATAAATACATATCCTGTATGTGGATCAATAAATGTTGCTGCATATGTTTATTCATGTACATGCATATGTATTCAAGTGTGTAAATAGAAACACATATACATACAGACATGTTTACATCTGTATTTATTTCTGTATCTACCTGTATACTGAAAACTACAAGACCACACAGACAGCTCCAGTGAATCACAAGGTTAATTTTGGCTTTTATTCTTTGCGAATTTGTAACTCTTTTTCCTGATGTGAGGACCCTGGTCTCACTGTCCTACATACCCTCATGTACTGTACCCCGCCTCTGGCCAACGCCTGTCTCATCACTGCTGGCACATCCTTGCCTGGGAAGTTGTTCCTCCGGCTCTTGGCACTCCACACCGCAGATGAATGAATGATTGCTCTGTTTATTCCTAACCTTTGTGAGGAGCTTTGGCCGACATTTGCAGTTGTTCTTGAAGGTTCTCCTTGGGTACAACTCTGCACCTGACTCAAGCTTCGTCTCTCCTGTTGGGCTGCGAAGGATGAGGTGCTGTCCTTGTTCCACTGAGGGATGCAGCTATTACAAGGCTCAAGTTCCTTATTTTAAATACCCTTGCCAGGCAGTGATGGTGCATACCTTTAATCCTAGCACTCGGTAGGCAGAGGCAGGCAGATCTTTGTGAGTTCCAGGATAGCCTGGGCTACACAGAGAAACCCTGTCTTGAAAAATCAAAAAGAAAAAAAAAAAAGAGAGAGAGAGAAGTTGAAAATAGAGCTTCAAGTCCTACCTCTGCATGCTGTCATCATAATTCAGGGTGCAGACTGAAGACGGGGATGGGTATCCTTGAGACATTACTATCTTGCTTTTTTTTCTCTGTGAATTAGCCTTGTTGTGATATGGACCATCCTAGTTAGCAAAAACAAGTTCAGTTTGGGGCATATAAATTCAGTGAGCAGAGAACAGTGCCTTCCAGTCCAGTAAGCTTGGCTTTTCAAAGATTATGTCCTGTGAAGAGCAGTACAGAGAGCAGAGAGGGCCTGCTGTCCCATTACCCATAGGTACCCATCCTTCCAGAACTGTATAGTCTATCGGTAAGTTAGATTAGCGACGTGGTTAAGACATGGTGCTTGATGTCTAAAGATTTGGGTTTGATTCCCAGTCCTCCTGTCTAAAGCCTATAGATTTAGCCAAGTAACTTCCCTGAGGTCTCATTTCCCAGGACCTATCTAACTGGTTCATTGAATGTATGTCCTTACAAAAGCATATGTGCTGTGCAAGATCCTGACTGAACAGCATCAGGAAGGGCCAGTCCAGAACATGCTTCTAAGGGGTCACTGTGCCTTTTTAAGGTCACCCTGTATTTGTGCCCTAGATGGCTCGTTCCAGGACAAGTTCCTATACATCTTCTTTTTTTCCTCTTTGCTTCATGCTCAGTTTTCTTCCTTTTCTTTTAAGCCTTTTCTGGTTTAGATGTAGGTTGGTAGGTAGATTGGAGTTTATGATAGCATATGCATTTTGATGAGGCTCTCTCCTGGTCTTAAGTTTATAGAATTGGTTGTAATGATTCTCATTCATTATTTTGGGGTCAGTAATCGGAACTGTAAAGGAGAACCTTTCATCCTCAGCATTGCTGACATTTTGGGCGAGATAATCCTGTGCTGTGGAGCTGTCATGGGCACTGCAGGATGCTTAGCAGCACCCCTGGCCTCAGTACCCTTCATTTGTGACAGTCGAAAATGTCTCCAGACACTGTCAGATGTCCTCTGGGAGAGGGGGTGAAATTGTCAACTGCTGAAAACTACCGACTCTAAATGTTGCCTCCCTCATAGCAATTATACAGGAATAATTAGTTACCTGCCTTCTTGATAGTCTGCCCGGTGATGTTTTGACCTCTGGAGATGATAGTATACGATTGGAATTTGCACGAGCCTGTCCTAAGATGCCAGTAATGACATAGTGGTTACTGAGGCAGCCTGCTTGCATCTCACCCTTACAGGACCACAATAACAAAGATGATTCGAATAATAAGGCTGGCTGTGTGTGCTGGCAGTGCCCCAGGGAAGTTTAGTTCAGCGTGTTTACTGGAGAAAACCTGTGAAATCTGCCCAAGTCTGGTGCAGCATGTGCCTGTCAATTTAATAACCCAAATGAACATTTTATTTGACTCTTGAGATGAGAAAGTCCAATTACAAAGGAGTCCAGTAGTATCCCAGATCTGAGGAACAAAGAGATCCCATTTGTTAACGATGAAATATAAATATGACTACTAAACTATGCTAAGAGTGGTCAGTGGATTTTTCTTAACCAGCATTATCTGAGGTGGGCAGATTGTCTTGCGTGACAACCAGGGTGTATGTAGTGTTCAAATGAGCCTCAAGAGATAAATCCTCTGCACAGAATGTGAGGATTTATGATTTGCTCTCTGTGGTGGTCTGTTTTGAGAGAATTTGTTATAGGCCAATAACTGATTTGGATTAATCTTTAGAAACTGAGACATCAGTCTTTAAGCTGCCTTGTTGTTTTGGGTTCATGGAACATCTGTAAAGAAAGATAATCCATGTGTGCATGTTAAGTGCGAATTTAAAGAAATATAACTTTATATGATATTCTTTTAAAAATAAAGGAGCTGTGTAATTTTTTTTTGTTTGTTTTTGTTTTTTGAGATAGGGTTTCTCTGTAGACCTAGCTGTCTTGGAACTTGCTCTGTAGGGCAGGCTGGCCTCGAATTCAGAGATCTACCTGCCTCTGCCTCCCTAGTGCTGGGATTAATGGTATGTGCCACCACTGCCCAGCTGAATCTGTATCATTAAAATTCTGATGGTCTGATATAAAGGTTGGAAAATATTTATTTTATGTGTATGAGTATGTTGTTCGAGTGTATGTATGTGCACTGCATGCATGCCTGATGCCTACAGAGGCCAGGAGAGGGTGTCAGATACCTTGGAACTGGAATTACAGACAGTTGTAAGCGACCATGTGGGTTCTGGCAACTGAACCCCAGTCCCGTGGAAGAGCAGCAAGTGCTCTTAACTGTTGGACCATCTCTCTGGCCTCTACAGGTTGAAAAATTTGAGGTGGGAGTTTATCCAACATTTTATCCTTTGGGAGGCTGGAGACTGGTTCATTCAGTGAAGTGCCTGCTCTGTTGGCCTGAGGGAGGACCTGAGTGCTGATCCCCGGTGACCCCGTAACTGGGACCCAGCACTGACAGGACTGTGGAGACAGGCAGATCACCGGGACTCACTGGCCAGCCATCCTAGCTGCTTCAATGATCACCAGGTGCAGTGAAAGACCATGCCATTAAATAATAGTAATAATAATAGGAGGGGGAGTAGTTTAGCTTTTCATTCTTACTACATTTAGTGCTTGTCATTCAGTTGTTTTTGGAGAATAACAAGGCTTTTGCTTTTGCTTTGTTTGTTTGCTTTTTGTGGTACTGGTAGTTAAACTAGAGCTTTGCACATACTAGACAAATCCTCTACAGCCTGAGCTATATCTTACCCTTATTTTTAAATCTTTACTTGGAGTTTAAAGTAAGTAATTACTAGAAGCTAGTTTTTGAACCAGGAGTAACAATGAGTAAAAATATTTAGTATTATTTATTTATTTATTTATTTTGGTTTTTTGAGACAGGGTTTCTCTGCGTAGCTTTGCAGCACCTTTCCTGGAGCTCACTTGGTAGCCCAGGCTGGCCTCGAACTCACAGAGATCCTCCTGGCTCTGCCTCCCGAGTGCTAGGATTAAAGGCGTGTGCAACCACCGCCTGGCAAAAAATATTTAGTATTCTTTACTGTCCTGTGGTGTCCCTGCTGTCCTGTGGTGTCCCTGCTGTCCTGTGGTGTCCCTGCTGTCCTGTGGTGTCCATGTTGTCCTGTGGTGTCCCTGTTGTCCTGTGGTGTCCCTGCTGTCCTGTGGTGTCCCTGCTGTCCTGTGGTGTCCCTGCTGTCCTGTGGTGTCCTGTGGTGTCCCTGCTGTCCTGTGGTGTCCATGCTGTCCTGTGCTGTCCTGTGGTGTCCATGCTGTCCTGTGCTGTCCTGTGGTGTCCCTGCTGTCCTGTGGTGTCCATGCTGTCCTGTGGTGTCCTGTGGTGTCCTGTGGTGTCCTGTGGTGTCCTGTGGTGTCCTGTGGTGTCCCTGCTGTCCTGTGGTGTCCTGTGGTGTCCCTGCTGTCCTGTGGTGTCCCTGCTGTCCTGTGGTGTCCATGCTGTCCTGTGGTGTCCTGTGGTGTCCTGTGGTGCCCTGTGCTGTCCTGTGGTGTCCTGTGGTGTCCTGTGGTGTCCTGTGGTGTCCTGTGGTGTCCCTGCTGTCCTGTGCTGTCCTGTGCTGTCCTGTGGTGTCCATGCTGTCCTGTGGTGTCCATGCTGTCCTGTGGTGTCCTGTGGTGTCCTGTGGTGTCCCTGCTGTCCTGTGGTGTCCTGTGGTGTCCCTGCTGTCCTGTGGTGTCCTGTGGTGTCCCTGCTGTCCTGTGGTGTCCCTGCTGTCCTGTGGTGTCCATGCTGTCCTTATATAGGCCTCTTTGTCTTTTTAAGATTGTTATTGTTACTTATTGTTTGAAATAGAGTCTCGCTGTGTGTACCTGGCTGTTCTGGAACTTTCTGTGTAGACCAGGCTGGCCTCAAATGCAAAGAGATCCACCTGTCTCTGCCTCCTGAGTGAGTGCTGGGATTAAAAGTAATGCACCACTATGTCTAGTCCCGTGCCGTGTCTCCCCCCAGCTCCCTCCCCCACACCTCCCGCTCAAGATCTTGCTCTGTACCCTGGGTGGCCTTAAACTCATGGTCTTCCTGTATCAGCCTTCCAAGTGCTGGGGTTCCAGGCACCAAGCTCAGCTGGGTTTCCTGTTTCTTGTGTTCAAGATAGCATCAACAGAAGTAGTTGTCACAGCACAAAATCAGAAAAGGTTAGAATGATAATTGTCACAGTAATTAGGCTATTATTTCTTAGCCTTTTTAAATTAGAATATTAAGGTTTTCAGGATGACTTTTGATGATTGCTGTTTATAATGTTAGTAATTAATTTTATTTTACAAAAGGACTTTTGATTGTAATATAATACATGTTTAGCATGGTGTGGTTTTACAAACTGAACATACTTGTATAACCAGCACATGACCAGGAGGACTTCCTTGTGATCCTTTAATTACTGTGCCTCCCCAAGGTAATAGCCTTCCAGATGAACATATAGCTTGACTTGTTTTCATGCTTGATATACATGCAAGTATATAGCATTTATTCCTGTATCCAGCCTTTTTCTTTTCTTTGTTTTTTTGGAGTGGGGGTTTCGAGACAGGGTTTCTCTGTGTAGCTTTGTGCCTTTCCTGGAACTCACTCTGTAGCCCAGGCTGGCCTCTGCCTCCTTAGTGCTGGGATTAAAGGTGTGCACCACCACCACCACCACCACCACCACCACCACCACCACCACCACCCGGCAGTATCCAGCCTTTTTCACTCGACCTTGTATTAGTGAGGCCATCCTAACTGTTGTATTTTGTTTTCTTATTGTTATATTGTTAACTCACTTGTGTGATTGAACCACAGTCTCCCCCCCCCCCCCCCCAAGACAGGGTTTCTTTGTATAATAGTCCTAGCTGTTCTGGAGCTCAATTTGCAGACCAGGCTGGCCTTGCACTCACAGAGATCTACTTGCCTCTGCCTCCCAAGTGCTGGGATTAAATTGCCACCACACTTGGCCACAATATATCTCTTTATAGCCATTGAGCATTATCATATATATATAGTTTGCACTATTATAAATAGTGCTACTATGCCAATGCTATGGAGATAAGATGCATTTATTTTGAATATATATCTAATAGTGGAATTGTTAGTTCACAGTGTCAACATTATTATATAGTGATTGGTTGTTTTTCTTTATCTTTTTTTTTTTTTTTTTTTTTTTTTTTTTTAGTATATAGCATGTATGACTGCAGGACAGAAGAGGGCACCAGATCTCATTACAGGTGGTTGTGAGCCACCATGTGGTTGCTGGGAATTGAACTCAGGACCTCTGGAAGAGCAGCCAGTGCTCTTAACCTCTGAGCCATCTCTCCAGCCCCCTTTCTTTATCTTTTTTAGCCAGGGTCTCACTCTGTAGTCCAGGCCAGTCTTGAACTTGTAATCCTTCTGCCCCATACTCTGGAGGGCTGGGATAATAGGGCGAATCGCTGTGTTTGTAGTAATGGTTTTCGAAGATGGCTGTACGGATTTGTGTTCCCATATCAGTGTATGAGTTCGGGTGCCCGTGTGGCTTCTCTGATACTTGATATTTGCCGTCATTTTCTGCTGTCCGTTCTGGTAGCTATGCAGTAGAATTTTAGAGGGTCTGTGGGGAAAACTAGCTAAAAACTTGGAGCTCCTTGTAGCTGCCACATCAGCCCCTGCTGTCACCAGAGCCTTAATGTCACCCTGTATGCAGCAGCGCACTCTTGGACGGGCATAATCTGCACTCAGGATCAGCAAGCACTCCTGGCGATGGAAGATGCCTGGAGATGCTCAGTCCAGGGTGCTCGTGCCTTTGCAGTTCCGGTTCTGGTCTCCCCCACGACCCTTCGCCATACGTACAAGTGCGATTCTGTGATTTCGTGTGCCTGTTCCTGGTTGAAGCTGTACCAGTTTGCCATGGCCCGTTATGTCCTCCGCGGGGGTGGAGTGGAGTTTTCATTAGATTCCTGGTGGTTTCCCATGAGCACAGTCCTGTTAGCTGGTCATTTTTCTCCCCTGCTATGTGTTGTTTCTTTTTCTTGCTTTCTTGGACTGTTTAGCACTTCCAGGATAGGGTTGAACAGAAATGACACCTTGTCATTTCTGGGGCTGAGGGTACTACATTATTTCAGCATTCCGTGAGATCACTGCTCTAGTTTTTGGTAAATGTTCTTTTTTAGATGAAGGAATGTTTAAAAAAAACTTGTATTATGTATATGTGTGTATCTGAGTGTGGATTTGTACACCTGAGTACAGTATGGAGGCCAGAAGAAGGTGTGCGATCCCTTGGAGCTGGAGTTACAGGTGGTTAGGAGCCACCCGACATCAATCCTGGGACCCGAACACATGTCCTCTGTAAGAGCAGTATGTCCTCTTAACTGCTGAGCCAGCTCTTCACAGAGAAACTCTGTCCTGAAAAGCCAAAAAAAAAAAAAAAAAAGGTCATTATTGGTTCCATATAGTTAAGTACTTATTCTTATTTACCAAGGTGATTGTGATTCTTCTTTTTCTTCTGTTTGTGTGGTTTCATGCATACTTTTGAAAACATGTCACACACAAACCAATTATATAATTGTTTTCATACAAGATGTTCTTTGCAATTTCTCTGTTGTATATTTCCTTTAAAAAAAACCATACTTTATGTATAGCAATACAATTTACATATTAAATAACTATAATAGAATGATTTTAAGTAGGTTTTTGTTTTGTTTTTTTGAGACAAGGTTTCTCCATGTAGTTTTGGTGCCTGTCCTGGATCTTGCTCTGTAGACCAGTCTGGCCTCGAACTCACAGAGATTCACCTGGCTCTGCCTCCCAAGTCCTGGCATTAAAGGCATGCGCTACCACTGCCCAGCTTAAGTAGTTTTAAAAACTAACAAAGAAAAAGGAAAACTTTCAGGTTAAAAAAAAAAAACCTTCTCCCAAAAGTGAATTTAAAATTAATAATTCTTTTCCTATATGGGTCAGTGTAATAAATGTATTCAGTGACTAGTCATACCTAATTCCTGTTGCACTAATGCTCAGTGGAATTAGAAAGAGAGCCCAGCTTTCGAAATCACTGCCTGAATGCAACACCACGTGTTGGATTCTTTTGGAATGTAAAAATGATTCTCACTCCTTCAGTTACCAAAGCTGAATTCACAGATCCACCATGGAAATAAAAGAAAACTATGTTGGAGTTGGAACTAGGAGAAAAGTAGCTTTATGTACTCTGTGACTCGTGTGTTCTTTGCTTTTTTCTTTTATGAGACAGTCTCGTGTATCCCAGGTTTGCTTGGCACCCACTGTGTATCAGACAATGACTTTGAACTTCTGATCCTCCTGAATGCTGGCAGCACACCTGTTTATTGGTGCTGGGGGACTGAACCCAGGGCTTCCTGCCTGGTAGGCAAGCATTCTACCAACTGGGCTACACCCTCAGCCCGTATTTTCCTTTTTTATGGGGAGTGTATTGTGAGAAGGTTTTCATCTCAGGGACTCCGTTGGCAGACTCAGAGCGTTCTTCTAGGATCCTTCCACTGCCTGCCTTTGCTTTATAGAGAGGAGGAGAAGAATCCTAAAGCTTTCCTTGGAGCTGTTGTTTTGACTCACATTATTTTATTATCTGGCATCATTAGAAAGGAGAATGGGGGTCAAGGAAGGACTGTGAGGTGGTAGCTACGACAAGGCAAGCCGCGCATGATGGCTCTAGGAACCACCTACTGTCCCTCCCCTTCCCACGCTTCCTCTTTCTCTGTAGTTCCTGCTTTGCCACAAGTCAGCTACCTGACCTACTGCAGTTGGGCAAGTTACTTAATCACTGGTTTTGTTTCTTCTTGGGGTTGAGGAAGGCAACTGTCCCAGCAGCCGTGAACCACTGTGTGAGGAAAATGAGAAGATTAAATGAGCAATTTACAAAACAATGTTAACAAAAATGGGAGTGATCGTTAGGACTAGGTTTGTACAATGGTATCTCACATTTTGTAATAACCCGAAGACTGTGCAGAGGGTGTTTGTGAAGAAGACTGTGCAGAGGGGTACTTGTGATGAAGATGCTTGCCCCCTCCTGTAACTACACCTCTTAAAAACCCCGTGCTAAGTGCTCACTTTGGCAGCACAGATACTAAAATTGGAACGATAGAGAGAAGATTAGCATGGCCCCTGCGCAAGGATGACATGCAAATTCGTGAAGCGTTCCATATTTTTTTTGGGATTTAGCTCAGTGGTAGAGTGCTTGCCTAGCAAGTGCAAGGTCCTGAGTTCTGTCCTCAGCTCTGGAAAACAAAAGCAAAAACAGAAACAAAAAATCCTGTACTAAGCCGGGCAGTGGTGGCACACACCTTTAATCCCAACACTCGGGAGGCAGAGCCAGGCGGATCTCTGTGAGTTCAAGGCCAGCCTGGTCTATAGAGCGAGATCCAGGACAGGCACCAAAACTACACAGAGAAACCCTGTCTCGAAAAGCCAAAACAAAACCAAACCAAACAACAACAACAACAACCAAAAACCCCCTCTCTGCTAAGAGCTGTAACTGCAAGAGGCATAAAGAGGCAGTTTGGGTCATTTGCTTAAACTTTATAAAGTCTCTGAAGGTGTTCCCTGTTAACCATCTCACATTGGGAATTAACAGCTCTTGATAAGCAGGCACCTGAACTGGTAGAGAACTGATCTTTAAAGGGCTGTTGCCATAGGGCCCCTTTAAATTGCAGCCACCCTAATTCATTTAAGGGTTCAGTTGTTGATCATAAACTCTTTTGCCAGAGGGCCAGGGCACAGAGTGAGAACAGTGAGGCTTCTGCTTAGAACAAGGGCACAGTTTCCAACTGTGGGCATGTGACGCACCCCACAGGGTCTTAGTCTAACCCTGCTTTCTCGAGCTAGCTTCTTTATGAACCGAAGAGAACCTGCCCCTAAGACAGAAGGGCCCTGATGGTGTCCTGAGACCCCCTGCTGTTGTTTAGCTCAAGTAGCACTTACTTGATAACTGTGGTCCTAACGTAAGTTAGTATGTTGAGGGAGGCCTCGTAACTTCCCCACACTACCGGGAACGCTCTGCTCTGCTTCCAGCGGGGAGCAGGGGTGTTTTGGGCTGTGTCTCTGAGTGCTCACCCCTGTGCCCTTCCTCTGTGTTCAGGAGTGTTGTAAGATCCGAATTCCATTTACGGTTTTGGGAGTGGATGGGTGGACTCCACAGAGGGAGGTTTAGATTTATAAACATAACTATTAGCATGATCACTTACCTGTTCAGGTTTACAGCTCATTATTTCTAAACCGGTTTTAACTCAAATCTTGTGCAGTGCAACAGGGTGGGAAGAAAGCCAGGAGCAAAGCGAACTTTCCCAATCTATTAAACTTAACGACACATGAGAAAGACTGTAAAAGGTCATCTGAATAAAAGTCTATTTACATAGTAAGATTTTAGGAGCAGTAAAATCACATTCAATTTAAGAGATATTAGAAACTTCATAAAGCAAAAGTCTGTCTGTTTCAAGTCTTATAAATCACAGCCTTCCTTCTGTGGAACACACCGATCCACTCCCCAAACCGCATGCATACTCCTGGGGGCCAGCAAGATGGACCCAGCAGGTAAAGGGACTTACCACCCATCCCAGGGACCTGAGCCGACTCCCTCAAACTGTCCTTTGACTTCCACACACAAACATCGATAAAAATGTTATATAAAATTAAAATTCTTAAAATTAAAAAAAATTAAATTCTAAAAAACTTGGTACAGGGATTTGGAAATGACTTTCTATTATTCAGAGTTGCTTTGGAAAACATGAAATCCAGACCTTCACATGTTTCACTTCATAACTTTTTTTTTTTTTTTCCGAGACAGGGTTTCTCTGTGTAGCTTTGCGCCTTTCCCGGAACTTACTCTGTAGGCCAGGCTGGCCTTGAACTCACAAAGATCCACCTGCCTCTACCCCCCAAGTGCTGGGATTAAAGTCGTGCACTGTCTTCACCACCCAGCCATAGTCTTGCTTGTGGTTGGTTTTGGTTTGCAGCGCTAGGGATAGAAGCAGAGCCTGGCACATGCCGAGCTCCTGGTTGGTCACCGAGCTCCATGCCGGCCGGTGACTTTCGGGTGGAGGGTCTGGTTGCATTGCAGTTTGAAGGAAACCATGCTTCAGGGGTGTCCCGCTTTTTTCCGTCAAGGGGCCTGGCTTCCTTCTTCCCTTCGACTCTGATTGTCCCCATCTCTCTTCTCCTAAACTGGGGCAGGTACTGCCTTTCCTTACTTCATTGTGCCGCCAGACAAGCAAGCCGTCACCAACTTCAAAGAGAAACTACTTTCCTGTCTGCCTGGTGCCTGCCTGTGTCCTGCACAGCAAGGGCTCTGGTGTCCTTATCTTTGTGGTGGATGGATGTACATCCATGTGGTGCCCAGGCCTGGGCCTTCATGGGCCTCCTGAGATGTTTGTTGGATGTGGGGGTAGGCTGAGGCCCACCCCAGCAGGGTGTGAGTTGTGATGCTAAGTTTTCGTGAAATGATTTTGGGTATTGACTGACTCTCCTTGAGCCTCCACTTCTGGGGATCTTGTGAAAATGCAGAGTAGTTCTGTGGTGAACTCGGATATTTTCCATCTATTCAAGCTCCCAGGAGGGGCCAGCACTCCCAATTCTCCAGTTACAAAAGACTCAAGAGTAAGGTTGGCTTTTGTGAGTAGTTTAACCTTCTGAAGAAAATCGCAAACATTTCTAAACATGCCTCAGTTTACAGAATGCTGGGTGATGACAGTCTGTACCTTAGGAAGTTTCCAACATATGGTAATATCCCTAACGTTGACAGCAATTTTATTGCTCCTACAATTTTGACTTTGACAAGTTAAAAATACCAAATAAATGTCTGGGAAAGCATGTGAGTTAGCATTTGCTCCTCATCTAAAACACGGGGATGCTTGCTTGTTGAAGACGAGGCTTATGCTAATGAGGAAGCCGAGATAGAGAGTCATGTGATCTCCCGTGTATAAATATAAGTGCACAGACAGACAGGCAAGCTGTTGATGACTCCATCATCAGAGGAGGCGTTCCCAGTCGTTCCCCAGTTCTCCAGAAGGTAAGCATCAACTCTGGAGAGAGGGCTGGTAATACGCTGTCTGTAAATGAGTCCTTCTGAAACGTTGCTTATGTTTCCTTTTTTCTTTTTTACTTCCCCGGAAAGCCTTGGTATTTGACATGCAGCACTGTTAGTTGGGAACTTTTACTCTTCTCGATTCTGTGTAAAATGTCTAAAAGTAGTTGCATTGGTTTTTGTGTGTAACTTAGAGGATAAGTCTCTCTCTTCTCGGCTACACAAGGGGTATGAATCAGGCCCAGCTTCAGTGTCCAGATGCTTACAGCCATGTCTGTGATGGACTCCAGTTGTTGATTGAGAACTAGTGTTTGCAGTCCGCTCCTACCAGTCCCTGGGCGTCCCTGCTTCTACCTTCTGTTTTACTGTGTGTGCAGCTTGAAATAGGATCTTGATACACAACCCAGCTGGCCTCTAACCCTTGTTCATCTGCTTTGGCCTCCTGGTTATTAGGATTGCAAGTGCCTGGCACAGCTTAAACATTTTTTTTTCTATAAAATCTGGACAGGGGAAGTTGAAAACCTGCAAGAAGTGTAGTATATATTGCTCATAGCTGAATTGGCCATTTTTATATAATGAGGTGGGTTTTGTTTTTATTTTATTTATTTATTTTGAGACAAGATACCAAGCAGGTTGGCCTCAGATTCCAAACAGCTTCTTATGTGTCTGAGAATGACCTCCAACTCCTGATCCTCCTGTGGCCGCCTCCGGGAAGCTGGGTTTACAGGCTTACATGCTTCCTCCCCTGGCTTCTAACAGTTGACCCTCCAGAGGATTACAGTTTGTACTATCAAAGGGGGCTGAATCTCGCCCTCTACAACTGGTGTGCACTGAGGGAAGTCTGCGAGTCGTCGTCATCGTATTTCAAATCGTTTGTAATCCTTGGGCCTCCTAAAGTGAACCACCTGGGCCAAGCTTAGTGGCAGACGCTCGTGTAAATGGTGGTAATGTAAGTAAAAATCCTGTAAGGTTAGCTCCCACTTAGTGAAAAGCTTCATCAGAAGCGTGGGCTCTCCCCGAAGCGGAGCCTTGCTGGGCAGGCTGAGGCACATTGTGCGCGCCGAGCTGCTTATTACCACATTGATTTGTTTGTTTTGTTTGGTGACAGTGTCTTACTGTGTAGCCCTGGCTGGCCTGGAACTTTATGTAGACCAGGCTAGCTTCAAAGTCAGAGATCTGCATGCCTGTGTTTCCCAAGTGCTAGGGTGAAAGGGATGCACGAGCGTGCATGTCTCCCATCCTCCTTCCCTCTCCCCCTTCCTTTTCCTTTAGGGTGGTGGTTTGGTAGCATATGGTGTCTAGTTAGCGTATTGTCTCCACTATTATATGTCTTTCTCTCTTTTTCTGATACACAGTCTTGCTGTGTAGCCCAGGGACTTGCTATGTAATCAAGGATAGCCTCAAACTCAGTATCAGTCCTCCTGCCTCACCCTCTCAAGTACTGAGAGAGCAGACCACCTGCCTTGTGACTGATTTAGCATTATGCTGCCGCTAGGTTGGAACTCAGTTTCCCCTCACTAGGGCTGGGGAGCCCCTAGTGCTGGGCATTGCATGATGGGGAAGGCACCTACTACCTAGCCACACTCCTAACCCTTGAGTTCTTTTGCTTGTGTAGGCGTTTCTGAGATTGGGTGGTGAGTGGGAGGGGGTTGGGGGTATAGTGTGTGGGGGAGGTGTCTTGGTATCTAACCTCTGCTGCTCTTCTGAATCTCCAGCCTCAGTGTGATGTCTTCATAGGCGCATGCCACCATGCCTTCCTGGAAAGGAACAGTTTGAAATGGTGATTCCATATTGAACTCAAAGTTTTTGAAACAATGTACTGAAGGCATTTGCTACTTCTAAACAGATTTGTCATTTAAGAATCCCCCACTGTTACCTAAGCTTCTTTGTGCCCTTATTTGAAGTTTTAAGAGTTTTCTGTTACCCTGAGGTATATGTTTTTGTCACAAACATTGGTTTTTAGATTTTTGTATTCAGATTTTCATCTTTAACAATAAAATTGCCTTGTGGCTACTGATAGGAAATAGTTGTTAGTAATGGCATTTCACTGGGACATGGTGGAACATGCTGGTGCTTGCTTGAAATCTCATCACTTGAGAGTAAAGACTAACAGATCAGGAATTCAATGTCATCATCAGCTACATTTTCTAGTTTGAGGCCAGCCTGGGCTACAGGAAACCCTGTTAAAAACACACATATAACCCATTCCCAAAGCAGGCACCTCACTTTCAAATTACTGCCCTTGATTTCCCCCCCAAATGTCCCAAAATGTCAGTGTGTGTGTGTGTGTGTGTATGTGTGTGTAGAAGCTAGAGGTTGATGTCGAGTGTGTTCTTTAGTCATTTCCACCTTATTTTATCCATTTGTGTGGATGTGCGAGGGTTAGCGTGTGCCATGGCACACACGTAGAGTCAGGACAACTTGCAGAGGTTGGTGTGCTCCCTGGGCTCCAGGGATTGAACTTCAGTTGGTTTGGTGGCAAGCACCCTTCTCTGCTGAGCCGTCTGTCCAGCTCCCACCCAAGCTTGCTCACTGAGGCAAGGTCTCCTGGTCAGACCCAGAGTTCCTACTATGACTAGTCTTGCTAGCCAGCTTGCTCTGGAGATCCTCTGGCTCTCCTGTAGAGCCCAGGATTATAGGAGCATTACCTCACCCACCTGCGTTTACGTGGGTTCTGAGGATCTGGTCCCCATACTAATGCGGCAGGTGTTTGATCACAGCCCCCCCTCCCCCCAAACCCTTGTCTTGAGGTGTTAACACAGTGTTTTATCCCGAATGATGGCTGCTGGTCATGGGGTTCTGGGTGTCCTCCTATCTCTGTATCTGCAGTGCTGGCTCAGAGTGAGCGGCAGCATCCGGCCTCTGCATTGGAGCCGGGATATGAACTCGGTTCCTCATGCTCATGCAGCAGGCATTTTATAGACTTACGACATCGCCCTGGTCCCAGCTTTATATTTTGTTGTTGTTGTTGTTGTTTTAATGATTTCAGTCTGTCTGTCTGTCTTCTGTCTCTGTTGTCTATATGCACATCCATGTACCACATCCATACCTGGTTCCTGCAGAGGCCGGAAGAGGTCATTGGATGGACTAGAGTTCTAATAGCCTGTTGTGAGCTGCCATGTGGGTGCTGGGAATGGAACCCCCAGGTCCTCTGGAAGAGCAGCCAATGCTCTTAACCTCTGAGCCATCTCTCCAGCCCATACTTTGTTTTTTAAAGAAAGTATTTGTACTCTAAACAGGGCAAAATCATTAGCACTGCCTGTATAAAGCATGATATGGCTTAAATTTTTTATTTGTCTTATATATGTGCTTTGCCGCACATTTTTGTGCACCGCGGTGTGCCCGGTGCCTCTGGAGGCTAGACGAGGGCTTATCATCTGAAACTAGAGTTATAGATGGTTGTGAGCCACCACATGGGTCCTGGGAACCAAACCTGGTTCCTCTGCAAGACCAAGTTCTCTTAACTACTGAGCCATCTCTCTAGGCCTGCATCGTGTGATTTTTAAAACCAGTATTATAATATAGTATTGATCTTTAAAATTCCAAATATCAGTCGAGCATGGTGGTGCACACCTGTAATCTTAATTCTTGGGAGACTGAGGTAAGAGAATAGTGAATTTGAGGATAGCTTGGCCTGTGTAAAGAGAAAACCCAGCCAAACAAAATCTAAATATCATTTCTGAAAAATATATATATATATGAGACTGTGTTAATAGCGAATCTCTTTGGTTTACCAACTTTTAACTCTGATTACCTACATAATTATATATAATTTCAGAGAGGAAGGCATTCTGTTAAAAATCAGGCTAGACTTTTCTTCTAATGCTTTGAGGCTCCCTTCCCATTTTAGTGTTCATGTGTGTATGCATGCTTTGCATATGGGTGGGCACATGTGTGTTGTGTGGGAGCCCAAGTTTGATGTCAGCAATCTTCCTTGATTATTCTTCCATTTTAATTGGAGTGAGGAGGTCTCTCCATCAAACCCAGATTTTCCATGTGACTAGTCTTGCTAACCAGTTTGATCTGGGGATCTCTGGTCTCCACCTTCAGAGAGCTGGAATTACAGGTGAGCCACCTCACCCTCTTGACATTTACGTGGGTTCTGAGGCTCTGAACTCATGTCCTCATGAATGAGTTATGTAGCAAGTGCGTAGCCATCGAGTCATCTCCCAAAACCATGTCTTGAGGTTTTTATTACGATATTTTATCAATGTTTATGCTCCCTGTGGTTTGCCTTTAGGTCTGGCTATTGGTCATTTATTTGTTTTTTATTGTCATAATACGGATGGTCTAGCTCAGCGCCTTAGGCATACTAGGCCAGTGTTCTACCTCTGAGCTACATCAGCAACCCTGGCTATCATCAGTCTTCAGAGATCTACCTTTGTCTTCTAAGAAGCCAGGGTACCAGCGTAGGTTCATTCTTCTCTGTAGTTTCAGATGTGTTTTCAGCTTTACCTGATTCCTATATGAACTGGCCAATATTTGAGGTTTAATATTTTGTCTGTTAAGCAGTTCCTAGTTAGACAAAAGTACCATCTATCCTGCTCTAAAACAAAACAAAACAAAACAAAACAAAGCTCTGGAAGCCCTTCATTGTACCAACCCCAACAAACACCCTATGGGATCCCATTTGCTGATGGTTCTTTTTCTATCACTGTCTCTGGCCTTCCTGGAGAAGAAAGGAAAGACCTGCCAGAGGAAGCCCTTTGCTTATTTGGATAGTGCTTGGGGATTGAACCTATGGCTTCACATATGCTAGGCAAGCGTTCTGCCATTGAGCTATAGCCCCAGCCCGAGGAAACCCTTTGGAAGATAAGGTGTCTAGACTGTTCATGCCGTGGCAGTCAGCGCTTCAGCAGATTACAAAAATCTCTTGGGGTCTTCCTGACTTTTCATTTGTTTCACATCCTGGCTTTTGTTGCTTTCATAAGGCAGCTTGTTTGTCTTGTTTTCAAATATTTCACAGCATGAAATGGAGGCTATTCTTCATGCTCTGAGCACACATATGTTAGTTAGACGATCCTGTTCAGCCGTATCTTGGAATCCATCAGGCTGAGCAATTTGGCTGATTCAGTATGGATTTTTACGCAATCTCTCACCTTACTCCCTAGCAGATTCCTTTGCAGTGTATATATGTGGACGTAGTTATTGGTGATGGAAAACCCATCACTGACCAGCTCATGGTCCAGCTATCCTGTCAAGTCCCCATTGAAGTGCTTATCTAGATAAAAAAGTGGCAGCACAGAACAACACTGTTAGTGCTTGTCTGGAGAGTGAGGGGTGAGGTGGAGAGGAGGAGGCTACATCCTGTAAGTAGCCTATGAACCATTTCCTTCAGGGCTCAGTGGGAAAGCAAGCTGTGTGTGAGTCCGTTCGGCCCTCAGCAGCAGACGCTGCACTAGGTGTTTTGGTTGTTTTCTGTTGTTTGGATGGTGTTATAGGAATTTGCTTGATGTTCTTTCTTTCAAGAGTAGTCACTGTACAACAACTATCCTTTTCTTTCCAGTTTCCAAAGAAAGACTTACAGCAAGATGAGCAATCCGGCTATCCAGAGAATAGAAGACCAGATCGTCAAGTCTCCTGAAGACAAGCGAGAGTATCGTGGGCTGGAGCTGGCCAATGGCATCAAAGTGCTTCTCATCAGTGACCCCACCACGGACAAGTCATCGGCGGCACTCGACGTGCACATAGGTACAGTTAGTCTCCTGGGTGATGATCCAGTGGCAGCAGCATCTGATAGAAGGTGCCATGTGCATAAGGACCCAATAGTTATCACATTTATGTTTTTTCTTATTCTTTCTTTGTATAATTTTTGCTGTTTGTTTTGGTTTTGTTTTTGAGATAGGATCTCACTCTGTAGCCTAGGCAACCTAAAATTCACTGTGTTGCCCCCGTTGGCCTCTAATTTGTTATGCTCCTCCTGCCTCTCAAGTGCTGGAGTTACAGACATAAGCCACCATGCCTGTCTGTGGTAGTGAGACAGGTCTCACTATTATCTCAGGCTGGCCTGGACACATCTAATAGAATCCCGTTATGTTTCCAGCTTAGGTGATGTAGCCGCAAAGAAATGCATTGCATCCTTTAAGCCAGTTTTTTCCTCTGGTGTATTGAGCTCCTTATTTTATAGATTCTTTTTTTTTTCTTCCGGTTTTTCGAGACAGGGTTTCTCTGTGTAGTTTTGGTGCCTGTCCTGGATCTCGCTCTGTAAACCAGGCTAGCCTCGAACTCACAGAGATCCGCCTGGGTCTGCCTCCTGAGGGCTGGGATTAAAGGTGTGCGCCACCACCGCCCGGCATGGCTCACACTTTTCACACTAGCAATTGGGAGCTGGAGGCAGGAGGATTACTCCAAGTTTGAGACCAACGTGGGGTACATAGAGAGACTTCATTTCAAAACAGCAGCAGACAGAACATTAGAAATAAGAAAGTTTTGTAATAGTAGAGCTACTGCTCCTCAAACTGCTGACCAGGGGCGTCACAGTCGGCCAGTGTTGTCCCCGGAGTGATGTCCAGGCAGGGACTGCAGTCTGGTCTTCTTGTTTACTTTCTAAGCAATGCCAGTTCAGAGCAGCCTCACTCACCTCTCTCGGTGTGTGTGATGTTGAGAAGTTCAGACCACTTATAGCTCATTTCCATCTACTAGCCACTACCATTAAAAAGTGGACAGTTACACATGTGCTTTCATTAATTACCTATGTGCTTTCTCTTCCAGGTTCATTGTCAGACCCTCCAAATATTCCTGGCTTAAGTCATTTTTGTGAACATATGCTGTTTTTGGGAACAAAGAAATATCCTAAAGAAAATGAATACAGCCAGTTTCTCAGTGAGCATGCTGGAAGTTCAAACGCCTTTACTAGTGGAGAGCATACCAATTACTATTTTGATGTTTCCCATGAACACTTAGAAGGAGCCCTGGACAGGTAACACTGAATGCCTTGCAAAATATAGAATTTTGTACAGTTACTCACATTAATAAAAATAGTAATTGCTATTTTTACCAAGATGACATCACCATTTTATAGTTTAACACAGATGTTGTAGGGCTGGTCAGGCGGTCAGTGGGTGGGCCATGCCACCAAGCTTGCTGACCTGAGTTTGCTCTAGGAGCCACATGATGGCAGGAGACACACACAAGTCATCCTCTGACCTCCCTGTGCGTTTCCCTCCTCCTCCCTGCCCAAGATAAGGAAATACAGTATTTTTTTAAAGAAGATACTCTGTAGCCAGGTATGGTGGCAAATGCCTCTAATGGTACTCTGGAGGCAGAGATAGGTGGAGCTCTGAGTTCCAGGCCATCCTGGTCTACAAAGTGAGTTCCAGGCCAGCCAGGGCTATATAGTGAGACCCCGTCTTTAGAAAACAGACAAAACAAAACAAAAAACTGTGTTTATAAAGCAGAGAAATTAATGAGAGATGTCACATTTTCACTTCGTGGTAGAAGGGTAATAATGTCACAGCCGTGAACTGGCCTTTAACTATAAAATATTATATGGACTTATAAAATTGTTACTAGCCCTTCTCATTGTAACTTTAACAGATGGTAAAGAGTAACCTATGACAGGGCCTGGAGGATGGCTCAGCGGTAAGAACACTTGATGCTCTGCCAGAGCCTCTGGGTTTGTCCCAGCACCCATGTGGTGGCTCATCGCCATCTATAACTCCAGTTCCAGGGGATCTGGCGCCCTCTGCTCCCCTCCACTGGTCCAGACACACAAATGGTACACATACATACATGAAGGCAAAACACTCAAAAACATTTTTAAAAAACCTTGAGTAAAAGAATTTGTGACAGTGTCACAGATCTCTTTTAGACCCAGTTAGTGTTCCGGAATGTTATGTCTTAGGTAATCTTTCTCTAGTTTCACACTTGTCACTGATGCTTACTTGGTGGATATAGAATTACAAACAAAGCAAAATCCTGTGCATGAGTGTGCATGCCATGGTTGGTGCTATGTGTTCGTGAGCAGGCATGCAGATGCCAGAGTGCATGTGGAGGCTAGACAACAGCCTAGCGTGTCCTTGCCTTGCACTGTCGTTTGCTACCACAGACAACAGCAGGCTAACTAACTCTCTGCCTACCAGCTCCCCTGAGGAGTGCTGGGAAACAGGTACTGCGGCTGGGTCCTTATTCAAGTCTTCAGCCTTGCACTGAAAAGGGCCTTCCTCACTGAGCCATGTCCACAGCTCAGACACAGACTATTCCAACTTTGAGGATGTCTTGAAAGTGTTTTATGGAGTAGGCTCCGTTAGGACAGTGTATTTCTTTTATTTAAAAAATTGTAAATTAGCCAGGTGTGGTGGCACACACCTTTAATCCCAGCACTCAGGAGGCAGAGGCAGGTGGATCTCTGTGAGTTCGAGGCCAGCCTGGTCTACAGAGTGAGTTCCAGGATAGACAGGGCTGTTAAACAGATAAACTCTGTCTTTAAAAACCAAATAAACAAACAAACAAATAAATCAAATAGAATTACTTTTATTTACTTTATGTGTATGTGGGAGTAATGTCACATGTCACGGGATGCATGTAGAGGTTAGAGGCGGACGGCTTGTGAGAGTCCCCTGTCTTCTTCCACTGTGTGGATCCCGGGGACTGAACTCAGGTCGTCAGGCTTTGTGGAGACACCTTTGCTTTTCTAGCCATCTCCATCTTGCTGGCCCCTAATTTAACACATTCTTTTTTAGATTGATTTATTTATGTACTTATGTTAATGGGTATTTTTTTTTTTTCTGTGTGTACACCAGCAGAGGATATTAGATCCCAAGAGACTACAGTTACAGATAGTTGTGAGCCACCATGTGGGTGCTGGGCATTGAACTTGGGACTTCTAGAAGAGTAGTTCTGTGGACTCAAGAAAGGTTATATTGGTTGCTTATGTTGGAGTTACATACCATGTTATTTGTTGAATTGATGCTTATTAAAAATTCATAGGCTATTTACTATTTTATACAAGCTTGTAATCATGACTTAGACTATTGTGATATACTTGAGGTTTTTCATTGCACTGTTTTTTCCTGCTAATTAAAGTTTTTTCTAAAATTCAAATCACACCTTTTAAAATTCAGTCACTTAATTTGTTTGTCCTGAGGTGCCTGAGTTTTAATGAGATTGCACACTGTGGGCTGTACATTTAAGATTTTTAAAACATTAAAAAAAATTATTAGTATATGTGTATGTGAGTTGTGTGCATGTGAGATATGTGATGTGTGTATGTAAGTGTGTATATATGTGTGTGCATGTGATGTGTTTGTGACTGTAATGTATGAGTATGTGTGTATATGCATGTGTGTACATGTATGTGATAATTTGTGTGATGTGTGTGCATGTGATATGTTTGTGACTGTTTAATGTGTGTATGAGTGTGCATGTATGTACAAGTGTGTAATAAAGTGTGTGGTGTGTGTTTGTGACTTGTGTAATGTGTCTGTGTGAGTGTGTGTGGTGTGTTTGTTGGGGTAGAGTGTGTGTGTGCACATGCCTTGATGCATATGCAGAGGTCAGAGGGGATTTGATTCTCTTTCTCCTGTGGATTCCTGAGATCAAACAGGTTCTCAGGCTTATGTGGCAAGCACCGTTATTGGCTGAGATGGTTCATTGACATCTTAATAAATCATTAAGATTTGACAGTTATCAACTGCTTTCCCCCCTTTTGAGGGAACTTTAAGTCTCACAGACATGTCAAACTGCAAGTCTTAAGTAGACCACAGCTTTCTCTTACGTCAGTTTTGACCTTTTAATGTTAATATTCTTATATTTTCACTAAGTTTAGCATCTCTGGAAAGATCAACACCTCTGAATTTACATATGTCCAATATTGTATTTTTCTTCTATTGCTTAGAACTTCTTTATATTCCTTTTTCTTAGAGCAATAGTACTTTTTTCTTTTCTTTCTTTCTCTCTGTCTTTTTTAAAAAATGAGACAAGGTCTCACTATGTCCCTGGCTGTTCTTTAACTCACTCTGTAGACCAGGCTGGCCTGAGACTCAGAGATCCACCTGCCTCTGCCTCCTATGTGCTGGGGTTAAAGGCGTGCGCCACCAAGCTTGGCCCTAGATTTTTTTTCCTGGGTCTTGTGCATTCTAAGCAAGCATTCTGTTACTGAGCTGTGTCCTCAACCCCAAATTTCTTCTGGTCTTACGTAATTCATATTAACTAACAGTTTCAAAAATATTTTAAAAGCTGTTCTTTTAAAATCCTAGCTCTCAAGTTGGGAATTCTGCCTGATGTTCTTAGGTTTGCCCAGTTTTTCCTGTGCCCCCTGTTCGATGCGAGCTGTAAAGACAGAGAGGTGAATGCAGTCGATTCGGAGCACGAGAAGAACGTGATGAACGACGCCTGGAGACTCTTCCAGCTGGAAAAAGCTACTGGGAATCCCAAGCACCCCTTCAGCAAATTTGGAACAGGTTTGTCAGTGCGATGCGTCAGCCGCTGTGCGCCTGGGTCTCACTGAATCTCCTGGGTCCCTACACAGTGTTTGCATAACTTCTCATTTCATTTCGAGTCCCATTCAAGTAGGAGTCCACGTATTTCAGGAGTGGAACAGTTAAGAGCTGTGTGTGGTTACCAGCCAGGGCTTCGAGCATGCTAGGCAAACATTCTAAACGAAGCTACACCTCTTTTGTGTCTTTGAAACTGAGTCTTGCTTTGTAGCCCAAGCTAGCCTCAAACTTAAAATCCTGCTTTAGCTCTCCTGCTGCCAGAATTACAAGCAATTACCCAGCGAGGTGACTGCTTTTAAAAATGCTTTACTTAAACTATGAAATGATGATAATATATTGTTTAGTATATAAATTTATGTTTATTTTCTAAATTAACTTCTTTAAGTTTAGATACTATTTCCTAGACATACAATAGCATATAATAGAGAAATTGACATAACTATAGAATTAGGTGTTTGTAGAAGTTAGTTAGAAAGGTAGGCAACAGTGGCTTCCTAATTGCACTCATAGAAATCTCCCTCCCTCCCTCCCTCCCTCCCTCCCTCCCTCCCTCCCCTTCCCTCCGTCCCCCTCTCCCTCCCTCTTTCCTTCTGTCCTTTCCTTCTCATTTTCTCTCTCCTTCCTTTAGACAGAGTCTTTTGTATCTCAGGCTGGCTTTATCACATTCTGTGGAGGATGGGTGATCTTGAACTCTTGATTTTCCAGTGCTAGGATTACAGACCTGACCACCACATTATTTCTTTTTAAATCTGAATCCCTGCTTGGTGTCTACGTGGCTTTTCCTTTTTCTTTTTTCTATACATACCTTTGGTTTTAGTTCTATAGGTTTTAATAAATTGGAAGCCTTTGTCCTTCCATGTTTGGTTTTGGGGTTTGATTGAAGTGGGAGCAGTGGAGTGTTTTCACAAGCAGTCTTGATCGGGAAAGGAGAAGATGCAGCTGTGCTTGTTCTCCGTGACCTGCTTGTCCTGTTGTAAAACCCCAGAGACACCAAGAGCAACTGGGTGTAGTCACTCGGGAAGGAAATAAAGGAGGAAAGGAAGGGGTGGGTGGCCCTGCTTGACACATCGGTGGACCAGAAGCAAGTGGAAGGACTCTTGGGTGGGGCCGTGTTTCTGCTGTGGGTGACACTTTAATTGTCTGTATGCTAAATTGTTAGGTAATTTTGTGTAACAAGTTCCAAGGTTATAAATGGGGCCATGTTTACTTTGTTGGTCACTTGTCAAGTTATTTTTTTATTTCTCAGAACGTAAAGGGTATTGTCTACACTAGCAGGGTCAACAGGTGGGGACAGAGGCAAGGCAAACCCAAGATTTCCCAGGAGTCAGATCAGGCATGATTTCCCAACATCATCATCTCTTTCCACCTTGCTGGTTTTTTTTTTTTTTTTTTTTTTTTTTTTTTTTTTTTTTTTTTTTTTTTGGTTTTTCGAGACAGGGTTTCTCTGCGTAGCTTTGCGCCTTTCCTGGAGCTCACTTGGTAGCCCAGGCTGGCCTCGAACTCACAGAGATCCGCCTGGCTCTGCCTCCCAAGTGCTAGGATTAAAGGCGTGCGCCACCACCGCCCGGCCACCTTGCTGGTTTTTATTGAATGCTGTGTTAACAAGCACTTTTCTTTAAGTAGAGCATTTTACTTAGTTATTGGCTTATTTTTTGTTTGGTGTTTTGAGACAAGGTCTCCTGTGTAGTCCATGCCTTAAAGTCACCATTTTCTTCCTCAGTCCCCTGAGGGCTGTGGTGACAGTTGTGTGTGTTATTCATGTGGCTCACACTGGCCTCAGACCCACTGTTGTGATCCCATTCATGCAGTCCAGGCTGAGCTCTGGTTATAGGTATGCACCACTACATCTGGCCTCCTTTGCCCACAGTTGGATCAAGCTATTTGTTTTTTGACACAGAGTTTCTCTACATAGTCCTAGCTGTCCTAAAACTCACAATGTAGACCAGGCTGACTCATAGAGATCCACTTGCCTCTGCCTCCCAAAAAGTTGGGATTAAAGGCGTGTGCCACAATGCCCGGTGGAATAATTGATTTTAAATATAACATATTTATGTAAATGGATCATTTTGATCATCATTTTTGTGTATATCTGTGTGTTCTGTGTATACTATGTTTGTATGAGTGTTGGTGGAAGCCAGAAGAGGGTGTCAGGTCTGTGGAGCTAGAATTATTAGGCGGTTGTGAGTCACCTGGTGTGGGTGTTAGAAACAGAACTTGGGTTCTCTGCAAGAGCTGTATACATTCTTAACTGCTGAGCCATTTCTTCAAGCCCCCAGATCTAATTAGATTCACAAAGAAATGTAAAACTAGTTCCAGAGTTTTCATTCTGAATATAGTTTGAACTGGAGTTCTAGTGTATTCCATTCTCAAACCAACTGTTGGACCAGCAAGATGGTTTAGCCTGTCAAGGCACTCCTGCCAAGCCTGACCTGAGTTTGATCCCTGGGACCACACGGTAGAAGAAGAGAGGTAGCTCCTGCAGGTTGTCCTCTGACCACATGCACACCCACACAATGGATACCCAATAAAATACATCAATAAAACCGGCTGTCACTTTGCTGCACTTGGACCAAGCATAGTCAATTTTGTTTTTAATTAACTATACAAATAGGTAGGATCTTTTTGTTTGTTTTGAGACATGGATTTTCTTTAACAGCCCTAGCTGCCCTGGAACTCACTCTGTAGACCGAGCTGGCCTCGAACTCACAGAGATCCTCCTGCCTCTGCCTCCTGAGTGCTGGGATTAAAGGCCTGTGCTACCATAGCCTGGCCAATAGGTAGGATTTTTGTAACAGCTCTTTATATAGGATAAAACCAGTGAGAGAGAAAAGCTTCAATGGCAGATATATACAGAGTGGAGAGTATCAGTCACAGATGCTGCTTCTCTGATTCCTAGTCATGGGCACGCTAGTTATACTCTGCGATCTCTAGTTCCAGCAGCAGTCCAATTAGCAGTGGCTTAAATGCCTTTGTGCTACAAATCAAAACCAGTCGCTCTACCACTCGGATTTTTGGGTTTCAGTCAATGAACAGCTTAATCATCGTGGTCTTTTGTAATAATCCAACAACGTGGTTTATACATTGCAGAATCATTAACAGAGGAGGCCTTCAGTCACACTGCTGAAAGCTGCAATGTGGTCTGAGGATCAGATTTCTACTTCTGTAATGCGACCATTCATAAAGGTTATAATGCCAGTGTGTACTGTGCAGATGTTAATTCCTGGTCCTATGTCAGGGTGAGGCATCTATACAAGGCCTTCCTAAGCCTTTGCCTTAACTTCTGTTCTAGTCTTTCCTACTTTAGTTTACTTCTGAAACCTGATCTCATTCTGTTGCTCCATAGACCAGGCTGGCCTGAAATTAAGAGATCGCCCTGCCTCTGCTCCTGAGTGCTGGGATTAAGGGTGTGTGATACCACATCTAGCCTCCTTACCCTGTTTGGTTGACTAAAGCTGAGTGTAGATTTTCTGTAGAAGTCCAGTCCAGTCAGAGGTGACCCTCGAATGTAGTATACTTGACTGTAGCAGAAAGTTGAAATGAACAGAATGTTCTTCTGAAAGGGCCAAAGCTAGTAAACATACAAAAAGAAAGTGTACAGCCCTTACCGCCCCATGCTGAGAAAAATTATGAGTAGCCAGGAACAGGTATTTGCCTCATTTCCCCTGTGTTCCTTTAATGTACCAGTTCAGGCTGTCTTTTATTCGCGTAGTAGGTCATGCCTAGAAGCAGCAGAACAGTGACAGAGAGAGCAAGACTCCCCAGGAGCCCAGGCCCTCTGACGATCCTTCTTCCCTCGCTGTAGGCTGGGATGGAGGAGAAAGGCTCTCCATGCACTTTGATCCTGAGCAGGCTACAGGGCCTCCAGTGAGAGGCTTCCTGATAGGTCCTGTACCTTCTGTCCATGGGGATAGCCCAGCAGTTAAATGACATTTTTATTCTGCGTTTTGGCAGAACTAAAGGGGCAGCACCTTCATGACTGTAGATATCAGTTTTGAGTCCACCAGTGTCCACAGAGTGAGGAGCTGCGGCCAGCAGATACACCAGTACCAGATTTCTACACTGGCTGGCCGATGCCCACATTTCCTCGGGCTGCTGTGAGCTGAAGGTCTGTCCAGTCCCTGCTGTCACAGATATCTGGGTCACAGCCACCTTCCAAAAGCCGCTGAGAATAAAGTATCCTATCAATGCAGGCTGGTAACAAGGAAACAGTATTCTGAGAATCATTTATAAAAACATGGTGGTGTGTGATGGTGTACCCTGTAATTGCTGTATTTGGGAGATGGAGGCTAGAGGATCAGGAGTTCAAGGTTATCCTCAACTGCATAGTGAGTCTAAGGCCAGCCTGGGTCACATGGTACCCTATCACAAACAAACAAAGGTAGGGTACTGCTGATGTGGTGGATGGAATATGTGTAATGCATAGGATTAGATCTTTGCTTCAGTGGTCACTCAGTGCTTTATCTGAATTCTTCACAAAGTTCAGTGGACGTATTCAGTGCTGTACCAGCCATGATCTGCAGCCTAAAGCAGACACAGCATCAGCTCCTGCCACCGGGGCCAATCAGAGGCAAGCAGAGCTCACTCTGGGCTAGTGGTGGCTTCTTGCCCTTGACTTTCTGACATGACACCTTTGTAATAGATGTGATGTTCTTCCGTTGGGCATGCAGTGTTTGTCTCTCTGTGAAATAGTAATGATCCTCAATGCCTTCCCTGCCTGATTCTGATGCCCTTAATTCTATTACTCATTCTCTGTTCATTAGCGTGTAGAGGCAGTGAGTAGAAAACCCCTTTCTACTGTTTGGTGGGCCAGTGGTACAGTGATTGCACAAAAAGCAGGGTCACTGCTCCATTCATTCTGTCCATTTACCAGTTTTCAAAACAACATGTCGGTTCCCTGCCGTCCTTCGGAGATGACTCATTTATTTTTGAGTATCACAGTCCATTTGTGGATGTAGAAATACTGGCTATATTTTAACTGACTTAATTGTTTCTACTCTCTGAGCTTTTCCATGGGCCTTGTGTTCTTGGGCCCCTTTGCCTCCTTCCTTTTTTTCCCCCAAAGTAGTTGAACATTTTATTCAGAAGCAAAGTAAAATTACGGTTTGCTACAGTGTGTGTGTGGGGGGAACAGTGGGGCCATCAGACCTAAACTACTCAAGGGCATTTATTTCTGTAAAAAAAAAAATCATTCTTCCTTCCTTCTTTTGCGGGGGGTGGGGGTGGGGGTGGGGGGGTGGGGGGGGTGGGAGTGGGTGGGGGCCCTTCGAGAAAAGGTTTCTGTATGTAGTCCTGGCTGTCCTGGAACTTGCTGTATAGACTAGGCTGGCCTTGAACTCAGAGATCCCCTGCCTTTGCCTCCTGAGTGCTGGGATTAAAGGTGTGTGCCACCACCGCCCAGCTTTAGAAAAGCATTCTTATTTATTTATTATTCCTTTGTTTTTGTGGTGCTGGTATAGAACTCAGCCCATGCCTGCTCAACGAGTCATCCCCCATTGAGTTACACTCCTTACTCCCACGTTTCTTTTGGGGCTGTATAGCTATGGAAAGCTAGAAAGTTTGCTAAAACAAGAACCAAATCAATCAAGTGTAAGGTATTTTGTGATAGTGCTTAGGAGGGTCTCCTGAAGTCTGCTTTTTAGAACACATATCTTATACTTGGTTATATTTTCTAGGAAAATTCATATGCATTAAAAAAAACAACTGTAGTATCTTCCAGGATTTTTAGAATACCAAGAAGAAAAGATTTATAAATTTTTTTCCCTTTATTATTTAATGTGTATAAGTGTTTTATCTGCATGTGTGTATATACACCACATGTGTGCCAGATGCAGAGATCAGAAAAGGGTGTGAGATCCCATGAAACTGGAGTTTGGGTCTGGGAACTGAACCCAGGTCCTCTGAACCATCTCTCCAGCCCCCAAGAAAGGGCTTTAAAAAAAGTCTATACTGTTCCAACTAACTGCAGCTGATGTTAGCATGAGCATAATGTTCTAAACCCTGGGTCTTCAGAGCACGGAGGACACGGCTGTGCTGTCGGTCGGTTTGGCCTTTGCCTGAGCACCTTTACTATTACACACTTAGGTGGAGATACCTATAGTTTTTTTTTATATTACTAATTTTTATTTACTTACCTTTATGTGTAGAGGTATTTTACTTGCATGTATATCTGTGCACCACATGTATGCTTGGTACCCACAGAGGCCAGAAGAGAGTGTCACATTTTCTAGGACTGGAGTTACAGACAGTTGTGAGCTGCCATGTGGGTGCTGGGGATTGAGCCCAAGTCATCTGGGAGAGCAGTCAGTGCTCTTAACCGCTAAGCCATCTCTCCAGCCCCAAGATAACTATAGCTTCTAAGAGATATCTAAAACATCATACTGACTCCTTCTCACAGTAGAAGAAATGCATCCCTGGCCTCAAAATATACGGGGAAGTCAATTTTAGTTTCTTGAAAAATTAGAATTTGGATTACTAATACTGTTTATAAGCTTTTTTTTTCTTAAATACAATTTCAAATAGTTGTTACAATGAAAATATATAGTACATTAGCACTAAGTTTGTACACTTTTTGTATTAAATAAAACTTAAAATGGTTGTTATAATGAAAATACAAGTGCATTTAATGGACTTTATAATTTTCAAAACCCTCTTCACATACATATCGCATTCTTTTCCTTGTGTTGAGGATGTGCCATGCACATGCTACACAAGCATTTCCACTGCTGAGCTGCCTCCCCAGCCTCCTTATCCTGTTTCTTAAGCTGCCTGTCTCACAGCGGGGAGTGAAGGGGTCCGGGATCGGTCCCGCCCTTGACCACCGGGCTTGTCTCCATGTCACCTAGTGAAGGAGTTAGGGATTGGTCCTGCCCTTGACCACCGGGCTTGTCTCCATGTCACCTAGTGAAGGAGTTAGGGATCGGTCCCGCCCTTGACCACCGGGCTTGTCTCCATGTCACCTAGTGGTCCCGCCCTTGACCACCGGGCTTGTCACCCAGTTTAAAGATAAAATCCATGACCCCTTTGAGATGTTTGGAGGCCTTTTCAAAGTTACTTAATTTTCACTTGATGGCATCAGGACAAGAATTCCTGAACGTCCCAAATGCTAGCCAAGGCAGGATTTCGCCCAGCAGACCTAGGCTGAAAGGGTCACAGTCAGCATCCTGATGTCCTTGGTCCAGAGCTAGGGCTTGCTTTAATATTGACAGAGCCAGGTCGGATTCATGATCCGAGTAGCAGCATTTTAATTTGGTACAAATGACCCAGCTGAATTAGCACTAATTTAGGGCAGTGTGTGTCTGCAGAGTGAACTGTTGATTGTTATCTCATCTGTATTCACATTGTTCTCTACCTGTGGGGTTTTGGGTGGGAAACGGTCATCAGGACATTTATTGAGCTTTCTTTGCTTTTTTAGCTATAGTGTTTATGTTTTTCCATTTGGAATACATGCATGATTTTGTGTGATATATGCATAAGCCAGGATTCCTTCCCACACTTCACTACACACAGGTCCCTAATATACAAGGTCTTTATCACAGAACACCACTGATTTTGACATGCACTTTCACCCTAATTCTCGTAAGGGAGCTCACACCAGCATTACCATGTCCATCACTTGAGAGCTGTAAAAACAACACTGCATCCTATTTTTCCCAATTTAGATGAAACCCATGAGAATCTACACCACAAATTTAATGCTTCTTCCCAAAATAGTAAACTTGTTCTTTTCTTTCCACAAGTAACTTGGTAAGTTCCGAAAAGATCCCCCAGTGAGTCTGTCCAATTAATTGTAGGATGCATGGGGAATTGAAAAACCAAAGCAAGTGAGAGTGGAAGCCAGTGGGTCTCATTTTGTCTAAAAATGTCACAGTGCCTGTCTCCTGAAGGTTTGAACAAGTTTTTCATTTGTTTGCTGTCGTTTGAGACAAATGTTTAACTCAGGCTGACCTGGGGCTGCAGTCCTTCTGCTGAGCCGTCTAACTGTTAGGATTATAAGCATGTGCTACCATGCCTAGCCAAAGAAGCACAGCTTTCATACACCATTTCCAGTTCCTTATGGAAAACTCCAGTTGAAAATATGACTAGTTAGCTAGATGTGGTTTTGACCCCAGCACTCAGGCAAAGGTAGGCAGACCTCTGAGTGCAAAGCCAGCTTGGTCTATATGTATCAAATGAGCCTGGGATATAAGAGACCCTGCCTCAAACAAACAAGCCAATAAAATTAATGCTCTATTTTTATTGTATTGCTCTGCCCTGTTTATTCACTATATGTTCAAACATAGTGTATGTTAGTTTCTTACATTCATCTTATAGTTTCTCAAGTGTCAGTAATAATGAAACTATAACGTGCCCAAATTTTGTCCTTTCTAAGAAATACCTTTCATCTATTTTTAGGAAACAAATACACTCTAGAGACTCGACCCAACCAAGAAGGCATCGATGTAAGGCAAGAACTCCTGAAATTCCATTCTACATATTATTCGTCCAATCTGATGGCTATTTGTGTTTTAGGTCGAGGTAAGAACTCTTAACAAAATTCAGACAATTAGTGGAGTGGTTTTTGGTTGTTTTTTTTTTTTTTTTCCATTTTGACTTTACAAAGTATTAGAAGGGTGTGAGGTGTAGGAGAAGTTTACTTAAGCTCGCTGTCTTCCGAAGAGAATGAAGACCTGAAGAACATGTGGATTACTGGTACGTTCTCTAACTATAACAAGGAAGGGATACATGGTGGAAGAGCGACGGATTTGATCTTACAGTAGTTAAAAAATCTGCAAATGAAGGAAAATGTAGAGGACAGTAGATGGGAGGAAGTATCTGTTAGCAAAGGTTTGTTTTAATTAGTGATAATATGTTGTTTCTCTGTCAGACTGTTGTGTTCTGTTTTTGCTTTGCTTTAAGTAGTGCTGGATTTGGATGTGGCTGCTGTTCTGGATTGCTGGTGGTAAATGGGACTTTCAGCCGCCCTGGTCTTTCTGAAGGGCAATTTACTTTTTGGTTATTTGAGGCAGGGCCTCACTGTGTAGACCAGGCTGGCTTTGAATTTGTGGTAGTCCTCCTATTCCTGCCTCCCAAGCATTAGGATTATAATCCTGGCCCAGAGCTGAAATAGTTACATCTGGGTTAGATACCAGACAAAAATGGAAAAACAGAATACTAAAAATGTATGAATGTGGTGTAGCAGTTAGAATGCACACTCTGTAGAGTTCAATAGCCTGACTTTGAAGGCCAAATATACCACTGCCGACTTAGCTCTGTGGCTGTGAAAACTTTTCTAAACATCTGACTTCACATTTGTGAAATAGGGCCTGAGAGGTTGTCTTCTGACCTCTGTGTGTGTGCACACAGGTAAATAAATGTAACTTTAAATTAAAAAAAAAAAAAACAACTTTATCATACTGCTTACTAAAGATATAGGCCTAGAATATTCAGTATTACTGGATATGTAGAACCCAGGCCTGGAAAATGAGTACCTAAAAACTATGTTGTATCGCAGGTAAAAATGTATGATTTCTGTCAGTATTTGTTGGATAAATACTAATCATTGTTTTAACTTCAGCAGCACAGTGGCTGCTCCTTAATCTACTGTTATCTCAGCCAGCAATTTCGACTCTGCACTTACCTGCCCGCTTCTCTAGCTGAAGCCTGATGGGAATTCTATTCCCGCAGGCACTGGCTCTGCCGCTGCCTCTAAAGGGAGCTTTAACTAAATCTCTATCATTCTATTTATGAATAAGACTCAAGATTCAAAGGCTGGGGTGAAAACCTGCTAGCGCAGAGAGGCTGGGACACAATTAGCTAACCTTCTCTCCTCACTGGCATCTCCGAAAGGCCCGTGTTTCCACTTAGCTAAACCAGAAAAAGCTGCGCCACTCCAAACCCCACCCTACTACTTCCTGTGTCTGTCTCTCCTGGATGCCCTCTGAGGCTCTATGATTATTTTTTTGTCAACTAGTTGCTAACTCAGCCTTCTGACCCAAGATTAATTTTTTTATTAATGTAAATGCAAACTCTGGGTTCATAGTGTGATTGAATATCCCCCAACAGCTAATGGCACTAGTTGATTAAACTTGAACTCTGCCCTCAGTGTTTTTGATTTAACGGAAGTCATAGAGTAAGGATCTAAAAAAAAAAAAAAATCAGATGTTTCATCTTCTTGGTCGGTACACGTCACTTCCAGCCTGAGCTCTATAGAGTTGAGGGTTCTGAGGGAGGCGTGAGGAAGACATACCATCTTTTACTGGATTATTAGATGATTCACTTTTTCTTTGGGGATGAGAGGAAGGTTAGCCGTGTGGAAGGGTCTCTGTCACAAGAGTACAAAAACATTGTTCTAATCGTAGCAACACCAACTGTCCAAACATTTGGCAAATAAGTGCTGATCAAGGATAGATGCTCAAGTTACCAAGCCCTGATGTCACAGACTTAGGAGGCTCGGTTCCCTGGGTTCCAGTGCTCTCAGCTTAGTGGGAAAGCCAGACCGTTCAGTATTATTCAGATGCCTTACCTTTCAAAAGTTGCATTGTGGTGCTGGGGAGATTGGCTGGGTACTGGCTTCTCTTGCAGGGAACCTGAGTTCAGTTCCTAGCAATCACGTAGATGGCTCACAGTCATCTAAAGCTCCAGTTCCAGGGGTCTTGACACACTCCACTGACTTCCACAGGCCTCAGGCATGCATATGGTGCACATACATACATGAAGGCAAAACACTCATAAAATAAGTAAATGTTTAAAAAACATTGTGGTTATGTGCTTTAAAGGTAGAAATACAGAGAGTTGCAGCATATCTGCTAGAACCTTGTTTGAAGAACTTTACCGACATTATTACTTGATGTTGACAAAACCCTTGGCAGCATCATGCCTCAAATTTTATGTTCCATCAGTGCATAAAAATGTCCTCTGACATTTTTTTTTTCCTTCCAGCACTTAAAATAAGTAGCCCAGACTGGTCTAGAACTCAGAAACCTCCAAAGTTGGTCTCCATTCGGGGTGATAGGTGTGTGCCTCCATGCCTGACCATCTGACAGCTCTTGCATCACATATATTCCATCCATTCTCGATCAATCCCTTGTCTGCCTTTTGTCTGACTGTGCACATTTTCCTAAATACAGCTAAGTAGTTGGTTGTAGTGGTGTATACCTTTAGTCCCCATGCTTGGGAGGCATAGGCAGGTGGATCTCTGTGAATTCCAGGCCAGTCTGGACTACAAAGTAAATTCCAAGCCAGCCAGGAACACAACTAAGTGTTCTGTTGTCTTTGATATTTGTTTTGAATTTGTTGCAAGGTAATATATATGAATAATATATGTGCAAGATAATTATTGCGAAGAATGTCTGGATATTTGCAGTCTACACAGCGGAAGTGGCTGTGAGTGAGTCATAGCTCTCCGTGTTATACAGAAACTTTCGATGCAGTGGAGGGGGTAGGCTCAGACTGCTTCGTCTTTATGAGATACAGGGCTTTCTATTTTATTTTTCCAGGATTTTCTTTTAAACTAGGAGACATTTCAGAGGTGCTAAGGCCTGAAATCCTGTCTGTGCTTCAAGTTCTGATTGATTAAATTCTGTTTTCTCTCTGTTTCTTATAGAATCTTTAGATGACCTAACTAATCTGGTGGTGAAGCTATTTTCTGAAGTCGAGAATAAAAACGTCCCTTTGCCTGAATTTCCTGAGCACCCTTTCCAAGAAGAACATCTTAAAGTATGTGCTCACAATTCCGTTATTGTTCATTTGTGAGTGTAATTGTCATGGCAATCAAATCAATTTTATGTGTGTTAGGAACATGTATCAATAAAAAATGCACTAATATGTTTTGATCTTTGTACACTAAGAGTATTTTGTGTAGCTGTGACCTTGGCAGGCTATTAAAAATATTGTCAGTGCCAGAAGGCAAGTATCCAGAGCTGTCTCAGGATCTAGGGCACCAAGCCCGGATCACTTAGCCCATATAATAAAATTGCACTGAAAGAGAACCACCCTATTCATTTATTTCTTTGTGGTCACCTCTTTGCAGTCTGGCAGCTAATTAACCAAAATCAGTATTCTTCGTTATTAGTAAGTATTTCACTCTGTAGAAGTTGTATGTAGCAAATATTTTGTGATTTGTCCTTTTTTTTCCCCTCTCCAGCAACTTTATAAAATAGTACCCATTAAGGATATTAGGAATCTGTATGTGACATTTCCCATACCAGACCTTCAGCAGTACTACAAGTCTAATCCTGGCCATTATCTTGGTCATCTAATTGGGCATGAAGGTCCTGGAAGCCTGCTGTCAGAACTCAAGTCAAAGGGTAAGTGTCTGTGGGCAGCGCTGTGAAGGTAGCACCCCCCATCTTTACTCGGTCCCTCATTGTCACCTAGGAAGGGGTTTAGATGACACTGTTTGTGGTCTTCAGTAAAGTGGTCATTGTTAGTGTGCGCTTGCTTTTTGTTTGGATCTCCTTTTCACAAAGCTGTTTCACCCTTGAGTATGTGTTGATCAGTGAAGGTGAGCTATTTGAAAGGTACCATCATGCACGTTGGAGTTGAACCCGGACCTTTGTACCTGCTAGGCAAACGGTCCATCCCTGAGCCGTGTACTCGGCTCTGCTTTAAATGATGGAGAGGTTAAGAAAGTCAAAGCCCAGCTGAGTGTAGTGGCACATCCCTGTAATCCCACCTCTCAGGAGGACGAGGCAGGAAGATCACCGGTTCAAGGCCAGCTTGGGCCACATAGTTCCTGACCAGTCTGTCTCAAAACAAAAGAAAAGCCTGTGATGGATTTTCGCCCCCAACAGTATCTGTACATATTGCTTATTTACCTGCTTTGATCCATCAGATCAGAAAGGTGTAGGACCTAGAAAGGAGATGGTTTCCAAAGTCCTTACTACTGTATACATTTAAGCATGTGTCTAATTGCTATTGGGGGTTGATTTGCTTTCTGAGCTAATTTTTTTCCCTGCAGGGTTCTTTTTATTTCTTCAACTATATAGTATGGCTATTACTTGGATGTAGTAGTGGTGTACACCTGAATTCCAGCAAGTCCAAGGCCATTCTAAGCTACACAGAGTTCCAGGATAGCCTAAACTACATACCTAGACTCTGTCTCAGAAATATCAAAACACAGGGCTGGTGAGGTGGCTTGCTGCCAAGCCTGACAATGTAAGTTCAGTCCCCAAGACCCACAAGATAGAAGGAGAAAGCCGATTCTCTCGGGCCCACTTTTGATCTCCACAAGCACACTGAGATCAAATGGCATCACACACACACACACACACACACACACACACACACACACACACACACACACACACATACAGAAAGAGAAAAATAATATGCAGTTAAAAAACTGGGGGCGGGGGAGTGTCGCTCAGTGGTTAAAGCTCTTGCCATGCAAGCCTGAGGACTGGGCTTCAGATTCCCGAGAACCTACATGTCAGTTTGTAATTCCAGCTTCAGAAGACGGAGTAGGGGACCCCCAGAACAACTGCTAGGGAGACTAGTTCTACCCGTGAGCCCTAGGTTTGATTGCAACACACTACCTCAATAAATAGGGTGCAAGAGTGATCTAGAGCGATTGCACTTCCACCTTGGCCCCTATATGTACATGCACACATGAAAATAGAAAAAAAAAAAAAAAAAGAAAGAAAAAGTAATGACGGGAAAACCAACACGCCTGTCTATCCGTCTCCAGGGCCCAGTGAGATGGTTCAGCCAGTAAAGGTATTTGCTACCAAGCCTGATGACCTAACGCCACACCTCGGAACCCACGTGGTGGGAGGAGAGAATCAGCTTACAAAAGTTGTCCTCTGACCTCTGCTTATACACTGTGGCACATGTGTGTGCCCACACATACACAAATAAAATTAAATTCTTTTAATGTTGGGGCTGAACAGATGGCTTAGAACAGTGATTCTCCACCCGTGGGTCACGACCCTCCGGGAGTCGAGTAACCCTTTCTCAGGGGCAGCCTAAGACCATCAGAAGACACAGATATTTATATTATAATTCATAGCAGTAGCAAAGTTACAGTTGTGATGTAGCAACAAAGATAGTTTCATGGTTTGGGGTCACCACAGCACGAGGGGCTGTATTAAAGGGTGGCCTGCAGCATTAGGAAGGGTGAGAGCCTTAGAGGTTAAGAGTGCTTATGGCTTTATCAGAGCACCAGCTCACTTCACACGTGTGCACATGCACACGTGTAAATAAAAAATATTTTTTAAATGTTAAGTAAAAAATGGGAAGTTGGGGCTGGGGATTTAGCTCAGTGGTAGAGTGCTTGCCTACCAAGTGCAAGGCCCTGGGTTCGGTCCTCAGCTCCAGAAAAAAAAAAAAAGGAAGTCTGTGTGTGCGTGTATGATGTTCAGGGTTGAAACCAAGGTTCCATATAGGTGAAGTAAGCAGTCTGCCACTGAGCTATATCCCTAGCTCTAGTAAGAACATTTCAGAAATCCCTTGTCATAGAAGAAACCAGGATTGGCATAGTGTCCCATCATGGGAGGGAGGCACTTGCTGCACGAGCCAGATGAGCTGAGTTTGACCCTGCATCCCATGTGGAGGTGCAAGCAGAGAACTGCCTCTACAAGGTTGGGTCCTGTCCTCCACGTTACATTCTGGCACGTGTGTAACACACACACACACACACACACACACACACACACACACACACACACACACACACACACTCCTTCACACATAATGATAAATAGGATTTTTTAAAAAGAAAAGCCATACACTTAACTTTACTGTCTTTTTCCTTGAATGTTGCAGGCTGGGTAAATACCCTGGTTGGTGGACAGAAGGAGGGAGCCCGGGGTTTTATGTTTTTCATCATTAATGTGGACTTAACTGAAGAAGGGCTATGTAAGTATTGATTGATTTATGTTTTCATTTCTCAGGCCGTAGGTCTGTTTCATGTTGAAAGCTGTAAACACTTTAGTTCATATGCTTTCTCCGTTGTATTACTTCACCTTGTGATAATCCTTACCCCCTGACAATTGACTTTATGTTATGTTGATAAAGTGTGTACTTGTCTGTGCTGTCATATACCCGTGAGTCCAGAGGGCTGTGTGGGGGACATCTAAACCCAGACTCGGAGCTGAGGACTCCATTTTCTGAAAGGGACCACCTCCACTTGCCTGACTTCCCTTAGGAGTGATCCATGCTTGAAGGATTCAAGGACTGAATGGTTTTTAAGTGTGCCCCTTTTTTCCAGTACATGTTGAAGATATAATTTTGCACATGTTTCAATACATTCAGAAGCTACGTGCAGAAGGACCTCAAGAATGGGTTTTCCAAGAGTGCAAGGTACTTTTGTTTCACCAAAATTTTCCTTAAGGAATCTATTTTTCAAAAACAAATATATGTGAACTAATTTAACTTTAAGGCCCAGTTAAACTTTTGTTTTTTCCCTAATTAAAGTCTGAAATGTTGCAGTGCATAGTTGTGTTAGTTAAGGCGTAGGTGTAGCAGTCTGATTTGTTAGATGGGGCACTATCTAGGGGTTGAAGTATCACGTAGCCTCTTTAGGAGGAGAGCTAGCATTTTTCAGGATTTGTGTTATTTCTTACCCGAAGCTGCATAAAGTCTCTTGGTCTTAGATCTGGTGATAAAACTCTTCCATGAACTCTAAAAGAAACAATAAATTGTTTCACGTATAATAATTGTGTTATATGGGTTAGAAAAGGCTCCATTTTCCTTCTACCCCTCTTCTGAGACAGTATCTCACTGTGTAAACCAGGCTGGCCTTGAACCCACAGAGCTCTCTACCCATGCCTCTTCCTCCCGAGTGCTGGGAGTACACTATCATATCTGGCCTCTTTTTTTTTTTTTTAATATATAAAAGAGAAAGTGTTTGTCTTTCAATTTTTACTTATCTATTATTTATTTATTCATTCATTCATTTATTTATCTGAGACTGCGTTTCTCTGCATAGCCCTGGCTGTCCTGGAACTCGCTCATTAGACCAGGTTAGCCTTGAACTCAGAGATCCACCTGCCTCTGCCTACTAAGTGCAGGGACTAAGGGTGTGCGCTGCTACCGCCCAGCTGTTTTTTTAGATTTTCAAAGGCTTCTTTGAAAGGGGATTAAAAACATACTTATATATAAAGACCTATTAAAATTCTGACACATATTTTGGATTGGGTAACTTTTCCCACTGGTGCTGGGGATCAAATGCTATACCTTGTGCGTGTTAGTCAAGCACTCCATCACTGAGCTATATCCCCAGCCTGAAGAACATCCTGTTAAACTTGTGATTATTGCTTGTGGAAATAAATCATGATGACAATTTCTAATGTGCAGCATTTCTTTGGACAAGTCTCCAGATCATCATCTGTGGACTATTTATATTCTGCAGGTTGTCCACAGTTCTCTGATGCCTGGACTAGATCTTGCAGTGATTTAGGCAGTGGAACCTTTTTTTTTTTCCTTAAGCATAATCTTACTGCTGTGCCCTTCTGGCCAGCCTTGAACTTCTGATCCTCCTGTCTCAGCCTCCTAAACATGTTAGGATTCCAAATCTGTGCTGTCATGCCTGGGTGTGGCTCCTCTTAGTTTACCTTCATTTAGAATTGTTTACTTATTTTTATTTTAAGCCTATGTTGATGAGTTTTAAGTTACTTTTTTCCATGTCTTATACATTCCTAAATCAAGTACTGCCAGTTTTTCATAAGTGTAATGGTGATAAAATTAGAGTACAAAGAGTTCAAACAAAACACTGAAAATGTATTTCTGAATAATAATTGGCTTACGTCTAATTTCTGTTTTAGGACTTGAATGCTGTTGCCTTTAGGTTTAAAGACAAAGAGAGACCGCGAGGCTACACATCCAAGCTTGCAGGAAAATTGCATGTAAGTTGGTTTTCCTGTCTGCAGCGGTGTGTGGATCTTTTAGGTCTCTGTGTGCTACTACAGTGATACACAAATGATACAGTTGGGACTCAGACAGCCGGACCTTTTAGCACTGGGCAACCTCTGAGGACAGGAATGTTTGGAATATTACAGCTCCTTATCCTAAAAAATACCCTCTCTGCTATTTTCATTACACGGGCGTTTGGCTGATTGGCGGCATCTTTCAGTTCTACAGCGTCTGTTGAGCGCTGCCTCTGAACATTTCATATCGTCAGCTTTCCCCATTCCGTCACCACTTCAGTCTGAACCACCATCGTTTCTCACCGCATGCTCTCTACCTAGGTTCTCCATTCTGTTCTCCACGATAACTTACTTTTCTAGCGTCAGTGATTTTTTTTTTTTTTTAAGGCATACATCTTTAAAATTATTTATTTTGTGGTGTTGGGGTCAAACTCGAGGTCATTTGCATGCTGGGCAAGCACTGTAAAACTGAACTCTGCCTTCAGCCTCACAGTGGGTTTTGAAAACTAAATTCAGATTGTTTTATCCCTCTGTTTAAAATTCTCCAATAGTTTTCCCTTAGAATGGTCATAAAAAACAGACCATCCTTGGCCTACGAGGTGGTCTGGGAGGTGCCATGCTCCCTGGCCACATTCCTAGCCACTCCCCAGCCTCCTTTCCATTCCTATCTGCTCCGGTTGTCCTGGCTTTCTGGCTGGTTTCACACTGGTCGTACCCCTTTCCTTTTGGGGCAGTAGAACTCGCGTCCATGGCCTCTCCCAGGCGAGCTGGGCTCTGAGCCACCGAGCTGCATCCCCAGCCTCTTTCTTTGCGCTGGTGTTTCTGTCGTCTGAAACACTGTCACTAAGTTGCTCTAGCTGGACTTGAGCTCGCTTTGTAGCTCTGGCAGGCCTTGAACTGCGGTCCTGCCTCAGCTGTGGCTGTGGCGTCAGGTCTGGCTGTCTTTTAGGGCCTTTGCACTTGCTGTTATCTGGACACGGAGCAAAACCGTCTGGTATTTGCATCTGTTTATCATAGATGGCTTTTAGGAAGACCTTCCTTGGCCTCCCAAACTGAAGCGATGCCCCTGCCTCTGTGCCTCTGATTTCCTTCACAGTACCTATCATTATTATCACACCATTTGTTTATTGTGCCAATTAGAACCCATGTTCCCTGGAGAACAGGGACTTAGTGTGTCTTTCTACCCTTATGCCCTCAGTGTTTGAAGTGGTGGCTAGCACAGAAAAGGTGTTCAATAAAATTATCATGGTGAATCAGTCTGTCTCTGTATTCTAGAAATTATTTTTACTAAAACGACAAGACTTCTATAATGGTTTTATACATGAACCAAAATATAATCCATTTTGTAACTGATTTCATTCATAGAAATTTGAGAGAAAATTATTTGTAAAGATACATGTGCACTGTATATTAACAGTCCTGTGGGTGCCAGTATTTCATTCTCAATTTTTCTTCATTCGCAAACACCAATTTTTAACCAGAAATACTGTACTTTTCCTCAAAAGAACCATGAGAGCCAGGTGTGGTGGCTCATGCTTTTAGGAGGCTGAGGTAGGATGTTGAGTTCCAGGCTAGCCTGGGCTACAGAATAAGATCCTACTCTCCCTCCCCCCACCACCAAAAAGACTTTTAGTCTGAGTAATTCAAGTCTATATGAAATTGACAGTGTACTTGGCAGAATGATAACATTATTATGAGACTTGAGGTTGTGGCAGGTTGGGCCAGGAATCGCTGAGGACGGATCTGCTGTGTTTGCACAAGGCCCTGGTTTAGTCTCTGGCACTGTAGAAGATAAAGATGTGGTAGAGAGAGCCAAGTAACATGCCGGGTCACAGAGTGTTTGCTAATAGAATAAAATGAATTGAAGGAAAGGGACATATAAAATATCAAACTTAATTTATTAGAAATCTGCTTACATTAATAAACTGGGGTAGCCTTCAAATATTAACTATTTATGTTTTCCTTTTTCAAAGTATTATCCCCTAAATGGAGTGCTCACAGCTGAATATTTACTGGAAGAATTTAGACCCGACTTGATAGACATGGTTCTTGATAAGCTCAGACCAGAAAATGTACGGTGAGTTATCTACAGATTTTACTCTTACATACTAAAGTTTTCTCATGATTAGAATCTAAAAATTCATGATGTGAACAAAACACTTTAATTTTTACTTATTTACTTTTGAGACAAACTCTCATTATGTAGCCTTGGGTGACCTGGAGCTCACTATGAAGACCAGGCTGGCCTCACACTCACAGAAATATGCCTGCCTGTTTTTAGAGTGCTGCGGTCTAATGGTGGTGTGCCCCGCCAAGCCTTTGAACTTTTTCAGTCAGGTCTGATTACCAGCCTGTCACAATGGTGCTCACCCATAATTCCAGCACTTGGGAAGGAAGCATTTAAGACCAGCCCTAGTTATATAGTGAGTTTGAGACCAGTTTGTGTTACATGAAACCTTGTCTCAACATACAACCTAAAATTGACTGCAAAAGTAGATGACAGTCTAATGAGCCAATGCCAGCCCATCTCTCTTCATTTGTTCTCCAAGTCCAGTGTTAGAACTGATATAAAAGGAAAACAAATTCAAACTCCGTTTTTCCTGTGCTCTAACTTCTCATACGGGGGATGGAAGGGTCTTCCCAGCAGGTGGCCCCTCACCCAGCAGCACAGCTCTGACCTTCCATCTGGAGCTTGGATTTAGCCGAGTATCTTATTTAGTGAAGAAATGGAGAAAGTGTTTGGATTAGTACAGATTATTATCAAACTTTGTTAAAAGCTAATACAATGCTTTAGTTTTTAGTTTAAAAAAAATACATTAAGAGTCAAAGTTTAGAAATCTGTCCCATCGAAAATAAGTTATGCGATCACCGAGAGATTAAATCTCTGTTTTCATGTATCCAATCATAACAAATTACAGTATGTCTTGTGTTCGGTTTTTGTTTGTTTTTAAGATTTATTTTGATTTAATTTCTACATGTCTTTTGTGTAGTGTGTACCACATGTGTAAGGGTGCCCTTAGAAGTCAGGGCATTGGATCCTCTGGAGCTGGAGTTACAGGCAGTTGTGAGTCACCCAGTGTGTGTGTCAGGAACTGAATTTAGGTCCTGGAAGACCGCTGGACCATCTCTCCAGACCAGGTTTTGTTTTTCTAAAGAGGAGGCCTCACTTTTTAGCCCTGGCTGGCTTCAAAGCTGCCTCAGTTCTCCCCCCCTCTTCCTTCGGAGCTGGGACTCCAAGTGTGCACAGCCACACCGTCTCCCGTGGTCCAGGCCGGCCTCCAGCTCACTGTGTGGCTGTGGATAAGCCTGAACTCCTCCTAAGTCTCCTGCCTTCAGCTCCCGGGTGTGAGATCACAGGTGTGCCCCACCACGCCTGGCGCCCAGTCAGTCTTATTGCCGTACTTGTTGTCTAATCCTTAATTACTCAATGTCTGATTATAATATGGACAGTCTTACTCAAAAACGAGACGCTAACAGAAGCTAAGATCTGTGGGCTGTCACTGCCCTCTGACAGCAGCGCCTTCAGCATAAGATAATTTACTTAAATACTGAAGAATGGAAAAGTCTGGACCGGTCCTTTTTGTCAGTGAGTAATAATAGAGAAAGTTGACAGTCGATTCTAATGTAAAGAGAGTTGCTCATTCCTAGGTGGGGATGTGGTAGAGTCTGCATGATTCAGATGCTAGAAAGTGACCCAGCACAAGTGAGGCTGTAAGCCTGTCTCCTGAACTCATTCCTGTTTAGACAGAAAATGAAGAAGTTAAAATAGTTATAAAAACAATAAAGACAGCTGGGCAGTGGTGGTGCACGCCTTAATCCCAACATGTTAATCCCAAAGGCAGGCAGAGCTACAGAGCAAGTCCCAGGACAGACAGGACTGCACAGAGAAACTGGAAAACAAAACAAAACAAAAAATCCCAAACAAACCAACCCGTAAAATACTTGGGAGTTCAACCAGAAGTAAACAAGGCCTTCACACAGAAACTACAAAACGGGGCTGGAGAGATGGCTCAGAGGTTAAGAGCACTGACTGCTCTTCCAGAGGTCCTGAGTTCAATTCCCTGCAACCACATGGTGGCTCACAACCATCTGTCATGAGATCTGGTGCCCTCTTCTGGCCTGCAGTCATACATGCTGTATACATAATAAATAAATAAATCTTTAAAAAAAAAAAAGAAAAGAAAAGAAAGAAACTACAAAACATCTGTGGGTGTGGCAAGTTTGAGTTTGAGGCCAGCCTAGGCTATATAGCAAGACACACACACACACACACACACACACACACACACACACACACACACACACACACACACAAAGGGTATACAGGATCCCAAAATGTATTATCAAGTGAACATGCTTAGCATGCAAGCCCGACGACCTGAATTTGATCCCAAGGTGAAAGAAAAAACTGACTCCACAAAATTGTTTTCTGACCATGCATGCACAACGTAGCATGTGTACCCACATACATGACATGCGCTCATGGGTGCCCGCAAACACACAATATTTGCTTGTCAGTACCAACATTTTTAGAAGTGAACCTGCTGGAGCCTGTGCTTTACTTTTGATTAAATTACATGTTTCTAAATTTGATATCTTGTGCAATTAGACTTTAAGAATCTCCTTTTCCTCTCACCGTCGCCTTAAAGAACAGTGTTTTTCTGTAGAGGCTTAGGTTAGACTCTGATTGCTGTCATCGTAACTGCGACAGGTCGGTCACTAAGGACGTGCAGAACAGCCTGGGACATCTTGCCCGCTGCCAGGCGAAAACTGTATTGCTCTAATGTACAATTATTTTTTAAATCCCACCGAGACAAGTTTGCCATTGCAACCAGGAAAGGAGTCCTCAGAATGAAAAGAATGTGAGGGGTTATTGGAAGCAGCCCACCAGTCTGCCCTGCTTATGCTGTATCACTTAAGTAATGACCGTCCTCGGTCTGAATTCCTCTAATGATGGGAACTCGTTAAGTACAGAGGTAGAGAAATTTCTCTTCAGTGTTGGTACTGTTCACTGGTCCATGGATATTACCTGTTTCTACTTCATTATCATAACTCTCCTCTGTATACCTTTGGTGTGTTTATCATATTCCACCTCAGTGCAGCAAGACTATCTTTTCTATGTGCCTCATTTAAGTCAGAGTGATTCTATTCATTTGGGAGTTGTTATTCAGGGTGAATCCACTCAGGACCTGTCTTCTCGTCGTTTCACAGTCTTAACCATTGGCTGTAGAATTCTGTCAGTATTCTGTGCTTGGCTTATGGAGCTCAGGTTCTACTCCTTTCTCTTTTTAAGAACACAAGAGCTTGCCCATCTCTACTGTTCTGCCTCTTTTCATATCCTCCAGCATTTCCAAAGGAAGATGAGCAGTGGTCCTGTTAGAGTTTGTTACTTCTTTGTATGTCTCAGAACGTGAGCATCTGGGCTTGGAGCTGGGATTTCTCACTTGGATCACCTATCCTGAGCCGCCGTTTTTTTTTTTTTTTTTTTGGTTCACTGACACAGTTTAAAGATCCATGGTATTTTTCCAAAGATAATATAGAAGCCGGGCGGTGGTGGTGCACGCCTTTAATCCCAGCACTCGGGAGGCAGAGCCAGGCGGATCTCTGTGAGTTCGAGGCCAGCCTGGACTACCAAGTGAGTTCCAGGAAAGGCGCAAAGCTACGCAGAGAAGCCCTGTCTCGAAAAACCAAAAACCAAAAACAAACAAACAAAAAACAAAAAAAACAACCCAAACCAAACCAAACAAAACAAAACAAAACAAAACAAAAAACAAAGATAATGTAGTAAGACAAGCATCGTCTCTTTTAACATGAGATTAGCTTGACACAATTTCCTTTTTTAAAAAAAAATTATTTCTATTTTATAGATATGAATGCTTTAAGTCATGTGTTCTCTTGAGTATGAGTTTTCTCTAGGTAAGAACTGTGTTTCTTTTCAGAATCCAAACTGGTGTGGGGGTCAAGAAGAGCTGACTGAATGTTCCTCACGCTTCTAGCCTCATTTTTCCTCTTCCTTACTTAGTTTAAGTAATTCTTTCTTAGTTTCAGAAGCACATATAAGGGCTGGAGTAGGGGCTCAGTGGTGAAGAACACGCACGCACGCACGCACCAATGTTTTTTCATAAGTCTGAATTTCCTCAGCACTTGTCTTTTGCTGTTATTCTTTGATTTTGTTTTATCAATTGAACTTTGTTTTTTTTTTTTGAATGAATTCTTTTTTTAAAAAAATTTATTTTACAACACCATTCAGTTCCACATAATAGCCATAGATTCCCATGCTCTCTCCCCTCCCCTCCCCCCAGCCCCCCCCCATTCCCACCTCCTTCAGATCAAGGTCCCCTCCCCTCCCCCCCCCCCCCCCCCCCCCGAGGACCAGGGTCGACCTGATAGACTCAGTCCAGGCAGGTCCAGTCCCCCCCTCCCAGACCGAGCCAAGCGTCCCTGCATAAGTCCCAGGATTCAAACAGGGTTTGTTTGTTTTGCACTTTTTTCTTCTGTGTATATCTTTTAAAAATCTAATTTGAGGGGTTGAGGGTGTAACTTAGTGGTAGTACTTGTACTTCCCATGTGCAAGGTGCTGGGTTTAATCCTAGCATCAGAAACAAACAAAAATCTAATTTGTTCTGAAATTGTAGGATTCTACTAGTGAAAGAATAAAGCTAATCTAGTTTGAATCTCCTTTGGGAAAAAACTGATGAAATGGATGCCTGGAAAGGCCAAGAGACTGGCTAATTTAGATCTTCACTGAGATTTTGGCAAGATCTCAAAGAACTTGAGTCAGAGTATCTACCTCATCCAGGTTTCTACTTGTCAGCCTGTGCTCTTCCAGTAACTGAATCCTGGGAGACCTCTTCCCATTCTCCAGCTGTTGTCTTCTTTTTCTTTCAGACATTGTTTGCAAAAGTCTCATGAGAAATCATTCCCTGGAAACCATACTGTCTTTTAATATCTGTACTCAGGAAACCTGTTTCCAGATGGATCCTATCCAGTACCTGCATTCCTGAACATGTTTTTGCCAACTTGAAGTCAGCCTGCATTCTAACTGCTTTTTCTTTTCTTCCCCCCCTTTTATGAAACATAGATTCTTTCTCATACAATATGATTTAAATACAGTTTCCCCTCTGTCTACTCCTCCTAGTTCCTCCCCACCTCCTCTCCTATCCAGATGCACTCCCTTTCTGTCTCTCATTAGAGAAGAACAGGCTTCTAGACAACACATAACAAAATAAAATATAATAAGATAAAATGAAGACCATTGTATTGACGTTGGATAAGACAAGTCAACAGAAAATAAAAGAGCCCCAAGAGAAGGCACTAGAATCAGAGACCCACTCATTTACACGTTTAGGAGTCTAGCTATGGTTCTCTGTATTTGTTCTCTGTATTTGTTCCCATCTGCTGCAGGAGGAGGCCTCTCTGATGATGGCTGAATAAGGAAGGCATAGATCTATGGGTATAGCAGCGTATCATCATCATCATCATCATCATCATCATCATCATCATCATTATTTTAAGACCAGTAGTATTTGGTTTTACTCTAGGTCTCTGGACTATCTATCTAGTCTCTGGTTGTTGGTCGCCCATCCAGTGTCAGGCATGGGTTCCATCTCATGGAGGGGCCTCAAGTCAGATCCGACATCAGGGGTCACTCCCACAGGTGTGTGCCGCCATTGCCCTAGCACATTTGGCAGGCAGGGCAGTGCAGATCAAAGGCTTTGTGGTTGGGTTGGTGTTCATGTCTCTGTTGGTGGCCTGCAGAGCACCGAGCACGGGGTGAAGGTTCTGTGTTGGCACCAGCTCTGTCTCAGTGTTCAGTGGGTTGTGTGGGTGTTATCTTCTTCAGCAGTAGGGCCTTGCTGTCAGTTTGTGGAGAGCTACCTATTTTGACAATAGCCTGGATTGTTTGGGGATTCCCATGGGACCCTTTCAGACAGCTCAATTGGATGAAACCTAGGCTCAGGACTAAAAGCTTTGTTTAGTGACAAAAGGTGTCTAGGAGCGTTCTGTCTCCCTCATTATTTGTAAACTTCATTAGGATCATCTTCATATATTATAGGAAGTTTCCACACTGCCCCTCAAATGCTCTTGAATTCATTCTCTCCCCCGATTCTGTCTCCCATCCACCTTTCCACCTGATCTTCCCTTCTCACACCCACCACTAGGAGTGGGCATGTGCCTACCATGGAGTGCTTATGGACGTCAGAGGACACCTTTGTGGAGTCAGTTCTCTCTCTCCTCCTGCCCTTGCATGGGTTCCAGGGACCAGATTCTACCATGCTGGTACAGCACAGGCCTCTATCTGCTGAGCTCTCTTGCAGGCCTCTAGGGAGGGTCTTGATTTGTTAGCATACAGCATTTCCTTGAGGACATCGTAACAGAACCCTTTGATCTCTTAAACTGATTCTTTTCTTGTGTTTTGTGGAATACGTTTCTCTTTATGTAGCTTGTTTTCCAGAACTGGTAGTGGTCAGTGACAGGTAGACCAGTCCAGATTGGCAGATAAGTGAGTTGAACTAATTGGTGGGTCTGCCTCAAAGCAGATCGACAGTTTTTCTGTAAAATGAATAACAGATAGAAGGTAATTCAGACAACTAGCTGTTGCTGTGTGGGAAGTCTAACAAGGAGTTTGGAATGGAGCTCATGATTCTGCGTCTGGAAAAATGGCCTAGTGGTTAAAGTGCTTACTAGAACCCATGTGAGTGACAGGTGGCTGTGGTAGACCACTGACAGTTCCAGCCTTGGAAGGCAGAGCCAGGGAATCCCGAGGCACTGTAGCTAGAAAGACTGACAGTATTGCTGAGCTCTGGGTTTCATTAAGAGAGAGACCCTGCCCTTGTGAATAAAGTGGAAGAACATTGAGGATGATTTACAACATCAACCTCAGACCATCACATGCGTGCACACACCCCATACGCACAGCACATACATGATACATGAAAATGGGAAAAGAAAGGAGATTCTGAAAGTGAATGGTTTGAGCAGAGGGTGTTTTGATAGGCTTTCAGCTGTGAGGGCAGCATGCAGAGGCCCCAACCAAATGCCTCAGGACAGATGGAAGCAAATAAGCGTTGACATAGACCTGGTTATTTGAGTTGGACCATAAGGGAGAAGCAGAACCAGCTGACTGCATGCCACCCCAGACAAGCTAATTGACTAGAGTTCCTCGATCCAAAAGGTTCAAGACAGGCGTTGTCCCAGGAGAGTTGTGCTGGTGGATTTCAGCATAGATGGGTAAGACAGAAGCATCTCTGATGTTGTTCCCCAGGAAAAGCTTATGGATTTTGCTGATAAAAAGCTTCCATTTTCCTGTCCCTGTTCCTCATGGTGCTTGAGGTCAAAGCTTACAGTATATCTCATGGTATGGTATGGTATGGTATGGTATGGTATGGTATGGTATGGTATGGTATGGTATGGTATGATATGATATGATATGATAGTGCTCTGCCATTGACGTACATCCGCAGCCCGGTGGTTCTTAGAATAGTTCTTTGCCTTTGGACATTTCACCTCTACCTTCCCTCCGTGTATTAGTTACTTTTCTGTGGCTGTGCTAAAACGCCATGGCCAAGGCAGCTTACAGAAGAAGACTTTATTTGGCTTTTGGTTCCAGAAGCGTAAGAGAGCAGCATGGCAGGGGACTGGCGACATCCAGCAGGCATGGCACCGGAGGCAGGAAGCTGAGGATTCGCCTCTTGAACTGCAACTGTGGAGCAGAGGGGGCGAACCAGAAATGGCAGGAGTCTTTGAGTATTCCAAAACTGTCCCCAGTGAAATGCTTCCTCCAGGAAGGCCATACTTTCTACATCTACCCAACAGGGCTACCAACTAGGGACCAAGCATCCAAATGCTCAAACTATAATGGACATTTCTCATTCAAAACATTACATTTCTTGACCATTCCCATTTGACTTATCTTTTAGCTAGTTTCTGGTGTCTCATCAAAGATAGATTTGTTTATTTGTTTGGTTTTGGTTTTTTGAGACAGGGTTTCTCTGTGTAGTTTTGGGCCTGTCCTGGATCTGGCTCTGTAGACCAGGCTGGCCTCGAACTCACAGAGATCTGCCTGGCTCTGCCTCCCGAGTGCTAGGATTATAGGCGTGTGCCACCACCGCCCAGTAAAGATAGATTTTTTTAAAAGTCCAGGTGGTGGGTGTTCTTGTTCTCTCCTCTAGTGGCAGGCAGACCAGTGTGCATGGAGTAGAGACATTTGGTATTAGTTTCTGCTAGGGAAAGAACACAGAGCAGAAAATAACAAGTTAGTAAAGGTTTCTTTGGGTTTGTGGGGAAAGGGGGGGTCTTGATGTTTTAATTCTGTGCTAAGGATTGAATCCACGGCCTCACACCTGGTCCACGTGTTCCGCACCTCCAGCCCACATTTGACCTGTGTGATCACTAGATGGATCCTCTTGAGACAGAGTCTAACTGTGTAGCTCAGGCTGGCCTCCAACTCATGATGCTCCCAGCTCAGCTGGGATTACAAAGAGGTGCCCCCCCCCTTTGTTCTTTTTTAAATTAGTCAATAGCATGCCTAGAAGAATCTCTCCTGTAGCACCCTTCCACACGAAAAACAATGAGCTGTAACCACAGGATAGTGGACCGTATCAGAAGCCTGTGCATGTGTTGCCTATTTATTGGGTTTTTAAGAGGTGGTTATTTTTTGTTAAGTTGACACAAGCTAGGGTCGTGTGAGAAAAGAACCTCAGTTGAGAAAATGCCTCCATCAGATTGGCTTATAGTCAAGTCGATCGGCCATTTTCCTGACTAATGCTGATGTGGGTGGGGGAGTGTCCAGCCCTGGGCAGTGGTTCTGAGTTCTGTTTCAAAAGCAAGCTGAGATAGCCACAAGGAGCAGTGGTTCTGTTTCCGTTCCTGCCCGCCAGGTTCTTGCCCTGACATCCCTCAGTGGAGGACTGTGACCTGCAAGATGACATCAACCCTTTCTTCCCAGCATGCTTTGGGGCCTGGTATTTACCACAGCAGCAGGCGAAGGCCCAGCACGTCCTTGGACATCATTTACATTTTCATGGGTCAGAGTCTCTCCATATACGTGTCATAAGTTTACATGCTTTTGTTTGTCTTCCCTCTGTCTCAAGGGTGGCAATAGTTTCTAAATCATTTGAAGGGAAAACTGACCGCACGGAGCAATGGTATGGAACCCAGTACAAGCAAGAAGCTATCCCAGAGGAAGTCATTCAGGTAGGCTAAGTCACCTGTGAATGAGCCTGAGTTGTGGGGAACCAGGAGAACACGGATTCCCTCGAACCTTCAACAGAGTATGGAGAGTGGTGGCCCAGCGCTGTCCTTACTGTCCTGGGAAGAGTGGAAGGGGAACCGAGAGCTGGAGGGTGGGGTTTTACATGAAGTAATGTGCTCTGGCACCTTCCCATGTGTTTATCAAACCGCAGGGCTGTGAAACAGACTCCCAGCTTCATGCTTCTAAGCACTGAAGTGTGGCGACCACAGTTGCACAGTACCAGGAAGGCAAGAAGAGGCGAGGGATTAGGAGACCCGGAAGACAGGCGTCAGCTGTGGAGAGCTGGTGCTGTGGTCCTGCCTGGGACTCACAGTCTTGACTTTTTGGTAGCGTCATGTTTTACCCTCATTGTCTGATTACTCGCTTTTGTCAATATAAGAGAACTGTGATTTATTTCCAGTGTGCTTAGACTGTGTTCTTCCACATTTATCAGTTTTTCCGAGGCTTTACTTAGCCATGTAGAATCTTTTTCTTTCTTGCCTTGTTGGCTGTGGACCGTTGAATTTGGGTCTATTACTCAAAAGTACCAGAACACCTTATAAGTAATGAACTTTTTTTTTTTTAGCGACAATCCAGGAAAAGAAATATTTAAATTTTTATTTATTGTGTGTGCATGATATGTGTGTGGAGGTCAGGACAGCTTAGTATGGTCAGTTCTCTCCTTCTAGCTCCACATGGGTTCCAGGGATGGAGCTCAGGTGTCCTGGCTGGTGTAGCCAGCTCCTGTACCTGATGAGCCATCTCTCTGGTCTAAAAAAAAGCAAGGATGTAAGAAAAAAAATATCACTGATGCTTTATGGAGCTCTGGCATGCAACTAAGTCCATGTTCCTAAACTGAAGAAAACTCAGCTTTTTTTCAGTCAATGCTGTGTAGCATGAATTCTAATTGGTCTTAATATAAAAACCTGGAGCCAAATATCTGGGTAAATGCTGAAAGATCAGAGAGACAAAGGAGCAAGCCACAGCCACCTCTTAACCTTGCCAATTCCTCAGCCAAAAAGGGGCTGAGCTCCTGTCTCCACCCAGCCATATCACTTCCTGTTTCTTTTCCCTGGTGCGCCTCCCAAGTACTGGGATCAAAGGCATGAGATCCCAAATGCTGGGATTAAAGGTGTGTGAGCAATCTGGCCCTGGAGAATTTTTTTAAGTTCATCTGGCAGTGCAGCAGTGAGATGGCCTGCTGTGTGTTTACTAGCCTCAGCTCAGCCTTTCTGGAGACAGGTTGCAACTTCAAAACTCTGGTCAATATCTCTACTCTGCCCGTGCCAGATATCATGTGTGTGGACCCCAAATTTGAGCTGTAGCAGTTGGTGACAAGTGACTGCATCTTGTTTGCCCCTTTAGGTTTTCAATCATAAAAAGCCTTTTAGTTGTGAGCCTGAGCCTTTAACAGCTGAACCATCTCCCCAGCCAATACAGTGTGTAAATTAGGGTTCGACAGTCACTGACCTGTGGTCTGTCCTGCTTAGCTGTTGGAAGCAGATCACGTGTCAATCTCGACTCAAATCTTGTCTTTGTTTTAACCTTGTCTCGAATTATTGGCTTACCTGATAGTTTGCATGTCTTCTGGAAAAAACACCGGCCAGGCCTTGGGACTGAAGTGATGAGTTGTGGGGGTGCTCAGTGGGTAAAGGCACGTGCTGCCAACTTCAGTCCCCAGCATCCGCCTGGTGCGTGGAAGGAGGAGATAACTGGTTCCTACAGGTTGTCCTCTGACCTCCACAATGGTGCTGTGGTGTGCCTGCGGCTGCATACAAAACAAATCAGTGGAAAAAATAAGAAGTACCAAAGTGGAAGAAGCCCCCAGTTAGCCTGGCCTTCAGGCCATAAATGGAGGCAACAACGAATTGAAAGTGTGGATTTAAATATCCCTGTGTAGATGATTATTTTTTAAAGAGCTAGAGCAAATATGATCCCATCAGCTTCTCAGTGTTCCACAGGCTCAGATTTTTCTTTAACCAGCTGATTAGAAGCTGCAGAAAGGAAAAAAAAAAAGTATAGATGAATGTAAAATCTCTCTTAGTACCAGAAAGATACACTCAAGTTGCATGAAAATCCCTCATCATCTACTGATTCTGCTTGTAGCCCCTTCATATATGACAGGGCTCCTTCCTGTTTGCTTACATTGAGCGAAGACACCTTTTTTCGTTGTTTGTAGTTGGGGTCTCATTATCTAGCCCTGGCTGGCTGCCTCTGCTTCCTGAGTACTGGGATAGCAGAGTGAATGAACCGTGGGCTCAGATAGCACTTACAGCTTTGCAGTGTGATGCTGAAAATCAAACCAGGGCACAGCCTCAGCCCAAAGACAGTATTTTTAACTCGAGTTATATTCATAATTGCTTTTGTATGTGTGTGTTTTATTATTCATCTAGAAATGGCAAAATGCTGAACTGAATGGGAAATTTAAACTTCCAACAAAGAATGAATTTATTCCTACAAATTTTGAGATTTTGTCATTAGAAAAAGATGCAACACCATACCCTGCTCTTATTAAGGTAATATGTTGACTCTGTAGTTTGTTTGTTTGTTTGTGATGGGTGTTTCTTCTTATGTTACCCAATTCTTGGGGGGGGGGTGTCAAGTGATGCTCTTGCCTTAGCCCCTGAATTTCTTGTGCTGTAGGCATATGCTACCATACCACAGAATCAGTGGTTTTAAGTTTAAAGGTCAGACCTACTACATGGAGAAATAGAAAGAGGCAGTCTCTTACATCTGGTACTTTGTCAGTTTAGGATTTATCACATCCTATGCGGTAACAGAAATGCTATAAAAGAACAAAGAAATACTATGAAGTTAAAAATGCAGCAGCTCTAGTTGGTTGTAAGTCTGTTGAACAGTCCCTCTTCCTCATGCCCACTGAAGATCTGATGAAGAAGTGGGTGTGAGCCACCTCATGCCCACTGAAGATCTGATGAAGAAGTGGGTGTGAGCCACTTCTCGCAAGGTCAGGTCAGGTGCCTGGAAGAGTCTGCCTGAGGGAAGCTGTTAGGTTTGCTGCCCCAAATACAAAGGTTCTGAGTAGGATAGTTGCTGCATGGAGCTCCTGGAGTTACAAGTCGGGGAAGGGTGACTGACAGGCCTCCCCTCCTTTTCCAGAATGTTCTTTTCGAGTCATTATTTCACAACTTGGATAAAGTGTGTAAAAAAGTTGCAGCGTATTCTTGTTTCTAAACTTAACAAACTCATGACTGTAGACACTACCTTCCTTTTTTTTTTTAATCTTTAAATGATCTAATAGATGAAGTTGATAAGAATCATTGTTTAGAAGATGAAATTTAATTTATCTTAATAGGTTATTAATGAGACATCTGGTTTTCTTTGAAGATGACTTTAATGAATTATGGTTAAGTAAAGGAGAACTGTTTTTATTAATTTTCGCTTTCGGGTGGAGGTGTTAGTGACTGGACACAGGACTGTGCTGTGCTGTGCTAAGCACACATTTGCTGTTGCATTATGTTCCTCTCACTCTTCATTGATTTATTTGTTTGTACAGTTCTGGAGCTTGAACCCAGGGCATTGCACATGCTAGGTAAAAACTCTACCACTCAGCTATGTCCTTAGCCTTGTGTTTTTAGACAGGGCCTCTGTCAGTAGCTCAGGCTCCCCTTGCACCTGACGTAGCTAACTGGCCTCATCAGTCCTCTCTAGCCTACCGAATTCTGGCATTTCAGTCCTGCCCCCATGTTTTCTCAGGGTAAAGTAGTGAGCACACGAAATTGTTTATATCTCTTAAGAGGATTTCAAGGTTTAAAATGAACATTTGAGAGCATGCTTGGTATAGAATAAGTGAAATAAGTTATTATTAGAGTGTTCATCTTTGTGTGTGTGTGTGTTTACTGCAGCATTTTACTGCAATAAATTATTCTAAAACTTATCAGCTTAAAAACCACAAGCAGCCCAGCAGTAGTGGCACACGCCTTTAATCCCAGCACCCGGGAGGCAGAGGCAGGCGGATCTCTGTGAGTTCGAGGCCAGCCTGGTCTCCAAAGCGAGTTCCAGGAAAGGCGCAAAGCTACACAGAGAAACCCTGTCTCGAAAAAACAAAAAAACAAAACAAAACAAAACAAAAAAACCACAAGCATCTTTTTAAAAGCCAGATAAAACCACAAGATCCACTTTCTGAGGGCCAGGGATCTGGAAATGACATGAGTCAGTAGTTCCGTTTCAAGTTCTGTAATGAGGTTATGGTTGAAGTCTTGCCTGCGGCTTTACTCCTTGGAAGACTAAGCCAGGGCTGGAGAATTCTCTCCCAGGTTCAGCTTTGTGGTTGTTAAACAGGCCTTAGGTCTTCAGCATGCGAACTTGCCAGCTCTGTAGAGTTATTTGACATGATACTTGGCTTTCCCCAGATGACTGACTGAAAGGGACATGTCAGTGAGCAGGGTGGCCGCCAGTCTCACAGTTGAGTCTTGGGGGTGGAGTACCATTGAGTCTGGCATTTTCTGTCATTTAGGCAGGTGAATTCTGATTAGAGCAGGACTATACAGGGGTGTGAATCCTAGCCAATGGGGTTATGGATCACCCTAGAGGCTGGCTGACACACCTATCCTACAGGCGTCCTGTGTCTCTCGGGCTCCCAGTGTCCAGAAAGAAGGTGCCAGAACAGTTGGTACCAATGTCTGCCATCTGTCTCCTCCACCATGTTCACATCTCCCCATCCAAGGGACATAGAGGGGTGGCTTCTGTCTGCCACAGGGGCTGGCAGTCTCTCTGTTCTGCTTGCTAACTTGGGTGCTTCAGAATAGTGTCCGTTGCCCCTCAACTTGAAGAGTGCTTTGAGTAGATACTTTTATGGAGTGTGCCTCTGTTTCCCTAACCAAGCTGTTTTTCTGTCACAGGATACAGCCATGAGTAAGCTGTGGTTCAAGCAAGATGATAAATTTTTCTTGCCGAAAGCTTGTCTCAACTTTGAGTTTTTCAGGTATGTAGTCAAATCTGACTTAGGAAATCAACAATTATGTTTTTGTTGAGTTTTCTCTTCTTGAGCATCCAGTCTTGACATAATAAGGATTAGATTTTTTCCTAGACAAGAAAAGGTTGCTAAGAAATGTTGAGAAACGGCCGGGTGGTGGTGGCGCATGCCTTTAATCCCAGCATTCAGGAGGCAGAGGCAGGCGGATCTTTGTGAGTTTGAGGCCAGCCTGGTCTACAGAGCAAGATCCAGGAAAGGCGCAAAGCTACACAGAGAAACCCTGTCTCGAAGAAAAAAAAAAGGAAGTGCTGAGAACCAAAGTTAATTCTTCCTTGCATCAATGAGTATTCCCTTTAGCTGAATTGATTTATGGTAGCTCTTATTAGGAGGGGCGTCTTAGCTTTCGGGATTTGGGGATCTGGAGAAGCTATAAATTTATCCGAAGGTTCATTGAGGAAAGAATTAATAATTAGAATGTTTTTCTTGGTTCATTTTTTTTTTTTTTCAATTTCTGAAACTTGTCCAGGGATGTATGTATGTGTGTGTGTTTGTGCATTGTGTGTGTGTGTTCACCGAGGGATGTGTACAGGTGTGAATAAACAAATACATGTTTGTGTGTGTAAATGTACACATGAATGTGTTTATATATATATACACACACAAAGAGGAGAGAGGTGGGTTTTTGGTTTTTTGAAGTAACACTCAAAAACACACTTCATGTAACGATGTTTGCCTTTTAGACAGGTCCGTGCATAAAGCCTTCTAACAAATACAGAGTTGCTCTTCAGGCTCTAGTTTATCCTTCAGAGGGGCAAAGCCCACAGAAAACCTAACTCATTACAGACATTGAACCGGGGTCAGCAAACTGCAGTTTTCACCTTCCTGATCCTCAGATGTGTGCATTTCATAGTTAAGTTTTACTGGCTTTAAACTGATGAATCCTAGAATGCTTCAGAATAATGTAAACTAATACACAGACTAGCTCTTCACCTGTCTTATCCTTAGTGTTGGGATTACAGATGTATACTACCATACCTGAATCATACTACAATTTTATATTTCTAAAATAATTGTTCTCTTAAAAACAAATTTATCACTGGCTGGTGGTGGTAGTGGCAGACACCTTTAATCCCAGCACTTGGGAGGCAGACGCAGGTGGATCTCTGTGAGTTTGAGGCCAGCCTGATCTACATACAGAGCAAGTTCCAGGGCAGCCAGGGCAAGACAAGAGAAACCTTGTCTTGAATAACTAAAAAAAAGAAAAGAAAGGAAAAGAAAAGAAAAGAAAGAAATTGTATGTGTATGTTGTGTGTGTCCTTTCACCTTTTGAGAAATAAGATGAAATTATGTATACCTAGTGACCCATATGTACATGTGTAGTATCCGATTGCCATATCTGAGCCAGAATTCACATTGGAATTCCAGTGGGATCCTGTTGTCTACTCCAGTGCCCTGCACACATAGTTGTGTGACTCGGTATTTTAGGACATTGTAATTCTTTTCTAAGCTTGAGTCAGATGGCATTGAACCACCAATCTTGGCACTACTGACTTTCAGCCCCACCTGATGGCACTCCAGTTGCCAAAGATATTGCTGTGACTTTGTCATGGCATTACTTGGGTTTTGATGGGCTGGCGCTGTCACTCACCCCAACAACCTCCTGTGGTGTGTGTGTGTGTGTGCACGTGCGTGCGTGTGTGCGTGTGTGCGTGTGTGCGTGTGTGTGTGTGTGTGTGTGTGTGTGTGTGTGTGTGTGTGTGTGGCCTTAAGTTCAAAGCTGCTCACTGTCTAAAGAACATTTATCATTATTTGCAATACTGTAAGAAAATTAACTCGGCAGGTAAAGTTGTTCCCACCAAACCTGACAACTCAATTCAGTCCTGGAACTCATATGGCAGGAGAGAACGAGCTACCACAAGTTGACTTCTGAATTTTATATGTGCCATATAATAGATAATAGATGTGCACACAGATAGACAAATATGTAAAGAGAGAATTAAATGGCAACGCCCATTTAGATTTTTCTCTTTGATTTTAATTTCCCAAGTGCCTAAGCATTTTTTCTGTTTTTGCCTTATTATTAACTTGGATAAAATAGTTGGCATTGCTCTCAGTGCATCCGAGTGTGGTGTAGTGCAGTGTGGTGAGGTGTAGTGTGGTACAGTGCAGTGTGGTGCAGTGTAGTGCGGTGCAGTGTAGTGCGGTGCAGTGTGGTGCAGTGCGTGCAGTGCGGTGCAGTGTAGTTACTGTGCTACAAGTAGAAGAGAACTTTCCTCTGCTCCCAGCTAGGCAGAAACACATTCCTTGGGTCTGGAGCAGTGGTCAGGAAAGTTCTCCTGTCCCCTGCCACATCTCCCCAAGGCTTGCTCCCCTGCCTGCTTTGGGTGCAGGCGCAGGGGGCCCCGTGATCGCCCTGGCCTAATGAACGGTCTCACCTCATGGAGTAGTTTCCCTTCCCCGTTTCCCTTAACCCGCACACCGCCTGGTATATCAGGCTTGAGCACATCGCTTGTCTCTTCCTCTGAGCTCTGAGCACTCGGGGAGTTTTGCCCGATTGCTCCTTATCTGCTCTCAGTGCCGAGAGAGCACTGTAGTAAGTGTGTGGTGGCACACGCTGTTGAATGCAGGGCTTTCCTTGTGCTGATAAAGGTAAGCAGTGGTGTAGAGTCAACTGAGCAGGTTGTCTAACTTTGGTTGATCCCAGACTCCGGTGCCGCCAACCCGGGTGCCCTGGGGAAAATAGCTTCCTGTCTGAGAGGTGAAAGTCGACGTCTGGTCTATTTAACCATTGTTTCTTCTCCTTTCACACTCCCACATAAATATTTTTATCCTGTAATTCTTTTCTAGTCCTAGCTGCAGTTAGTTACGTGTCAAACTTTATTAATGTTCTGATAGTGCTCTAGTTCTGTTGACTGGGGGTAAGCTCACATCTTCACAGTTCTTTTCAGTCTTTCTCTTTAAGGCCAGTTAGAGCACACAGGTTTCCCAGTCTCACATTTCTGTACTTAAGAGTGTAGCTTGTGGAGAGGGAAGACACGCCGGCACTGGATCAGCTCACCCGGTCATGCCTCCCCAGCAGCTGAAGGACAGCTGTGCCCTTTGACCTTTTCATTTTCTCACCTGCCTGCCTTTCCTTTCTAGTTGGATAGGTCTCCTGTGCCAACGGTTCTCAACGTGTGGGTTGTGACCCTTTCATGGGGGTCACATATCAGATCGCCTGCATATCACATATTGACATCACGATTTATGACAGTAGCAAAAGCACAGTTATGAAGTACAACAAGTATAATTTTATGGTTGGGGGTCCCCACAACCTGAGGGACTGTATTAAAGGGCCACAGTGTTAGGAAGGTTGAGGACCGCTGTCCTACACCATCTGGGATAAGCAGTTCTTCACTGCCATCAGGGCACACAGGTAGCGTATTTCTGACATCTTCTTCCTCGGACCTTTTCTTCCTCATGACAAAGAGAAACAGATTCAAGAATTCAGCCGTGTCCTCAGGAAAGTATCTGAACTAATACTCAGTGTCCTCACCTGTCTCAGAAGGCCACAGCACGTTGGGAAGTAATAACCCAGCTCTTTTACTGTCCACATTGTCTTCCAGCCCATTTGCTTATGTGGACCCCTTGCACTGTAACATGGCCTATTTGTACCTTGAGCTCCTCAAAGACTCTCTCAACGAGTATGCATATGCAGCAGAGCTAGCAGGCCTGAGCTATGACCTCCAAAATACCATCTATGGGATGTATGTAAGTACCCATGTCTCAGAGCCTTCCACCATCAACGGTTTTATATTGATTTGATGGAAGCATTTTGAATTGTGGGTATGAGTTTAATTTCTTTTAAAAAATCTTTATGGCTTAACCATATTTTCTCTTCATTTAATTTTTAAGTTAGCTTTTATTCTAACATTCCACTGTGTACCATTCATAGTATGCAGAGTCTCCTTGATTTTTTTTTTAACATCTTTCATCAGAATATCATTTTTTCTCCTCAAACAAAATTGTGCCCAATCCAGGTTTAGCTCTCACCCATTCTGTATCTGAAATCTTGAGCTTCAGAAAAACAGAATGAAATCATCTGTCTGTAAAATGTGAGGTTGGCCTATCCTGTTTCCTTAAGAGCCAGACCATGAGGCTGCATATCCATACTCTTCGGTCATGTTTCTTCATTACCATGCCACCACTTGAGGTATCAAAGCATCTCTTTTGTTTTTCTTTTTGTTAGTCGCTACATTTATGCTGATCCTCTCCATTGCAACATGACATACCTGTTTATCAGGTTATTGAAGGATGATTTAAAAGAGTATACATATGCAGCACGCCTGTCAGGTTTGAGCTATGCCATTGCATCAGGGATGAATGCAATACTTGTAAGTAAAATGCAAACCGAAGAAAAGGCGCCAGCCACACCGGGAGAGCTTTCTGTTGAGCTTGGGAAAACTATTAACGTCTGCACCTTTAAACAGGAAGGTTGATGGTTTTCTTCGTGCACTTTTCAAATAACTGAAAGATTCGAACTAGTATTAGCCTACTAATAAACGACTGGGAAAACGCAGTGCATCTTGTGAACATGTATGTGTGCTACATGTCTGTGCATGTTCTGTTTGAGATGTTTAACATATTAATCCTAAAAGCATGTTTTTCTCCCAGTGTATTTGAGTCCTTTTCTACTTATAAGTAAAAGCTGTTTGTTATTGTTGTGGTGCTTGAGTTACATAAGCGTCTTTTATTTCTATAGACAGCAGTAGAAAGTTCCTGTGTTCAGATCCACCTGGCAGTTTATTGTCTGGCACGTCTTATTAACTGTTTTACATGTGTTATTCCTGCATTCTCCCCTTGATGATAGCTCAGGTTCGAACTAACATCCATTTAATGGCGCACATTCATTCTCACTGATCTTTGTACATCTTTGGTAAAAACTGAGATGAGCACATGTCCCAAATCTTACACAAAAGGTTTTAAAATTTCATGTATTTTGCAGTAGTGTTCTTTTTCTTTTTCTTTTTACCAACATTATTTTTCGGGTAGCTGTTGTTTAATGTACATATCGTCTAACCATTTTCAGTTCTATAGATTGAGACTCAAAGGTTAAAATTAACCACAAGTATTAAAGTAATAGTCTACTTTGCTTCTCACTAGTGGCTTTCCTCAGCGTATTAGCATTTATTTGTGATAAAGCAGACTTCCTGATAGTTGTAGTTCATGGGGTGCACAACGTGCTTTCTGTGGTTCCAGCCGCGGCTCTTGCCCGACATTCCTCCTGCCGGGTACCCTGTGTCCCTCCAGGTCCTGCACACAGAAATGTAATCACAGCCTCCCTGTGCCGTGCTTTCTGAATGTGAGGCTTTCAGAGGCTGGGAAAGTAAATGATTTTAAGGCGAAATCCTCATAGTATGTATACTACATTTTCCCTAAAGTTAGTTTGCCATTGGCATTTAGAACATCAGCAGAACTTATAAAATAAGCAGCTAATTAAGATTGTGGTTCCTTATTGAATAACACTGAATGAGCAGTGTCAGGCTATGAAATAGAAACTTAGGATTGCTTGATTTTTCCAAAGATGATTTTTTTCCTTAGAAGAGGCAGGTAGTTGAGTCAAGGTCTTGCTGTGTGTTCCTGACAGGCCTGGAACGGGCTGAGTAAACCAAACTGGGGCATGGGACTCCCTGGCCTCCTAATTACACCCAGCCAGACTTGATTATTTAACTATGTCTAAACAGTTTTGGAATGTGTCCAAGACCTAGGTAACAGTCCCCTGTGATTTTTTCCTTCTTACTACATTCACAAAAGTATTAATTCTGGGGCTGGAGAAATAGCTCAGAGGTTAAGAACACTGGCTGTTCTTCCAGAGATCCTAAGTTCCTAGCAACCACATGGTGGCTCACAACCATCTGTATAGTGAAATCTGGTGCCCTCTTCTGGTTTGCAGGCATACATGCAGGCAGAACACTGTATACAAAACAATTTTTTTTTTTTAAAGTATTAATTCTACTGTTCATCAGAGAGTCTTTCTTAGATAAAATTTAGGAGCTTTGGGTGTCGCTCCATGGTGGAGTGTAAACTTACCATGGACCTGGAGTTCAGTCTCCAACACCAAAAAGAAGAAGATAAAATTTAAAACACATTCTGTAATTAAATTTGATGCAGTGAGAACATGAATGTTATGGTGTGGTAGGTGCCGCTGTAGTTTGGCATCAGGTGAGTTTACCTTCTGTTGACGTTTGGGGAAGGGCATTGTTTAATGTGAAGATGACTAGTGTTACATTAAGCTTCTCATATTAATACCTTCAACTCTCTCCGTAGCTCTCAGTGAAAGGTTATAATGACAAACAGCCAATTTTGCTAAAGAAGATTACTGAAAAAATGGCTACTTTTGAGATTGATAAAAAAAGATTTGAAATTATCAAAGAGGCGGTAAGTCTTACAACATGTTTCCGTAACTTTTATTAATACAGTTGTTTTGTCATATTCTAAAAGTTGCTATTAATGGAGAGAGAGGATTGGTGGGAAAGGCGTCTGTAGTCCCGGGTCATCACCTTTGCCGTATTCTGCTTAGAAAGCTGAGCCCACTCGTGTGCCCCGACTGTCAGCTCGGTCCTACGAGAGTTGCTGGCCTAACCCTGGGGGGCTCCAGTGGCTTCATTTCAGGCAAATGCATGCTTGGGTAGATGGGGGCTGCCTGCCAGAGAGCGTTCTTACTGTGTAGTGCACCCTTTCCGGTTGACGTGTCTTCCTCTGAAATCCATGTCATGTTTGGCCCAATAATGGAAGTGCAGAATGGATAGCTACTCCCAACAAAGACCTTCATTTATATGCCGTAATAAACTGATAGCTAGCTACTACCAGGTTACTTGCTTATGGAGACCTTGGAGCTGTGTGGTATCCAGGGACCCCTGGGAATTACTTTCTGAGGCCTGCAAGATGTCCCATAGGGAAGGCGTCTAGATACACATGAGATGCCAGAGGTAAAGCTGCGGCTGGACGATGGAAATGCATGTCCTTTAGTTTAAGAGTCTGAGAAGGGTAGCTACTGTGCCTAATGATAGAGAAGTGAAAGAAGTAAATGTCCTTTCGTTCCAGTTACACACAATTCATGTAAAAGAAATTGGGTTGTGGCTGATTTTTTAAATTGACTTTGAAAATTGATGAACCCATGCTTCCCTTCCCTAGTATATGCGATCGCTTAACAATTTCCGGGCCGAGCAGCCCCACCAGCATGCCATGTACTACCTCCGCTTGCTGATGACCGAAGTGGCCTGGACTAAAGATGAGTTGAAAGAAGCCCTGGACGGTGAGACTCCTTCTGCTTAATTTTCCTCCCTGATTCTAGTCATTCTGCTTTTTACAGGCTGGGTAGCAAGAACCTCAGAACTCAGTACGGTCAAGTGACATTTACCAACTGCCTCCATACCCATCCCTGCCTGAAGGCTAAGCAGGGATCGACTAGAAGGGTTTCTGGATGAGGGACTAGAGTTGGGAAGCATAAGTAGAAAGATCATTTTAATAAAGATGGGATGGGTGAGTGTTATGCCAGGAAGCTAGGGAAGGGGTTCCCTAGGCAGCGCAGGGGGACGTGGACCATGTTCCAGTTCTGCAGCGACTTACAGCTCAGTGACTTTAGAAAAGAAACAGTTTCCCCGTGTGCCTGTGTGTGTGTGTGTGTGTGTGTGTGTGTGTGTGTGTGTGTGTGTAAAAACCTTGAAAATTAAGATAGTAGCTCATGCTTTTGTATTTAAGATAACATCTGTAAAAATGTCTGACCCATCATAGGTATTTAATTAATGTAAATTAGTTCCTAAAGAAGGACCAGAACGTATAAAGGAATGTGAGAAGTAGGAAAATGACTACTGGGACACTGTATAACAATTGCCACAGTCAGTGTCCACTTACAGATGCTAAAATTAGTAAACATTTGAGGGAAATCCAGCTAGTGAGATTGCTCAATGGTAAAGGTGCTCGCCACCGTGCCTGATGACCTGACGTGGATCCCCAGTACCCATTGGTGGGAGGAGAGAACGGACTCTATTTTACCACCACCACATACATGATAGATAGATGATAGATAGATAGATAGATAGATAGATAGATAGATAGATAGATAGATAGATAGATATAGATAGGTAGGTAGGTAGGTAGGTAGATAAATAGGTAAAGTAATAAAATTTTAATTTAAAAATTTGAGGGAAAGCTATATTTATACAGTTTCAAAGTTCCCCCAAACAGATTAATTCTAATGGGAAAATTTGGCTTTATTAGGCTTTGGTAGTGGGCACTTCCAAATTACTTGTTGAACATACCCAAGTTACTCCCTAAAGAGTAAAATAGTACATTTTATTACCTAAGGAGTAAAATAGTACATTTGCAGTGAAAACGCCTGGCAGACACCACTTTAATCGGTGATTTGTGATGTCATATCTGGTGCCATGGCACACCCACCTCATGCACTTTATGCACGTTGCCTCTGTAGTTGCTTCTTCCTGCTGGTGCATAGATGGGAGGTTTGGTCTTGAGAAGACACAGGATGAATAAAGGAGTTCTGGGGAGCTGTCCCCAGTGAAAGGACAGTGAGGATGCGTGGCAGCTAATTGTAATGTAACATTATAGATTAGATCCTGGAGAGAGAAAGGACGAAAGTGTGAAAACTGAAATCCAAGACCAGGATTGATGGGACATACCTTAATCCCAGCACTCTGGTGCAGAGACAAGTAGATCCTGATGAGTTCAAGGCCACCCTGGTCTACATAGCAAGTTCTAGATCAGCCAGTGCTACACAGTAAGACCATGTCTCAAACAACAACAAAAACTAAGACTGAAATCCAAATAAAGCCTGTACTTGGATGAACAGTATTGTATTAGCTGGGTGGTAGAGTGCTTGCCTAGCATACAAAGCCTTGGGTTTGATCTATAGGACCTTGAAAAAAAACATAGAACATATCAGTATTGATTGCTTAGGTTTTGATAATCATGTTATAGTTAATGAAAGATGACATTAGACAAAACTGGATGAAGGGTCTCAAGGAATTCTAGTATGTTTGCAAGTCATATAAATCTGGAATTATTTCAAATACAAAAGTTTTGTTTGTTTTAAAATTTATGTGCAGATCTTACTATTTCTTACTCATTTGCAGATGTTACTCTCCCCCGACTCAAGGCCTTCATACCTCAGCTACTGTCTCGGCTGCACATCGAAGCCCTTCTCCATGGCAACATAACAAAGCAGGTGAAGCTTTAGTAGGCTTTTGTGGATCACTGTAAGAGGTTATTTCCTCTATTCTGTCTCAAGACTTGAGCAGCACAATGCTGAGCACATTAGGATTAACCAGTTTTCTCTGGAAGAAGGTAGAAAGGACATGCAAGAAATCGAATTGTGATAGTTAGCTGAGGCTCATAAGTGTCTGCTGCTGTTGCCGGGCCCATGCAGTCATGAAGGAATGGGACCAATTATCCCTACTCTGTGCAGACTCGCATAATGCAGAAATAGGCAGCCTGCATTCAAGCCCCGACACTGCCACGCACTAGATCTGTAGTCTTAGGAAAATGTCTCACCTCTGCTCTGCCAGCCAGAGTGGTGGCAACACCTGCACCGTGGGTTACAGGATTAAACAGCACAAGGGAAACACTGCAAAATCCCCGTGGCAGTTGTCTCAAGAGCCCTTCCTGCCCAACACTCTAATTGGCCTCCAGAACAGCATGCAAGCCAGACCAGATCGCCTGCTCAGCCTTGGTTAGCTCACAGTCCACTCCTAGGTTTATCTCTGCTGTTTGACTTCTGTGCTGAAGATTACTGACTGGAACTAACTTTTCCTGACCAGTCCCTCCATCTTCAGAAATGCCTTTATTCCCTACGTCAGTACTATGTAGGTGATTGCTTGGATTTCTGTTTCTTTTCACTACTACCATATTGATTGACAAACTCAATTTCATTGTAATGGGCTATCCATTATGCTGTTTTGATTTTCACAGACAAGATATACTCGTATTTTTTTATAATATGCTGTGATATTTTGTCTCTTTCAGGCTGCATTAGGAATTATGCAGATGGTTGAGGACACCCTTATTGAGCATGCTCACACCAAGCCTCTCCTTCCAAGTCAGCTAGTTCGGTACAGAGAAGTCCAGCTCCCTGACAGTAAGTGAGATGTTATAACTTTGAAACTGGACTGCTCTTACAGAGTAATGTGGTTTGTTACAATGAGTTGAAGACACGTGGGAAATAATATATGGTTTCATGTCAAAGATCTACAGGAAGCCTCTGTTATTTATAGAAATATGATTACAAGTAGGTAATTTTGCCCAAGGATTCTCTGGTTGGTGAGCCATGTTCATGAAATTGAAGGTGGGCAGTAATTTTGAGGAGATTGATATTGTAATTCACTAGTACTTAAATATAGAAGAGTTAGAGAATAAAACTATCTGCTGGGCAGTGGTGGCACACACCTTTAATCCCAGCACTCAGAGTTCTAAGACAGCTAGGACTGTTACACGGAGAAACCCTGCCTCAAAGAAAAAGAAAAACAAAAAGACCTATCACACAGCTAATGAGATATGAACTGAGGGCTGGAGAAGTGGCTGATCAGGAAAGGTCATGTGCTGCTCCTGCAGAGGACCTGATTTTGGTTCCCAGCACTCAAGTTGAAGGCTTAAAACTACCTGTAACTCCAGATCCAGGGGATCTGATGCCCTCTGGCCTCCACAGGTACACACACACACACACACACACACACACACACACACACACACACACACACACACACACACACACACATATCTTGCCGGGTCTGGTGGTGACTTGGGAAACAGAGGAAATTGGGTCTGTGAATTCAAGACTAGGGTGAGGTACTTAGTGACTTTCAGGCTAGCTAGGGCTACATAGTGAGAATCTTGTCTAAAAGAAAAAAAGAAAGCTGGGCTAGATGTGGTTTAGAGTGCTTGCCCAGTATGCACAAAGCCTTTGATTTGATCCTAGCTTAGAATAAAAGTGGGCGTGGTAGTGCGTCTGTAATCTTGGGAAGTGGAAACAGGAGAATGAGAAGTCAAGACTGTAAGTTAGAGACCAGCCTGGGATAAATGAGACTCCGCTAAGCAGCAGCTGAGATCATGGCACTCATTGCAAGCATTAGAATTGTTGGCAGGAATAGTTTTAGAAGTGCAGATGTCAACATATTCCTTACATGTATATTTTTCTAAGGGGATAACATTGGGAAATACTTTTATTTATATGCTAGGCTTTACAGTATCTGATTATAGTTACATTAACAGTGGCTTCTTTTGATAACAAAAACCTGATGAACATCGTTTCATGTGGAAAACTATAGTAGAGAGCATACTAGACCAAGAATGAGGGCACTGATACGTTTTGGCCATGCTTCATTGTTGGTGTTTCCTGGGCATACATTATCTGTGTGCTCTGCTCACAACTCTCTTACCTCCTGAAATGCTGTTCCCTTTCCCCAATTCTCAGGGACCTATGTCTGTATTCTGTTCCTCTCCCATGGCCTATCATACTCCTCTATTTTAGTCAGTTTTGCATAACTGACAAAATACCCAATATAAAATATGGAGAACAGTTCATTTTGACTCACAGTTTCAAAAGTTTCAGGTAATGGGTAGTTGGCCATTTGCTTTTGTACTTTTGTAACAAAGCAGAATATCGTGGTAGGAGCACATGGTGAAGGAGTCCTCACCTCATGGCTGCCAGAAGATGAAGAGAAGGGGAAGGCCAGGGTCCCAGTTTCACTTTTAAGCACATTTTCAAAGATGTAACTTCCTTCCACTAGGTCCCCCTGTTGCTCGAATTTCTAATAGGTCTTTTAATAAAAACCCGGAATATTGGGGTAAAAGCTGAAAGATCAGAGAAAAAAAAGAACAAGCCATAGCCACTGCTTCTTACCTCACAACTCTTCAGCCTGAAAAAGCCTCTAGCTGAAAGAGACGCTTCTGCCAAAAAGCCTTTAGTTCCTGTCTCCTCACACCTTATAGACCTTTCTCCGCCCAGCCATCACTTCCTGGGGTTAAAGACACGTGTGCTTCCCAGTACTGGGATTAAAGGTGTGTGCCTCCTCTGCCTGGCTTTGATTCTCTCCTAGACTGGATCCATCTCATGTAGTCCAGGATGGTTTTGAACTCACAGAGATCCAGATGGATCTCTGCCTCGAGAGTGCTAGGATTAAAGGTGTGCGCCACAACTGCCTGGCCTCTATGTTTAATCTAGTGGCAAATTTTATTCGGGTACACAGTATATCACATTTCCCCTTTTTTTGTCTAAAATAATAAAAGGTTATAACTAATTTAAGAAAAACTATATACAATAAGTATATACAATGTATACAGTTAAGAGTTACATTAACAATGTCCAGGCCATAAACATTTGACAAATTCAGAGAATATATTCCATTATCTATCTTATTTTGGTGAGTCCAAAACGTTGTACCTAATTCACTTTCTATCCTAACATGTATTACCAACCCAAAACTATCTTTTGATGTCTTTCAAACTTACACATTTTACACCTCTTTAGTGAGTTTCTTTTCTGAATTTCTTAACAAGGAAAACTATAACTATAGTTATCTAATCTTCATCTGCCTCAGAGACCCAAGAAGGAAATAATATTAACTGAGTAAGCAGGAAGTGCAAACAAAGGACTTCCAAAAAATGTGGGAAATGACAGAAATAGCTGGCTGCCTGTATAGTCACCCAAGGTTCCTCTGCAACATTGGGGCATCCATCTTCGGCCTACAGGCCTAGCGTACCTGACACACTCACCTGTGAAGCAGGATTTCCTGAAGGGCTGTCCTCCTTTGTTTTGGCAAAGTTCTGCAGTCCTTTTGTGTCCTGCTTGTCTATTTTGGACAGCATACTGTCAGCAGTCGAGGCAAGGGTACTTTCTTGCCCAGTGGCTAACTTTTGCCACAAAGAAAATAAACTCCATAAGGAGTTTTCTTTGATGCCCATCATCTTCTCTGAAGTAGATTGGTGGTGCCAGGAGCAGACATGTCTCATTGTCATAAAAATAGAATCTATATTATTAAAACATCTTAAATGCTATATTCTGTAGATCTCTGAAGTGTTTGAAGATGACCTGTCTATCTAAAATGTATTTCTGTTTGACCTTGAAAACATACCTAACATGACTACAAGTTCAAATGTAATAGGTGACTATTAGCTTGCATTTCTTTATGTTCTATTTATATTAGTTGGTAATAACTTTCAGGGACTAGAAATTTGCATTAAATTAAATTAAATTAAAGTTAAATGAACTGTGTAGGTACAATACCTTGAACAGGATGAGAAATATATGTACAGTATTTTCTAACAAAATCAATCTCAAATCTGTATCAGTATACATAATTTGTATATAATATACAAAAATTCAATCCAACATAAAATATTTAAAACTAGTAGTTGCTTTTTAAATGTAGATTCAATAATCTACCTTTTTTATCTTATCATATGCATATCCTCCCTTTTTTCTTTTCAGAATAAATTCAATAATCTTCCCTTTTATCTTATCATATCTGTATACTTTTTTTTTCAAACAAGAACCCTGAATCTAATCTCCTTTGTTTAGTTTTTTTCCCCTGACCATTATCAATTAATAACTTGTAACCAACGATCCTAAACAATGACAATTATCCACAACCATTGAAAGGCCAAAAGCCACCCACCCCACCTCTTGGGAATGTGGGCATCATGGTCTTCAAATTACTTCCTGCTGTCTGGAGGGTGAAGGCATCTTTAGGGAATTCTGAAAAGAAATTTTTTGGGTTATTGTCAAGTCCTGGGAAAGATAGCTGTATCATTTGTTGTCCAGTCTCTGTATAATGCAAAATAGGGCTTGTGTCAAGTCCTTGTGTGAGTAGTCTGTGAGGCTGGATCATCTCAGCTAGCCATCTTGATATTGTTCTGAGCCCCAAAGCTGATCTTTGGGTGATGTTGTCAGCTTGGTGGTGTTATTAGGAATAATCATTGTGGGGTCCCATCATCTTTTTGGAGACTTCAAAGTCACTGTTAGGCGTGGTCATGGTTCACATGGTTCACTGCAGAAAACTAATAGAGCCTCAAACCCAAAATCATGTACAGGAAGCCTTTTTTCTAGAATTGGTTAGTACTCTATATGACCATTAATATCATGACAAAAAGTTTAAAATATATATATATATATTAATCTTATAAATTTTGATATAAAATTCATACCTTAAAAAAAGTTTTAAAGAGTCAAAATAAAACCAAAGGGTCATGAAATTAATAGCAATAGAATAGTCCCTTAATTTTGGTTTTTCTTCTGTTCCATATCAGGTGGCTCTTCTGACATGATACAGAGATTTTGGATTTTCCTTTAACAAGCATGCTTAGGTTTAGAGAAGGAGAGAGCCATGCTCCAACTCCAAAGCCAGCTTCAATTTTTAATTGAATTGGGACTACAGAAAGACCATTTGTGATAAGTGTCTGTAAAGAAGAGCAGAAACAAACATTTAGGAAGACTTAATGAAATTTTATATGTGATATACCTATAGGCCAATATGCTCTTTTTCTTGGGACATTTTTTCTGGATGATTTGTCCTTTTTCTTCAGATGTCTCATTTGTCCAGTGTTCTTCAGATTCCTTAGCTGGATGCTTTCATTCTCCGGAAAGACAAAAATAAAACCCTTTCCCAACCCTAACTTTGGGGAGTTCCCTTTTAGCAAGTTATATCTGATTAAATGAGAAGCATTTGTTAGTGGTATAAGTTAGTTTAAATTGAATGGTCTTGCTGGTTGTTGAATCTCTTCTAATTAAGAGGTCTCTCTTGTTCAAATCGAACCTTTATCAATTTTGATGGTATCCATAGCTTTTCTTCTCCTGTGGAAACAAAAGCAAAACCTTGTCCCCAATGTAACACATATCCTGGTTTCCATTCTGAGGTCAGCACATCCTTAAAGTATATAGGCTGATTTAATTCTGTAGTTTTTTCTATTATCCAATGTCTCTCTGCAGCTGTTGTTCCTTTCTCATTAGCACTGAGAAAATACAAAGTTAAATAGAGCATTATGCAGTCTATTTCTGGGGGGTTTTGTTACCCCTTTCTGTTTATTTAGCATATCCTTTAGAGTTCAATTTGATCTTTCTATGGCTGCTTGGCCTGTAGGATTATGTGGTATACCTGTAATATGCTTTATATTGTAATAAGCAAAAAACTGTTTCATTTTACCAGAGACATATGCTGGAGCATTGTCATTTTTAATTTATACAAGTATACCCATGGTGGCCATAACTTCTAGCAAATGTGTGATTACAGAATCTGCCTTTTCAGAACTCAGAGCAGTTGCCCATTGAAATCCTGAATAAGTATCAATGGTATGGTGTATGTATTTCAATTTTCCAAATTCTATAAAATGAAGCACATCTATCTGCCAGATTTCATTCCTCTGAGTACCCTTTGGGTTACATCCTGCTGGTAGTGGAATCTGATTGTAAAAAGAACAAGTAGGACATTTCTTTATAATTTCCTTGGCTTGTTGCCAGGTTATGGAAAAATCCTTTTTGAAACCTTTACTATTGACATATGTTTTTTTTTTTTTATGAAATTCTGAGGTCTCTAGCACATTTCCTATCAATAGTTTATCGATCTCATCATTGCCTTGTGCTAGAAGGCCTGGCAGACCCATATAGGATCGAATGTGAGTTATGTATAAAGGATGCTTCCTATTCCTGATTATATCTTGTAACTGAATAAATAACAAAGTTAATTCTGACTCATCAGGGATAAATGCAGCAGTTTCAATGTGTTAGACCACTCTTTCTGTTTACTGAGAGTCAGTAACTGTTGAGAGTTTCCAAAATATCTAGCAATATCATCAGAAAGGCATATAATTCCTATTTGGGAGCAGAATTGTAAGGACTTTGAACCACTTTACTTAGATTTTCTGGTTTGTAACCTGCCTTTCCTTTTTGGTTTGCATCGGTATAAAATGTAGCTCTCTGCCTCCCTAGTGCTTTGATTAAAGGTGTGTGCCACTACTGCATGGCCTCTATGTTTAATCTAGTAGCTTGTTCTGTTCTCTGATTTTCAGGCGAATTTTATTAGGGTACACAATATATTATCACATCCCCCCAAATAAAAAAGCTTTTACCACCTTCCAATAGTGTCTAAGGCTGGGGACCACACTCTGTGGACTAGGGATGCAACTCAGTGGTAGAGCATTTGTCCAGCATGTACACGGCCCTGCTTTAATCCCCAAGACTTGGGCCAAACTCTAACATCCACTAAACTTTCTCTGACTTACTCAGCTGGAATAACTACCTGTGAGATTTTCTGAATACTTTGAAGCTCTCAGCACTTTTACTCTTTCATGTTAATTAAAGGACAACACCATTTTATGAGATTACACATTCCTGTAAAGCCAGGGTTTCTGCTTTGAGTAGCTACTAAAGCAACTCAAATATGTTGTTCCTTCATGCACTTCTGTTGAACTCAGCTAGTTCTTCTGCCATGCGTGGCCAGTCCTCACGTGATGCTTCTAGTGTGGTCCTCAGTCAGGGCATGGATGGCAGAGAGGAAGAATTGGCATCTGCTGAGCAGGAGTCGTCCCATTGGGCTGAGCATGACGCTCTGAGGTTGAGCACATATTTAATAGTGGAGTGGTTCCAGGTTCAAACAAGAAGGAAGAAGAAACTGTAGCATTTACCTTCACTCAAAGTGATCGGTTTAGAAACAGAATTTCAAAGTGGAGTTTTTCATGCCTCTTCCTAACTTTCCTCTCTTAGGACCCTGTCTTTTGCCCCCTCATTGCTCCATCAAATTCCCTCAAGCTCAGAAATAGCACAGTTTACATCCCATTCTCAAAATGAAGGTGTTAGAAAACTACTCCGATGTAGCTGACTGGTCAGATGTGAAGACCTTAAGTAACCTTTCACCTGATGCTGCATTGGGAGGCGTCAGCAGCTGGAAAGCAGAATCTTATGCACTGTGAGGAAGGAAATATTTTGAGATATGTGTGAGAAACTGAAAGAGGGATAAATGAGTCTCAGAGCCCACGAACATGTCCCTCTTCTGAGGAGAAACAGCATTGGCAGTGTACATCAGAAAATGGTTTATAAAGCAGGCACCTGGCACATGCCTGGACTCCTAGCACCCGGTGGGCAGAGACACGAGAAGCGGAGGCCAAAGCAGCTTCAAGACCAGGCTGGGCTGCGTGAGACCCTGTCTCAAAAGATAAAAAACAATATTATTTAAAGGAAAGGAAAATTGTCCAGTGGGCAAACCTAAAGAGGGTGTGGTGGAGCACACATAGAATCTCAGCACTGTGAACAGAAGGATTCCAAGGCCAGCCTGGCTGTGTTTATTTGCTATCTGTCTCTGTAATAAACACTGACCAAAAACAACCTGGGGAGGAAAGGGTTTATTTCTGCTTAAAGGTTACAGTCCATCATCCAGGGAAGCCAGGGCAGGATCAGTGCAGGTCCTTGAAGCAGAAACCGTGGGGGAAGGACACTGCTTCCTGGCTTACTTCTTGTGGCTTACTCGGCTACTTTCTAGGAGTTTTTTGGGTTTTTTGTTTTTGTTTGTTTGTTTGGTTTTTGTTTTTTTTGTTTGGTTTGGTTTGGTTTGGTTTTTTGAGACAGGGTTTCTCTATGTAGATTTGGTGCCTGTCCTGGATCTCGCTCTGTAGACCAGGCTGGCCTCGAACTCACAGAGATCTGCCTGCCTCTGCCTCCCGAGTGCTGGGATTAAAGGTGAGCGCCACCACTGCCTGGCTGGTTTTTTTGTTTTGTTTTGTTTTTTTTTTTTTTTTTTTTTTTTTGGTTTTTCGAGACAGGGTTTCTCTGCGTAGCTTTGCGCCTTTCCTGGAGCTCACTTGGTAGCCCAGGCTGGCCTCGAACTCACAGAGATCCGCCTGGCTCTGCCTCCCGAGTGCTGGGATTAAAGGCGTGCGCCACCACCGCCCGGCTTTGTTTTGTTTTTTAAGGCAAGGTCTCACAATGAGCCTTGGCTGGTCTCACTAAGTAAACCAAACTGGCCTCAGATTCATAAAGATCTGACTGTCTCTGCCTCCCAAGAGCTGAGATTAAAGGTAGCACTACCACACCCAGCTTGGCTACTTTTCTTATACAGCCGAGGCTTACCTACCCAGGCATGACACTACCCACAGTGGGCTACAGTGGGCCAGGATAGGCTCTACTCTCCTGTACAAAGTACCTATTAAGAAAATGCCCCACAGACATGTCCATAGGTCAGTCTGATGGAGGCCTTTCCTTAATTGAGATCCCCTCTTCCCAGATATGTTTAGATTTGCATTAAATTGATGAAAACTAGCCAGCATGATAATAGAAAGTTCAAGGTCAGACTCAGCTACATGGTGATCCTTTGTCTCAAAAAACACTAAGACATAAGTAGGTAGATAGGTAGGTAGGTAGGTAGGTAGGTAGGTAGGTAGGTAGGTAGGTAGGTAGATAGATAGATAGATAGATAGATAGATAGATAGATAGATAGATAGAAATAAAGTAAGCAGATAAACCATTGACTTTATTAAATCACAGATTTATTTTTTTTTCTTTTTGAATCTTCTTAGGAGGATGGTTTGTTTATCAGCAGAGGAATGAAGTTCACAACAACTGTGGCATCGAGATCTACTACCAGACAGACATGCAGAGCACCTCGGAGAACATGTTCTTGGAGCTTTTCTGTCAGATTATCTCTGAGCCTTGCTTCAACACCCTGCGCACCAAGGAGCAGCTGGGTGAGAAGGCCATGGGGATTGCGGAGTCCCGGAGACCGGAATGAACAGCTTTTATTCCCAGCAAGCATTTCCCACTCGTACAGTCACATGGCGTTGTGGGTCAAGCCTGCTGTATTTAGAGGGGCTTGTGGAAACCTTGTTTACAGGGACTGCTTCTGAAAGATGCACAGCTAACATCTTGGCTGTTCTTTTTCCTCCTCCTCCTCTCCTTCCTCCTCTAGTTCCTCCTTTTTTTTCGTGGTGAGGAGATTGAACCCAGTCTCCTCTTTGTAGGTGTTAGGCAAGTCCTGTCCTCTGCCGCTGAACTCTGTCTTTAGCCCTAGTGTTGAAGTGATTTTGATGAGATGACACTGGGTTTCCACTGGATGCTGTGCAGAGGACACCTTATGTTTTAGGGAGGGAAGAAAGAATACAAAGAATGGGCTTATAGGTAGGGAGGCGGGAAGCAAGTCGTACAGAGGAAATATTATCTCTTACTCATCCTGTGTCCCAGGCACAGGAGGAGCTAAGTGCTTGCAGTTTTAGACTTGGCTAAAAGTCCTGGAGATGCTGGCAGGTTTGATGGATGAGGAAAGTTCACACCTAGAAGGTGAAGCGTCATTCTTCATTGCTTAGACTGTTCTAGGCCATTCTGGGCAACGTGAGACCCATCTCAGAAAATCACACAACAAGAACAAAAAGAAGTTCAAAGGAACCCCCATAACAGCTTGGAATAAACATTTTGAAAGGATATGGATGTGTCTCTCCACATATCCTGTCATTTAGAGTAACCCCATGCTAGGTGCTGAGCATGGAAATGGACGTGTTATGGATAGTCCTTTTCTTTAAGTGGCTCACAATGGCTGACCTATAAAGGGGTAATTATGTATGTTTCGGTGTGGTAATTGTTCCTGTAACAGCGTTCAGACAGCAGAGTTCCTGAAGATAGCAACTTCCCCAGAGGCCCCAGGGTCCCGGGCTGTCCTTAGTGGTAGATCTGTGTAGAACTGCTGAAGGAAAAAGCCCGAAGCTAAATGGAGAAAAGGCTTGGGGGTGTTAACTGTGAGGGCAAGGTGTCTGGCACCCTGGGAGGACTGCTGCGTCCTCAGAGCGCTGTGCCCACATGGTTGACAGGTGAGAATGCCTGAGACCTGGGCACGCTCAGAAGCGCTGACTCACTTCCTCCTGGCCTGGTGTCACAGCCACGGACTGTGTTTGTTCCTCCGGGCCGGTGGGTGCCTCGTGGCACATGGTGAACCTGCCACTAGTTAGACACTGGATTCCATTCTGACAAGGCAGCTCTCTGTGACTGCAAAGGCTGTTGTTATCCAGAGTCATCTAGACCCAGTGAGGTACATGAGACAGGAAAGACCTCCAGGCTGGGCAGGGACAAGATCTGTGTCCGGAAACAGCTGTACCCAGCTAGAGGGGCATATCCCTGTGCCAGAACATGGAACTGTCGACTACTCATAGTGAAGAGACTGAGACTGACCGAGACACTTTCAGTGCGCCTTCTGCATGCACAGTGGCAAGTGTTGGGTGCTGAAAGCCTCCAGGGGTGTGCAGTTTGCTAGGCACCAAGGAGGCCTGATGTTGCTTTGGCAGCATGTGATGACTGTCCAGTGGGAGGTCTGTGACTGCTGAGGTGACTGGGCGGCTGACTGTCCCTCTTAGAGATGGAGTCCTCTTCCCCACAAACCTGAGCGGTAGTCCCGTCCCGTCTTTGTGTTCCATAACAAATACGGTGCTGTTGGCTGTCACAAAGTCACAGGTGCCTGGGACACCAGCCACTGTAACTGAAGGTCTGTGCCCAGATCGTCACCCCCGCCTTGCTCCGAGAGTGAGTGATAACACAGCTTGCTTCAGGTGGGCAGCCCCTCCAGACCCCGGTGTGCTTCCCCTTAAGGCAGCGCCCACCCACATGGACTTTCCTTCTTCTGGCTATCGGAGCCTTGTCTACATCTAAATCTTTCCCATGGTGATTTTGGTGTTGTAGGCTTCACTATTTGAGTAGGAAGACGTAGCTAGAGTGGCTTTGAACTAGAAAAACAAAACAAAATAAAAATGTGGGTGCAAAAGATGGGGGATGAGAGGTAGAAACTGTGTCGGGGGAGGGGCGTCTATAAGCACACAAGATGTTGATGGAGCTGTGGCCTTCAGTTAGCCCTGTCCTAGAGAGTCGGGTTACCCAGAGCTGGTCCAGGAATAGATTATCAAGTAAATGCATTGTAGAGCCAGGTCATGTGAGGCACTTGGTAAAGCAAAGGAGTTAGGGCTTGGCTAGGGCGTGAAAACGGGCTCAGCAGTTTGTAGGAAGGGGGTAACAAGCTTAGATGGCAGACACCGGCAAAGTCACAGAATGCGAATTTGAAGATGAACGTGGTCAGCCTCCAGTTTCTATTCTTTAGTCAGAGGTTCAGCTCCGTCCTGAGGAAGAGGATAGTGTCGTAAATGGTCGTGTTTCCTCAGATGTGAGTGAGCTAAAATAGATTTTATTTGCTCTGAAAGACTGAAAGCGGTCCAGTGCCAAGGTCCTGACTGGCTTTGTGTGTCCCCTTCAGGCTATATTGTCTTCAGTGGACCTCGCCGAGCCAATGGCATCCAGGGCTTACGCTTCATCATCCAGTCAGAAAAACCACCTCATTACCTGGAAAGCAGAGTAGAAGCCTTCTTACTCACCATGGAAAAGGCCATAGAGGACATGACAGAGGAGGCCTTCCAGAAACACATTCAAGCGTTAGCGATCCGTCGACTCGACAAACCAAAGAAGCTCTCTGCAGAGTGTGCTAAATACTGGGGGGAGATCATCTCGCAGCAGTACAATTATGACAGAGGTAACGTAAAGGAGCTCCACTGTGGTGTGGGGGCGTGCATTGAGAGCATCACAGCCGCTTTGGGCAGTGTTCATTTTGTAAGTGTTTCAGTTTTCATTTGGCAGCAGGGTAGAACAGCACTTGTTTAAAAAAGTGTTCTTGCCGGGTGGTGGTGGCACTCGCCTTTAATTCCAGCACTCGGGAGGCAGAGGCAGGTGGATCTCTATGAGTTCGAGGCCAGCCTGGGCTACCAAGTGAGTTCCAGGAAAGGCACAAAGCTACACAGAGAAACCCTGTCTCAAAAAATCAAAAAAAAAAGTGCTCTTTTTTAAAATTATTATTTATTTAATGTAACAACCATTTCCTCCTAGAGACTATCTTCTCCAACACCAAAGCTGGTCTCTATGTTTCACATTAATTTCACTGTTTCTGGGACTGCTCTGAGTGTAGCCTGAGACTCTGAGCACTGATACATGAGTATCTCTTTCCTGTCTGTGACTGGGGGTAAGAACACAAATTAAACATTCATAAGGCATGCTGCCGGTGCACAGTTGAGGAATCTCTAAAGACCTCCACTCTCCAGATGTAAAAGAGCGATGGGTTAGTGTCCTGTGTCCCATCCCGTCCCCGGTTCATACAGAAGAGGTCGAGCAATGACGCCAAAGCACACGGGACGTCAGGAGGCAGGTCTTATTCCTGGCACCACGAAGCTGCCGGTCCCACCAGTCTCGGCTGCTGCCTCGCTTTCTTTACCTGGGGTTTTTGTCTTTGTTTTGTCTTACGGAGACAAGGTCTCGCCGCATAGCCCTGGCTGGTCTGGAGCTGGCTATGAAGACGGGGCTGGCCTCAGACTCACAGAGATCTGAATTCTGCCTGCCTTGGCATTTCAAGTGCTGGGATTAAAAGGCATGCACCATCTTGCCTGACCTTTACCTGTGGTTTTTCTAGCAGTTCGATCTACTCCTAAGGATAGTGATGGTGGCTGTCGTGTTTGAACATTTATCATATGCCTGACATCATTTGTCATATGGCATCCTCTTGGGTGTCATTGTAACTTTACTAAGTGGTTGTTTCCTTCAATCTCCAGATAAGGAAACAGGTTTAGAAAACTCAAAGTGACTGGTCTCAGATTCAGCATCCCACTGTGGGTGAATCGAACCTGGCTCTCAAGCCAAGTCTTAACTACTATAGCACAGGCAATTACTTTACTTGGAATCTATCCCCTGCCTACTTAGATGGTGGCTTTTGAATGTGGATACCTGGGCTGGAGGGAAGAGCGGCAGGTGTCTTAGCCTGAGCTTGATCCCTGCAAGCCACAGGAGGAAGGAGAGACCCAGCCAGAAGCTGTGCTGTGACCTTTACACAGACACAAATGAAAGGAAAAGTCTTTCAGGTCGTGGGCACTCAGCAGGCTTAGAGTGAAATGCATTGTCTTTCCGTGCAATGTTTTAGACTGTTTAATGTAAGATATTAACAAATTATTGCTTGATTACCTTTTCAGATAACATAGAAGTTGCATATTTAAAGACACTTACCAAGGATGATATCATCAAATTCTACAAGGTCAGTGGACTTGTTATCTAGATTTGATTTGATTTTCTAATTAGTATTTTTGTGTTTAATGTGTGTGGGTGCATGCATGTCGAGCGAGGTCAAGCAGCGTGCAGAAGTAGGTCCTCTTCTACCGTGTGGGTCCCAGGTTGTCAGGCTTGGCAGCAAGCACCTTTTCCCAGTCGGGCCGTCTCATTGGCTCCTGAGTTTTGGTTTGTAGTGAACTACTTGCTGTACTGTGTATTCGAACTCATTCAGGCTGAAGGCGCTTTTGTAGAGTTAAGGATTTGACGCTTTGACCTGTTACTGTTAGATACAGTCCCCTCTGCAACTTGGAGGCCGCCGTGGTTCTTCTGGTGTCCAGGCCCCCTTCCCAGGCTCCTTTTCTGTCTTCTGCTTCTGCCATGCTGTTTAAACAACATTGCCGAGCTTTCCAGTGGGCAGGAGAGAGCAAAGGAAACAACACGCTGGTCAGCTTGTTTTCCAGACCGACTGTGACCAGTGCTTCAGGGGTTCCAGTGTCTGTGCTTCCTACGAAGGCTCCAGAGGAAGGAGAGGCACCGCGGTTAGGGTCCTCCAGCACAGCTTTAAGAGAATCCTTGCTGCATCCAGGTCTCTCCCTCCATAATGACATGGAGTAGTGTATCAAACAAGTACATGTCCTACTGAGGGTTGTCATTGCTGTGATGAAACACCATGAGCAAAGCAACCTGAGGAGGACAGGGTTTTTTCGGCTTACACTTCCATATCACAGTTCATCATTGAAAGAAGTCAGGACAGGAGCTCAAGCAGGGCAGGAACCTGGAGGCAGGAGCTGATGCAGAGGCCGTGGAGGGGGACTGCTTCCTGGCTTGCTCCCCATGGTGTGCTCAGCCTGCTTTCTTATAGAACCCAGGACTACCAGCCCAGGGATGGCACTACCCACAGTGGGCTTGGCCTTCACCCATCAATCACTAATTGAGAAGATGCTCTACAGGCTTGCCTACTGTTTGATCTTATGGAGGCATTTTCTCAGTCGAGGTTTCCTCCTCTCAAGATGGCTATAGCTTGTGTCAAGTTGACATCAAACAAGTCAGCACAACATGTCAACTAAAAATTACAAAAATTTCAAATTTATGCCACAATAGAGTTGTACTTATTTGAAGTGTTACATATTCTTTGCAATTTGTTGGGACCTCTAATTTAAAAGCACTTTGTGCTTGATTTAGGATAAAGAAAAAGTGATACTCTGTGATTACCTCAGCACCATGGAACTGCCGTCCATGATCTAGCCACAGAGCCTGGACCGTGTTTGTGATTATGAGCTGTCCGATCAGGAACTGTGCTCTTCCCACGCTCGGTCTTTTACGGGAGACGTACCGTCTACGGTGCCGTTTTCCCGTGCTCTGTTGAGGAGGCCGGCACAGAAGTCAGCTCTTGCCGTTCTCTTTAGAATGGGGTGTGGACAGTGAGGACATCCTAATTACCGTCCTACTGTGGCAGGAGGAGAGTCAAGAGAGGAAGACAGCCCTGACTTGGAAGTTTCACAGAGGAAACGGATTAGTTTATACTGTCCACAGTCACTGTCCCCCTCATCTGTAAAATCAACAAGCTGCTGTTTCCTGTGTGCAAAAGGTATTAGTGAGTTCACATCACCTTTACAATGCAGCAGGGGGCCGTGGAGCTGGGAAGGGAACTTACTGGTTAGATGATTACTGTACAAGCAAGAGGGCCTGAACTCAGGCCTCAGTACCCATGTAGTAAGCTGGGCGTGGCAGTGCGTGCCTTAACCCCCCGCCTCCCCCATACACACACACACACACACAAGGAAACTGTGTCCCAAAACAAAACGGGTTGTTTTTTATTATGTTGAGGGAGTATTTGCTTGGGAATGAAGGTGCTCATGGAGGCCAGAAGGGATCATTGAATCCTCTGGAACTGGGGCTACAGGCAATTGTGAGCAGCCTGATGTTGGTACTGAGAACAGGACTCAGGTCCTCTGACTTCATTTGAAGCACTGAGCCATCACTCAAGCCCTTGATTTGTTTTTTAAGGCAGGACTCATTCTATAGCCCAGGCTGGCCTTGAACTCATAATTCTTCTGCCTCTGCCTGTTCAGTGCTGTGGGATAATAGCTGTGTGTACCATACCTGTTTTGAATCTGTGTTTTTGAGTGATGATATTTGAGCCATTTGGGGGTAGAAATGGATGGCTAGTCACTTCTGTTGCCTTGTGTGGCCTTTTCAATAACAGCCTTGAATAGTGCATGTAGAAAAGCAAAATTCTGGCCTGACAATAACCCCAAGTGGCCTTTGTGTAGTGAGTGCAGAGCTGGGTGTAGGGTGTGTGTTCACTGAGGCTGCGCACTCAGTCCTTAGTTCAGTATCCACAGGGCAGCAGCAGGAGCTTCTAGGGTCTTTGCAGACTAGGACTCAGATGCCCACACCCACCCCAAACTGGTGGATCTGTGACTCGGTTCAACCAAGTCACCTAAGCTTTGAAGCCTCGGTTTCCTGATCCACAATATAGAGTTTCATTTGGATGAGGTGTGTGATTGCCACTTGGCGACATTTATTAAATCGTCTTGGGCTTTTGACACTTTAAATCAGAGTGTGTTTTCCTTCTCAATGTTATGGAGTAAGTTCTGGCTGTTTCACTTTGTGAGGACAAGTATTTGTTCTCAGTCTCCTACAGATGTGGACAATCACGTTCAGTTCTGTCTGAGTTCTGGATCATCATCCTGAAGTATTACTAATCACACTCGTTCACAAAAGGCGGCATCCCAGTATAACCTATGATGCCTCCAGGAGGAACGGAGTATTGCTTTTCTCTACAATATGCTGGTGTTTATTTAAAATTACAATACATGCTTATTGAGTTTGAAAACCGTGATTATAGCTCCGACTCACTCTTGGATTTAAGAGAGTTACCAGCTTGACTAAACGCAGAAGAGTCTTCCTCTAACTGCCCCCCAGCTGGCATTCTGCAAGGTACTAATAAGCCACATCTGGGAGAAAAGGCTTCATGTGCATTAGCATTTAAAGTAGCTGGTGTTTGCTTTCTCACAATTTATAAAGGATTCCCAAACACTTCTCACTATGGAGCCTTTTTTGCAAGGAATTTGTAAAGTGTATCTCTGGAGTTCTGGTTTACAAAAAGTTGGAGCAGTTTGTTTCTTTAAAAAGTGGGGGGAGGGGCTTAGTAAGGAAATGGAAAACTGTGAAACCAAGGAGTGTTCTGTCTGCTGTCTCAGGGGACAATACACAGTGCAGAGGGATCCATCAAGAATAGATTGTTGATGTCAGGTGTGGTGGCAGACGCCTTTAGTAAAAGGGGCATATGGATGGGCTGGGGAGATGGCTCAGAGGTTAAGAGCACTGACTGCTCTTCCAGAGGTCCTGAGTTCAATTCCCAGCAACCACATGGTGGCTCCCAACCATCTATGGTGGGATCTGGCGCCCTCTTCTGGCCTGCAGGCAAATATGCAGACAGAAGACTGTATACAAAATAAATGAGTTCAAGGCTAGCCTTGTCTACATAGCAAGTTCTAGACCAGCCAAGGCTACACAGTGAGACCCTATCTTTTTTTTTTGGTTGGGGATGAAGGAGGAGCTTAGAAGGAAGGTCTCACTGTGTAGTTCTGGAACTACTATGTAGACCAAGCTGGCCTCTAACTCACAGAGATCCTCCTGCCTCTGCCTCCTGAGTGCTGGGATTAAAAGTGTGCGCCACTACACAGGGTTGAGACCCTATGGTTGCGGTTGCTGATGTTTTGTTTGTTTGTTTGTTTTATTTTTTTAAATGATCTTTGGAAGCAAACTTTTTACTAGAGTAAGAAGTTCTCAGAGGAGGTATTCCATGGTACTGGATGCTTCTAAAAAGAAAGGTTAGAGCAGCCTTGGGAGTCTAGTCCAGGTTCTGTCAGGAACTGGGGGAGCCGGGGTCTGACTTGCTACACTTCAGCAGCAAGGCTTCCTGTTAGATACCCAGAGCCAGCTTTATGATAATTGTCCACTCACAACTGCTGAGTGGATTTGCTTTGTCTTGTAATCTGTGCCCTCTGAGAAGATGGTACGTTCCATGAGCTAAGGCATCAGCGGAAGGAAGCTTCGTCACAGTGATTATCTCTTTGGCAGTAGTAATAAAGGTCCAGCGTTAGGGAAAGGGCAGGAGGAACTTTCTCCCAGCTCTGCTGGCATTGGGGCTGCAATCAAAGGGAATCCCTCAGAAGAACCTGAACACTGAGAGCGCTTGCTTACAAGCTGTTGGCTCAAGCACAGCATTCTGTCCATGAGTCCACGTCACTAAGCTGAGCAGCGTCATGACAGCTTACAGAGGATGATGGGAGCATGTGCCATGCACACGGCAAGACTCAGCAATATTAGTTTCCTATCCCTGAGATCGAGGAGAAGCCACAGCTTACCACAGACCCCTGAATCACCAGAGGAGCCAGCATCATGGCACAGGCGTGTGATCTTAGTACTGGGTAGGCTGAGGCAGGAGGACTAAGTTCAAGGCCTCCCTGGGCTACAGAAAAAGAATTGTGATCACTAGGTGGCTCAGCCTGGCCCCATGTGGTAGACGGAGAGGATGGACTTTGTATAGCTGTCCTCTTAGTTCCACAAGTGTGCCCATCCCCTGCAAATAATAAGTGTGAGGAAGGAGGTCAGCCAGGCATGGTGGCACATGCCTTTAATTCCAGAATTCGGGAAGCAACAGTAGGCAGATTCCTGTGAGTTCTCTAGGCCACGCTGGTCCACATAGTGACTTTGAGGCCAGTCAGGACTACATAGTGAGACTCTGAACAAAAGACCACTAGTAAATACTGAAGTAGCTGTGTCAGCCCAGACATCTATTAACTAGGAGTTTGAGCAAATCACTTAATTCCCTTGGGCGTGGTTTCCTCATCTGTAAAATGGGAATAACTCTTGGCAGTGCTAGGAGTGGGTATAGCCCAGTGGTAGAACATCTGCCTGGAATATATGAGGTTCTGGGTTCGATTCCAAGCACCACAAAAAGAGAAAATTAGGGCTTGCTTGCCTCCTTGAATCTTTTACAGGAAAATCATGTGAGAGGAAAGAAAAGAAAGAGAAAAGCCTCTTTTTGTATCGAACATGGTGGCCGATTCTTCAGAGCCCCAGAGAGAACTTCGTTCTGAGTTTCTTAATAGGGTATGAGGGTGACCTTGGTTTTCTTTGTGCTTAGAAAATGTTGGCCGTGGATGCACCAAGAAGACATAAAGTGTCCGTCCATGTTCTTGCCAGGGAAATGGATTCTTGTAAGTATTGGATACTGACCTTTAAAAATTCCATTTTTAGTCTGTTATTGAGCCGTGTGATGGCTGTCCCTCACCGAGTCACTCGGGGGGGGGGGGGATGGAGTGGTGGAGGAGAAAGCCCGTACCAGGTGACGGTGCAATCTGGGCACCGTTCCAAAGTGGCTGCACAATCTCCTCTCGCTTCCTCAGGAGGTCAGCCTCAGAGTCTACGTCAGACCTGAGCACTAGAGCTGCTGAGGCCAAGGCTGTAGGGCCTCAGTGACATCATCAGGGGTGGGTGCTGGGACAGGCACTCGGGGCTGTATGGACTCAGTGACATCATCAGGGGCGGTGCTGGGACAGGCACTCGGCCTTGCAGCAAGCAGCTTGGGAGGATCTGAAAAGTGTGTAAAGGGCCTGGTGTGGTTTGTTTTTTAAGTGAACAAAGTCTAGCTTAGTATTTTTTTTTAAATAGCTCTTGTTGCAAGTGTGAGTATGTAGTAACGCTTTGGTTTCCTTCCAGGTCCTGTTGTTGGAGAATTCCCCTCTCAGAATGATATAAACTTGTCAGAAGCACCAGCCTTGCCACAAGTAAGAAACTTTAGGCATTGTCTGAGGACTTGAAGGCGCTTGTTCACCAGAACGCATGAAAACCTGGAGGTTCAGTCACTAGTGTCGGAGCTACTTCAGGTCTTCTCGAAGGTCCCATCTCTCGGCCTCAGCCCTGGTCTGCCTTGGCCTCTGTTTGGTTTTTGGGGTCATGTAGATCAGGCTGGCCTGGAACTCACTGTGTAGCCGAAGCTGCCTTGAACTCCTAACCTCCCGCCCCAGTCCCACAAGTACTAGGAATGCAGGGGTGCTCTGTGCTCTTGCTCCTCCTGTCTGTGCCTCTGGCCTGGACTGCGTCACTCTGCGCCACCCCTTTCCCCGAGTTGACTTCTGGAGTGACAGTGTGTGCGTGCCCCTTTCCATACCAGCATTTACTTAAAGGGTGAGAAAATGGGCGATGTCATCAGGCCTTTGCTGGGTGGTTGAGTCAGCACACGTATGCCCTGTGAAAGCCAGGAATCTTCTGGCCCACTCATCCGTGACCCTCTGGCGTGATTGTGGTAGATGGGTATTTCATTATTATAAACACCGCCCCCACCCGCCACCTTAGCCTCCTCCCCCAACAGCTGATAGGCTGTCCAGTCTAGTTTTTAAATTAAACACACTAAAGAAAACTTTTCTTTTCCTTTTCAGCCCGAAGTGGTTCATAACATGACAGAGTTCAAGCGTGGTCTGCCACTGTTTCCCCTTGTGAAACCACATATTAACTTCATGGCTGCAAAACTCTGAAGAGAATGGATACGTTCCTGTGTCTTCCTAGGCCTGGGAAAGCAATCTTAACCACTTGAGTAGTTCCTGGCTTGCTATTAGACAGACAAACAGAAAAGAGTTACCAGACGTTATTATGTAGAAATGTTAAAAACCCAAAGTAATAAAATTATAAAATCTTATAGATGTAGAATATTTTTAAAACACATGCCTCTTAAATATCCTAATTTTTTTTCCTTTTTAGTCCTCAGAGAAATTCCCTTATATTAACTGTTTAACCTGAAGAAAGATATCCCAATAGAATCTTTCTTCCTTATTCTGTAAAATAGTCACTTGTCTGAAGATAATAAGAGTTTTTTTCTAAAAGGTTTCAAAAACATTTAGAAAGGGTTACCTTTTAAAGAACCGATCTTCAAATCTGCTTTCTATTTGATAGTTTCCTATAAATCAACCGAAAACATTACATTTGGCAGGTAACGCACAAAGCAATGTCATTTTCTTTTATTAGTGAACGTGCTGATTATCTAAGGCATGGTTTTAATGTTTTTATAAAATTTGGGTATGTTTTTTAATCTTCTTAGCCAAATGCTGGAAAGCCCTAGAACACCCGATTTACAGTGCTAGAAACACAGATTAACCTTACATCAAGTTGGGAATTTCTCAGGATTCCTGTGGGTTCTCTCTCATTGAATTCTGTTGACATCTCTGTTTTTCTGTAGTTGGTTTGTGGTGTTCCGTCAGCAGATGCTTGCTGCTGTATAGCGTGTGAGACATGCTGGGCTAACATCAGCTCTTGTAACTCCCCGTAATTGCTAGGGTGAAATTGCGATCAGTGTGTGAACTAAATCATTTGCCCCTTAGGGTCTCAAAAGGCAGCAAATACAAAGCCACCTCTTTGGAGATACAAAACGGTTACGTCCTTAAATAGCCAGTCTCCTTCAGACTCTAAACGCCCTCGCTGCTTCCGGTCTCATCTTGCCTTAAGTGTTATTTTTTTGAATATATGAATATAAACATACAGATGATGACTGGAGTGGACTTTTAAAACATATTTTTTTCACAAGATACTATTTTAGGTGAAAATGTAGATTTGACAGCTGTTTTAAAATATTTGCTATTATTAAGGCTTGCTTCAAGAGCAGGCGCGGCTGTTTCCACACCCCGGCAATAGAGATAGAAAGTACTCCTGTTTGTCCGCTGACTCAGGCAAGGTACGGAATGGCGTTTCCAAGTGACGTTTTACTGCCCCCTATGACTTCATTTGCCAGGATTTTCTGCTCTAGAGTCTTGGCTGTTCACAGCTTAAGTTTTCCTGTTTGCCATTTTCCACATAACTTGTGGACTTGGGCGGCTGTGGAGGCCGCTCTCCCGTGGTGCTGCGACGTCTCTTGTCCGTGCGTCTTAAGAGTCTCCCGGTGAAAATCCCGTCCTTGTCCGTCCCATCAGAAGGTCTGAGTCACCATTTCCTTCTCGTCTGAGCAATTGGCCAACTAGCCAAGGCTGACTTTGAACTGCTGATCCTCCTGCCTCCACCTCTCAAGGGCTGGGATTAGGCGTGCGCCACCCCGCCCAACTTGACTATGCAGCTTTTCATCGAACTGCAGAACATATACAAGACAAATCCAACACTAGTCCTGAGTGTTTGAATCCATCATTGTAAAAGCAAATAACAGTCTGCTACCTTTTCTGTAAATGATTACATGCCGTCGAGTAACTTAGCTCTTTTTAAAAAGATGGGTACAGTTAAAAGCATGCCTTTGATATGAGAAAAGGCCCTTGAAGCGATTGGAAAACAATCCCATGTCATCCTCCATGAACCTGCACGTGGTGTTGAGTGTGCTTCAGAGCTCCTGTAAGTGTCACTTGGCATCCTGACAGGCTCATCTCAGCGGGTCCAGGTTGTGGTCCATGAACTAGAACAGACTGCCCAGAGACTGCCATCTACTCACGCTTAGCAAGTGAGATTTGTGAAAAAGTCATGTTATCAGAGACTTAGAAGAGTCTTTTTACAGTTGATGTGTAAGAGCATGTGATACTGCCAGGATGGTGGGGTCCCAGGGTTGTCCTGTTTACAATAAATCTCCTGAACCCAAACTCGGTGTGCTGGATGATTTTGTAGTTTGTGTGCAGTGGTGCCCACCTCAGCCTCCCCTCAGGGTTCGGGTCTGACAGGATCTCTCGCTTCTGCTATCCTGTTGCAGAAAGCAGTGGATTCGTGTATGTTTGTGTCCATACACAAACATGTGCATATGTGGGTATCTTGTTTGCTACAGCAGCTCAGTTTCAAACCCTTACAAATCCATAGCTTCTGTAAAATGGGAGCTCGGTGTTGGAGACCAAACTCTTGTTGAGCAGTGTTGTTGACACAAAACCAAGTCACCCAGACCGATGAAAAGAAATTGGAGGTTTGATTATCTGTTATCAGAGGGTGAGTTCATAGTTACAACTCTTCTTCCCAGTGGACACACTCATTAGAGCAGGAAACTATAGCAGTTTTACATGAATATTCTAGGGGACAGAAGGGAACCTTCTCTGTTCAATTAGTATTATTATTTATCATAGTAACAAAATGCAGAGTCAAACAGCATGTGGTCATTCCAGTAGATTAGTAAGAGCATTTTAGGGAGCTTATGACAAAAGTATCAGCAAGCGAAGAGCCCACCTTCGCCCCACTAGGGGACAATATGAAATCGATACAGCCAGCATTTAATGAAAGAGTTCAGACACTTCTCCTAAGGCCCTCATGAGAACACCTCTGATGAGGGAATGTCTTTCTGGATGCTGCAAATATGTGTTGCTCTGATTGATTGATAATAAAGCCGTTTGGCCTATGGCAAGGCAGCTTAGAGGCAGGCGGGAAATTCAAAGAGAGAGACAGGAAGAAGGCAGGGAAAGACGCCAGCCAGCCGCTGAAGGAGCAACATGCAATGGGACGCAGGTAAAGCCACGGAACACGTGGCGATACATAGATGAATAGTTATGGGCTAATTTAAGATGTAAGAGCTAGCTAGCTAAAGGCTTGAGCCATGGCCTTGCAGTTATAATGAAGACAAGCCTCTGTGTGTTTACTTGGGGGACGCGAGTGGGAGAGATTTGTCCCCATGGTCAGCAGGCCAAGACACAGGAACTCTTCCGACTGCACACCTCCAGTCAGACTTGTGTCTGAGGGCCTGGGCAGTGCAGCAAGGCACTGGGAAAATGCCAAACTGTTCTCGGGCAACATGGTCACAAACACAGAAAATCATTAGGAATCTTGGGAGTTCTATGAGCAAGATAACGGGATAAGAAGAAAAGATGGTAAAGACAGGGCAACATAACAAACCAACTGTGCGTGTCCAGGCAACGGGATCTCCATGTTTCGGTAACTCCAAGTCTGAAGACTCGAAGGGTAAAGTTCTAAGAACGTGGAAACTGACATACTACGATTGTAACCAGATGCAGCGAGTTCCCAACCAGGTCATGCCTATCAGGCAGGGAGAGCGTGGATGTTATGAGAAGCCTTCAAACAAGGGGAGCGTGGAGATTTTATTCTTAGACCTCACAGCAAGACCCTGTCTCAAAAATAATAAAGGCAAATGGAGTTGGTGGGGTGGCTTGTGCCCAGCAGAAGTAGAGGCAGGCAGGTCTCTGAGTTTGAGGCCAGCCTGGTCTATGTAGTGAATTCCCAACTAGCCCGGACCATAACATTGAGATCCTGTTTCTAAGAGGGTGGAGGTGTGGCCAAACTGAGATACTTTTCTATGAGGGCTGACCCGGAATTCAGGCTGGCCTCAATCCCTTGACCTCCTGCCTCCACCTTCCGAGTGCTCAGGTTACAGGCCTGTGCTACCATGTGGCTAAGAAGTATATTCTAAAAGAGCAGTTGAGGGTTCGTTTATTTAGGGTTCTTTAATGGTTGGCATATACAAAGATGAGCATCATCAGTTTCTCTAAAGTTCACATGGATGTGTCTTGGGATATTGGTACACATTTGAGGTGAGAAACACAAACCCTGGAGTTTGTCCCCGACTGGGTCTGGCTGTGCACGCTTGTCATCCCGGCAGCTGGGATGTGAGTCATGAGAGCCAAGGGCAGCGATGGCTATGGAGGAAGAATCTGTGTTTAAGAAAGCAAACAAAACCTCAAGGACTCTCCCCTGTAGTTTTGTGGCGCATATGGACATGTACACACCGCTTCACTCATGGAGGCTGGAGGACGACTTTGGCGTCTCTCCCACTAGGGACTTCATCTGTCTTCCCGCCTTGTTCATCTCTTGGGACTCTGTGATCAATTATGAAATGTTAATTATTTTAATATTTTAAAGTAATGGGGTGTGTTCATGTGAATGTTTGTCAGAGCTATTCCAGTGTCATTCCTCAGGTGCTTTCCACCTCGTTTTTAAAAGCATTTTTTATTGTCCTGGGGTTCCCAGGTTAGGTCATGCTGTCTGGCCAGCAAGCCCCATAGCTTTAAAAAAAAATTTTTTTTTTTAATTGTGTGTACGAGGCGCTACACCACCAATGTGGAGGTCAGAGATGCCCCCCCCCCATGTGGGTCCCGGGGGATGAACCCAGGTCCTTGGGCTTGACAGCAAGCACATTACTGGCGGAGCCATCTTGCCGCCTTGCTTTCTCTCTCTCCCTCTCTCTCTCTCTCTCTCTCTCTCTCTCTCTCTCTCTCTCTCTCTCTCTCTCTCTCTCTCTCTCTCTCTCTCTCTCAGACAAGGTCTTACTGTTTATACCAGGCTGGCCTCGAACTCACAGAGATTTGCCTGTCTCTACCTCCTCCCAAGTGCTGGGATTGAAGGCGTGTGCCACTGTGCCTACCTTTTTTGTTTCTTAGATCTTGGATCCTGTTGTCGCCCTTCTGATTGAACTGCTCTGGGGAAGAGCGCTGCTGACTTGCAAAGCCAGCACTGTCCACCAGATGGAGACAAAACACTTCAGTGAAAAGTGCTCCACACAAACCCTGATTTCAACGCCAACTCCCGACTTACGTAATAGACCAATCAGGACAAAAATGTAGCAAGAGCCAGGCATGCACACCTGTAATCCCAGAATTTAGGAGGTTGAGGCAGAAGGATTGCAAGTTTTAGTCTAGCCGGGACTACACAGCAAGACTCTGTCCAAAAAAAAAAAAAAAAAAAAGGAAAAGAAAAAGAAAAAGTAGGTGAAATTATTCTTGACCCTGTTGCTTGCCCTCCATTAGAAATTCTTATCATCATGCCGGGAACTGGCTTAAAAATAACTCGTGGCGGGCTGGAGAGATGGCTCAGAGGTTAAGAGCACCTACTGCTTTTCAAAAGGTCCTGAGTTCAATTCCCAGCAACCACATGGTGGCTCACAACCATCTGTAATGAGATCTAACACCCTCTTCTGTATACATAATAAATAAATCTTAAAAAAAAAAAATAACTCATGGCTACAGCTGTATCTTAATTCATCTACTTAGGTGAAGTTTTGTCTACAGGTATCATTTTCCTTGTTAGGCTGTCAAAAAACAGACCAGAAAAACCCACTTTAAAATGGGACCCTGTATGTAAAATGAATAAAAAACAAACGGGACCCTGTGTGTGGCTTCCTCGCCCCGCCCTCCCCCCCCCCCCCCGCCGCCCTATTTCTCCTGAACCCACGGTCTTGCTCATGTAGGCTAAGCACGTGCTCACGTTTTAACCTCCATGCTTTTTTAAGGTGCCCATCCCCACTCCCTCTCCAGACTCTTTGGTAACTTGATCTTTCTGTCCCTTTGTCCCCTTGTAGGTAAGTGGAGATGGCCAAAGAGATGTAGGTGAAAGCCACTCCAAAGCCTCTGCTCAAGAACTTTTGCTCCCGTACCCCTCCCTCCTGTCCTCTGCCCCATCCTCTGTTGCTGCCCCTGAGATGACAAGTGTAAGGACAAAGACCACCAAGGAAGGCAGAGAGGCTCAGGGGTCCCTTCTTGGTAACCGCTCTGAGCAGTGACTGTGTCTGTGGGGATTATGGAGGTGTGGACTTGGTTTTGAGGTAGGAGAGCCACTGCTGGGCAGGCTTCCGTTGGCGGATAAAATTATTCCTACGCAATCCATCACTGATGTTAACACGTTGGGTTGCCTCCGTGCAGGGCGGGCGCACGTGCCGAGTGAGGAATGTGTTGCAGAGCGCCTGCCTGGGATCACAGCAAACAGGAGGCAGAGCCATCGAGGGTCTGGGCTGCGCATGCGTCAGCCCAGGTGGCGACCTCCCTAAGAGAGGGGCGTGCCTTCCAGAAGCAGCCAGTCCTGCATGGTCCATCTCCCCGACCCCCCAAGCTAACAGATGGAAAGAAACTACATATTTCAACCCTGGTGGAAACCAGACCTTTAAGTTTATGGTAAGCCAACAGGAGGTGACCAGGACTGGGGAGGTGTGGCCCAGAGGGTGGGACACACACACATCATAGACACCACACACATAATTATACACACACACACACACACACACACACACACACACACACACAGCCACCCAGTATTGCCCAACCGTGAACCACATGGAACTTCTAAACCTGGGATGACAGATGGCCTTCTCACCTGGCTCTCTGCTCCTGTGTCTGCCGCTGAGGACTCTGGTGTCTCCAGGCACGGGCACAGGTTTTTGTGACGCCCACTACACTGTCGACCTCCACCAGCGCAGCAAATGTTCGGGAACTCTTGGACCTAAACTGCTGCTGCCACCCTCAGGTGGCTGCTTTTGTTCTCTCTGGGGGTGAAAGCTGAGTTTCTGACCTTTGGACTTTGATTTCCAATTAAGTGTGTTGTCAGATATTAACACCACAACTGGCGGATGAGCTTTAAAATAGAAATTTGTGTTGTAAGAATATCTTAACTATTTTGAGATAGGGTCTCACCGTTGTGAAGCCCTGGCTGGCCTGGGACTCTGTATGTAGACCAGGCTGGCCTTGAACACACAGAAATCTGCCTGCCTTTACCGCCCAGGTGCTGGGATTAAAGGTGTGCGCCTCCACATCTGGCTATTTATTATTATTATTTTTTGACTATTTATTTTTTAAACTATATTTGGGGAGGGAACATTCATGAGTGGAGTTCAGAGGGCAGCTTGTGGGAATTGGTTCTCCTACCATGTGGGTCCCAGGGCAGAAACATAGTTTGATGAATCCCATTCATTATAGAGTGAATTTCTTTTAAGCAGAACTATTCAAAGAAAACAAGTAGCCCTAAGCCGTTCCCTTACTCTACCTTATCACAGCCTGTGATTTCTTCCAGGTAGGAAGCAGGTCAAGTTCCACTGACAGTTGCTGTGACCAAATGCAGACAGCTGAGGACGGGGAGGCATCTACCTCAAGAGCAGCCTACACTGGGTGCAGTGAGACACATGTCAGCCCAGCACACAGTGTCCTCCCAGACACTAACGCTGGAAAACTGAGGCTCATCAGGCCACGATTTCCCATCTTACCTACTTGGTACCCTCAGGGTCTTTCAACCTTTCCTCCTCCTCCTCCTCCTCCTCCTCCTCCTCCTCCTCCTCCTCCTCCTCCTCCCCCCCCTCCTCCTCTCCTGCAGGCTGCCAGCATCTTCTGCTTGGGCCCTGTATTACCCTCTGATGCCAAGCTTTGCACATATCCCTGACTCTGCCCGCTCCATGCAGCCACCAGACAACTTTATCTAAAACCTCCACCTGACCGTGAGGCCCCCCACACCACCACGGTCTCCTGTGGCTGAAGCTACCTGGAATCCACCCTGCGGCTGAGGCTAGTCTTAACTATTGATCCTCCTGCGTCTGCCTCTCACCCACTTCGACACCATGCCTGACTCACCATGTGGCTTTTTTGCCTAGAGATTTTCTAGAGGTTTTTCATTTTATGTTAATGAGTCAATCCTATTTAAAAATTTTAAAGATTTATGTGTGCAAGCATTTGCCTGCATGAATGTATGTGTGCCCCATGCATGTTGTGGTGGCAGATCCCTGGGACTGGAATTATAGATGGTTGTGAGACACCATTTAGATGCTGGAAACCAAACCCAGGTCCTCTGCAAGAGCAGTAGGTACTCCTAACAGTTGAGCTGTCTCTCCAGGTCTAACCCCATTTTTAAAAAAACTAATAAATTGCATTTGGAGAGGACAACTTTAGGTTTACAGCAAAACTGAGCCACAAGGAGAAATTCTCCAAAGTTCTCCATTCCCCTCCATTGTGAAGGACAACTCTAAAGTTCTCCATCCCCCTCCATTGTGAAGGAGAGCCCCAAAGTTCTCCATCCCCCCATTGTGAAGGAGAGCCCCCAAATTCTCCATCCCCCCCATTGTGAAGGACAGCTCCAAAGTTCTCCGCTCTCTGTCACTGTATTGGCGTGCTCCCTCCATTATTCATTTGGTGCTTGGCATTGAACACAAGGACTCGTGTGGTAAACACTTCTCCTTCCGTTGAGCTACAGCCCGCCTCCAGCACTGGCATTCTCCTCCTTTTCTTCTTCCATCCCTTGTATTCCTGCCTTTACTTTCACATCACATGTATTCTATTACCCTTCTCACTCCCCCCTTTAAAGCCTTTGTTCTCCTTTCATGGGCCTCTTTCTAGTTTCTACTCACACTCACTTCCATATAAATACACAAACACAAATTAGAAGTTAGGATACTCGTATGAGCTGGGCGGTGGTGGCGCATGCCTTTAATCCCAGCACTCAGAGGCAGAGTCAGGAGGATCTCTGAGTTTGAGGCCAGCCAGGTCTACAGAGTGAGTTCCAGGAGAGCCAGGGCCACATAGAAACCCTGTCTCTAAAAACCAAAAAAAGGATACACATGTGAAAGAGACATGTACTATTTGTCGATCTGCCCTGGGTTACCTCCCTTAGTGTAGTTTTCAGGCCTGGGTGACAAGCCTGACAGCCAAGTTTGATCCCCGAGTTTGATGTCCAAGACCCACATGGTGGAAGGAGAGAACTGACTCTCAAAAGTTGTCCTCCAACCTCCACACGTTCACCTCCCAGAACGAATGAATAAATATAAATAAATATTTTCCAGTTCCATCTATTTCCCTGCAAATTTCATAGCTTCGTTTTTCTTTATAGTTGAATAAAATTCCCTTGTGTGTACCTACCAAATTTTCATTATCCACTAGTCTGTTGATGGACATCTAGGCTGATTCCTTTTACTTGCTGTTGTGAGTAGAGCAGCAATGACCACGAGTGTCCAAGTGTCTCTGTGGCAGAATAGAGACTCCTTCCGTATATGCCCAGGAACTATATATATCTGGGTCATTCTAGTTTTTGAAAAAACTTCCATATTAATTTCCACAATGGTGTGAAATCCCTTTTTGAGGCAGGGTTGCCTGCGGAGTAGCTGACCTAGAACTCTCTTTGTAGTCAAGGAGATGACCTTGAGCTTCTGACCTTCCTGGTGGAGTTTCAGGTACTTGCTATCTTGTCTGGTTTACGTGGTGCTGGGGGTTGAACACATGGTTTCATGCATGCTAGGCAAGCACTCTACCAACGCAGCCACGTTCCCAGCCCATTTTTAAAGGCCTAATTCCAGCCAAAAGGGAGGATCCCTTACATCCTAACCAACTCTGCGATAGCGTTAAGATTGGGGATTAACACAAACATCCCGGCGTTAGACTTCACTAACAATGCCAGCTCACAGATGAAGTAGATTCCTCCAGCTTTTGAGAAGAGAAGTGGAACTATTTCGTCCTGGCCTACTTGTTAGACTTTACCAATAAAACTACTTGCGTTTGATGCCTTCTTTTTTGGATGGCTATTGGTCCTGCAATTTTCAAAATAGTCATGTGGCTACCCATTGATTTGTCTTTCAATGAGGTTTGGTAGATGGTATCTTCCAAGGAACTGGTTGCTCCCTTCATTCTCCCCTTTTCTTGTTTTCTTTGTCTGGGATAGGGTCCTACTCTATAGCCTAGGCTGGCCTGGAACTCATTATTTGTCCCAGGCTGACTCTGAATAATACTTCCTCACGCTCTTGAGAGCTGGGGTGATTGATGTGAGGTACCACTCGTGGCCAAGGCCCATTTCTTCTACACTGAGGTTGAAAGTGTAGAACTGTTTGTGACATTCCTCATATATATCTCAGCACCCGATGACCTGAGTTTGATCCCCAGGACCTGCGTGGTAGAAGGAAAGAATTGGTTCCTACATATGCAGGCCATGGTATGCATATAACACACACACACACACACATACACACACACACACACACACACACACACACACACACACACACACACAGGAAATCATCCTGTGTCATCCTGCTGTGGTCAGGACTGATGAACTCTCTTCCCTTTCTGGTATTAATGACTTGCATCTTTTTTTCTTGGTTAACCAGGAGAGAGGGCTGCTTTGTCTTTTCAGAGAGCCCGGATTTCTCTATCACTTTCCCGTTTCCCATGTCATTTTCACTTTTTTTTTTTTCTTCTTTTGCTGGCTTTGGGCTGGCTTACATTCCGATCAGTTGGTTTGGCTGTTTTTATTCGTTTGTAGACAGGATTTTATGGAGCCCTGGCGGGTCTCAAACATGCTGTGTAGACGAGGTATGAACTCCCGAATGCTGAGATAACAGACCTGTGCTCCCATGTCCAGTCAGTGTCACAGTGGGGACCAAACCCCTGGTGGCTCTGGGCATACGAAGCAAGGCTTACATCCTTAGCCTTCTCCCCTATACTCCTCCCCCTCTCCTCCCCCCTCCCCAAGTGCATGCTGGGACTGCAGGCCCCTGTATGGTCAGGCTTCTGTTTTCTCGAATGTGCTGTTCATGGTGCAGATTCCTCCCTGCCTCTGTTTCTGGTATACCAAACAAATTGCAATAAACTGTATTTTCATTCAGTTTAAAATAGTCTGTGGTAATGTTTTGTTTGCGCTTTAACAAATAAATCTTGCTTTAAGATCAGAGTACGGAACTAGCCACGAGAGGCCAGGCAGTGGTGGCACACACCTTTAATCCCAGCACTTGGGAGGAGGAAACAGGAAGTGATATGGCGGGGCAGAGAGTGGAAATGATCAGGTGTGAGACCAAAATGAGCCATCTTAGAAATAAGACCAAAATGCTTCCACCCTAAAATTAAGGCCTAAGATTTCTCCTTTTGGGAATAGGCCATTAGTTACTGAAACCAGTCAGTTCAGATTCCAGAAACCAGGAAGTGTAAAAGTACAGAGTCACAAGGTAGTCACGAGGTAATGCCTGCCGGACTATGGAATGTCCTCTCCCTGGTTTCCAGGGTAACTGACCACAGAAATGCCCCCACCTGAGGGCAGCCAATGAGAAATGGTGGCGGGCAACCACTCCCTTAGAAGTAAGATTAAGCCATGATTTCTAGAAGCGAGCCAATCAGAATTATACCCACACTAGCACCCCTAAATGATGTAACCTTGTGATTTTCCCCTTTAAAAACTGAGCTTGCAGACAGGTGGGCACTTCCTCCAGCTTCCACTGCATTGGATGTATTGGACGAAGTCGCTGCCTAGGCTTGTATTGCTTTTGGGTATCCAGAATTAAACCTTGCCTTTGCATTCTGGCAAGCTCATCTTTGGTGGTCCCTCTGGGGGTCACGATCTGGACATAACAAAGGCAGGGTGGAGACAGGAGCTGGCTCTTTCAGGCTGAGGATTCTCAGGAGAGACAAGAACTCTAGGGGCCGGCTGCTCTGCTTTGCTGATCTTTCAGCTTTCACCCTGATATCTGACTCCGCGTTTTCATTATCAAGACCAATTAGACCCTTTCTCGATCCCCGGCCATCTTGGTGGCTGGTCTTGGTTGGGGGCTGTCCCGCACCTAAGCCAGGAAGATGGTGGCCACAAAGATAACAAAAAGTCCCAGGAGACGATCAACTCTAGGCTCCAACTAGTAGAGAGTAGGTGCTGGGATAGAAACAGACTTTGAAGATGAACAGACAGGGCCAAGCGAAGTTGACTATCCTCACCAACAACTGCCCAGCTTTGAGGAAATCTGAAATAGGACACTATGCCATGTTGGCCAGAACTGATGTCCATCACTTCAGTGGCAATAATATTGAATTGGGCACAGCATGTGGAAAATACTACAGAGTATGCACACTGGCTAGCATTGACCCAGGTGATTCTGATATATCAGAAGCATGCCAGAACAAACTGGTAAAAAGTAAACCAGGAAGTTTTCCTTTAATAAAACTTTGCCAGGGCTCTTAAAAAAAATTAGAATTCAATGCCACATCATTCAGTTTTCTCTTGAGACTTCTTTGACCTATGTGCTATTTAGAAATATATTGGGATTTTTGTTGTTGTTGTTGTTTCTTTGGGGGTTTGTTTTTGTTTTTGTTTTTGTGTTTTTTTCAGTGGTAAGCCTAAGATGATCTTGGACTTTGTGGACTGAAACAAATCCTCCTGTCTCTAAGCTTGCAAGTAGCTGGATCCAAAGGCATGTACCACCAGCTTAGAAATATAGTGTGTGATTGTCAACTATTTGGAGGTTTCCTGGCTCTGTTTCTGTTGTTCCTGGTTTAAGTTAGCTATAGTCTGAGAGGATATGTCTGTTTGCTTTCAGACAGGGTCTTGCTAATAGCCCAAGCTGGCTTCCAGCTCACAGTTCCCGTATCTCTGCCTCCTGAGTGCTGGGATGAGAGGTCTACGCCACCGCTAGGTGCTGAGGCCTATTTTGTGGGAATTTTGTTTTTAAACTTGCTAAAGGGTGTTTTTCGGTCTAAAATGTGACTTTAGTGAAGGTTCTGAGTTTGAGAATAATGTCGTGCCCCCCCCCCCCCCCCCCCCCCGCACTTGACGGGTGCTCTGCAAATGTCAGCAGATCCGCATGAGTAATGATGCCGGCTGGGTTGCACTCGGCATTGTGCATTTTCTGTTTGATCAGTCAATCACTGTTAGGCGGAGCTAGAATAGCTATTCAGCTCTAATGGACTCGTCCTTTCCGTGTTTGGGTTAAATGGATTTTCTGTTCTCTCAGATATTTTGACTCCCTGCTGTTCAGCTTGATCATATTAATGACTCTTAGGTCTTTTCGGTTAATCGACTACAGTTGTTTTGTGGCATGCTCCTCTTTGCCGCTGATGGTTTTCCTCACACCACCTGACTCTGCCGCTGGAAGCTGGGAGCTTGCTCAAGCCCTATCCCTGAAGTCTCCCGTCCTCTGGGAGGCTGATGGATATCTTCGGCCTCTGAGGCTGGTTTACAAGAGGTGCTGGGTCCACAGAACAGCAGTCCGGGACTAGCAACGAAGGGTCACGTGTCCCGTCAGAAACCGTGCCCTCCACCACTTTAGCTCTTCTTCACAGTTTAGTCACGAACCTCGCAAAACCGTCGTTTGCTGTTCCGCTAAACTTCAAACTTGGCAACACCGTTTGCACTTTGGCCCTAGCGTCTAATATCTTTTTTTCTGTTTTCAGTAGACTTTTTCTTTGTACAAACATTTTCTCTGATCCAACACCTCCTGCAGCTCTGGCCAACTCTGGGTCCTCCCATACTCCTCCCCCGAGCCTGGAGCTGAGGTCAGAGAAGCCCGGGACAGCCACGAAGCCGGGGTCCTCGCGCCCCAACCACCACAGTTAAGGATTCTGATACGTTACCAAACCGCCACCCAGAAAGGAATTGCAATGTGAACTCCTACCAGAAATCACAAAAAGGTAAAGGCAGCCTGAAAGCCATACTCAAATTACCTGCTACCATCCAGGATGCCAAGCTGACCAGAGTCAGAGTCTGGCTCCTCCCACCTAGAACTCACCCTTATTTTCAGGCCGGGCTCCCTGCCTGCAGGGGTGACTGAAGTCCAGAGCTTTGCCACGGAGAGGAAACCTCCAATGGTCTACCCGTGCTGTGAGTCACACTTGCAGTAAGTCCTTCCCCTGAACCGTTCACCCCAAGGTTTGTGTGTCCTTGCGTGTGCCTGTGCACACGTGTGTGGAGGCCAGGGGTCATCCTCGGGTGTTGTTTCTCGGGAGCTGTCTATCTTGTTCTTGAGACGGTCTTCCATAAGGACCTGGAACTCACCAATAAAGATAGGCAGGCAGGTCACCAAACGCTGGGAACTGTCCTGCCTCCTCCCCAGCACTGGGGTTACAAGTGTGTGCCACCAAGCCTGACTTTTTAACGTGCATTCTGGGGGTCACTTGAGTCCTCAATTTGCTGACTGAACTCTCTCCCCATCTTGCTGTTCAGAGCTTTTAAGAACGCAGCAGAAGAACAAGATGCCCTTACATCTTGCTGACTTAGTCACTCTCTGTCTCTGTCTGTCTGTCTCTCTCTTTCAAGTTCATAAATAACTGTGTGTCTATGAGTGAGTGTGAGTATATGAGTGAGTATGTATAATGTATATGTAAGTATGTGTATGAGTGAATGTGTGTATGCGTGAGTGTCTGTGTATGAATGTGTGTGGGAGTGTGGATGTGAGTGTATGTGCTTCAGTGCCCTTGGAGGCTAGAAGAGGATGTTAAGATTCCCTGGAGCTGTAGTTAAGGCAGTTATGGGCTTCTCAATGTGGCTGCTAGGAATCAGACTGTGGTCTAGAAAAGCAACACGCTTTCTTAAGCCTGAGTCATGTCACTGCCCTTCTCTGCAGGGTCTTGCTTTGTAGTCCAGACTGATCTTGAACTCAAGGGGATCCTCCTGCCTCAGCCTCCCCAGTGGTAGGGTTACAGGATGAGGCACCAAGCCTGCTCACTTATTCGGGTTTTCTCATGTTTGCTGGAAAGCTAACACATCAGGCTCTTGCTTCCAAAATTGCACGGCGATTTCTCCTTGCAGGGCCCACTGATTCAGAGTCTGACCTTTAGACTCCATCTCTGTACTGTTATGTCAGGGAGGTTTTAGTTGGGGAGCGGAAGTAAATGTCCACATTCACTCTTTGAGGACTGATGGGGAGACATCCTCAAACCTTTCATGCACATCTAATTCACTGCTTGGTCTGCTGTCCTGATGCCCTTAGGCCAACACTCAGTTCAGTTCTGTTGCTTGTGACTGAAGGGAAGAGGATCCCAGCCCTGGACTCACATGCTCAGGTAGTCCGTAATTGTATGCTGCTACTATGTGTATCCCAAATTCTTTCTTTTTAATATTCATTTATTTATTGTGTATACAATGTTCTGCCTGTGGGCCAGAAAAAGGCACCAGATCTCATTATTGATGGTTGTGAGCAACCATGTGGTTGCTGGGAATTGAACTCAGGACCTCTGGAAGAACAGCCAGTGCTCTTAACCTCTGAGCCATCTCTCCAGCCCCATGTATCACAAATTCAACCTCTCTCTTACATTTTATAAGTAGGTGAAGTCAAGTCTGATCTTTCACACAATAGCATTAAATCTGTGTCAACTTGAGTAGGATCTCTCTCTCTCTCTCTCTCTCTCTCTCTCAGTTTCTGTTAAATATATTTGTATTTTACACATATTATGGAAAACCAAACCTTAAAAGCTAAGAAGAAAGCAGAAAATGTGTAACTTATTGGAGTACTCACAAATGAAGGCTTATGAAGATAAATCTACAGACAGCCTTTTCTACTCTTGTTCCACATATCATTCTCATATAGTTTCTATTTCTAGCCCCAACATGTACAGTCAACAAAAGTCCCACCCCAATATTCTGCTGTATGTGGTTCATGTGGGCATGTGCATGTATGTGAAGGTCTGAAGCTCGTAAATGGTATCTTCTGTAGCTCCCTTCCACCTTAGCTTTGAAGACTGAACTATCTCACTGGAGTTAGCAATCTGGCTAGGCTGGGATCCTCCTGCCTCAGCCTCCTCAGTGCTGGAATTACAGACACACCTGGCTTTTTTCATGGGTGTCAGGGATCCAAACTCAGGTCCTCACGCTACTGAAACAAGCATTTTACTGACAGCCATCTCTAGCTCTCCTCGTACCCAGCCTTTGAATTTGTTTCTGAGACAAGGTCTTGGTATGTAGCCCAGGTTGGCCTGTGACTCCTCAGTATGTAGCCATAAAGACGGCCCTTAATGTTATGATTCTCCTGCCTCTTTAAGTGATAGCTTTAGTCTCCCTTTTTTTTTTTCCAATTAAATTTTTTTGTTTTGTTTTGTTTTGTTTGAGACAGGGTTTCTCTGTGTAGCCCTGGCTGTCCTAAAACTCACCCTGTAGACCTTGAACTCAGAGCTCTGGCTCTGGAGTATTGGGATTAAAGGTGTGGAGTACCATGCCCATCTCTTAAATTTATTTTCTTCAGTCAGCGTTGTGAGATGCTATGGTCAGGTAGGCTCAAGTGATCATCTGGAGTAGCTGGGACTAGCTGGCATTAGAGGTGTGTGCTGTGGTGTCCTGCTTGGTGTAGTTATATTCAAATATTGGTTTGCTCCTCAGTACCTTAATGCAACAAATAAAAACTCTATAAAGCCCAAATTATTGTTTATTCCAGGCTCGCTTAGGTGCCAGCGACAGAAACTCTTGTCAAGCTCTTAGACACCTGATGGTGGTTTGTGTGTTTGACTACCTGGAAATGTCCATGTTCACTCAACGCCAATGCTCTGGTTATCGCTAGGTCAAAAAGGTTACCTGAATATGTTGTTATGATTTGAATGCTCTTCTCCTCTTCACACCCCTCCCACACCTACCTACTCACCTCTCCCTATTGCAAACATTGACTCACAAAAATTACAGCCACGTGCATACTTGAAAAGTAGAAGGAGGAGGGTCAGGAGTTCAAGGTTGGCTTCTAGTACATAGTGAGTTTCGGGCCAGACTAGATTACACAAGACCCTGTCTCAAGAAATAAATGATTTGGCTGGGTCCCACCATTAATCCCAGCACTCAGAGGCAGAGGCAGGTAGATTTCCATGAATTCAAAGGCAGCCTAGTCTTCACAGTGAGTTCCAGGACAGCCAAGTCTGTACAAGATTCTGTCTCAAGAAACAGCAACAAAACATTGGTTGACAATAATATTTAGCCAAAAATCCAAATAAATGTTATTTAAGGTAATTCTCTCAGGAAGGTCATTCTTTTACTTGGAATGTCTCTCTGATAGTGTAAATGAGAGCTACAGAAGTAAATCTATTCGATAATTTTATAATCATAGGAATTCACTGGCCTCAATTTCAAAGGGAGAAATCCATGTGTTTGCTACCCTCCCAAATATTATGCATTTGATCCCCAAAAGAATCTGCCTGCTGGATGGATGCTGGGCCATCCTTAGCAGCTTCAGGAACTCAGCCTTTTCCTCCCAGACTCCTCTGAGAGGTCACTGACCGGAGGAGCCCTTGGCCTGGCAGACCGCTAAGGTTTCAAGGTAACACCCAGAGCAAAGAAATACGTTGACCAATTCCCATGCCAGCTTTGAGATGAGCAGACTGGGCTGGCTTTGCCCACTGGTCCCCCAGGCCCTGGAGGCTTGAGAGTGTCGGGAAGAGAAGGGATACTGAGATGGGGGCAGGAGTGTGGAGACAAGACATTCTGTGGACTTGCTAGGGCCTGGCTAATGATAACCAGCACGGAAAAGGGACAGGCAGCCAGTGCTTCAGATGCTGGTTCTCCTAGAATGCAGAAAGTGAGCAACCCTGGCCCAAGAGAGAGACATGCTGTCTCCACTCCCCAAAAAGCACATGGGAAGAAAGATGGCATTGGCTTTCAGCTGCTCAGAGCACCCAGAAGGGTTCTCCAGCAGACCTTCCTGCTCCCTGCCCACCTCAGCCCCTGCCAGGCAGATGGTGCTGGGGCTCCTGGCGAGACCCAAGTCCCCATCTTGCTCCTGTCTTGCTCTCTCCTGCTAGGATCTTCATTTACAGCATCTCCTTTCTTTCCCACAGAGGCGGATGGAAAACTGAGCCCGGCAAGGGAGGGCTCCAGCATGGCAGGGGGCGTGGCCAGGAGATGTTCACTCCTCCAGGCTATGGAGATTTGGAAGGAAAGATTCCAGAGACCCCTAAATTAGGCCACGTAGAGCTTGCCATGCAGGGGGCTGCAAGAACTAGCCAGCTGCCATTGCCAACAAAGAACCCACCTGGACCCTGGAGCTCCATGTCCTCTTTACCTAAAATACAGTGAGTGCTTGACTTCTCCAGGAGTGCGAATCGCCACTTCGTGTTTGTCTTCAAAGTCGTGCAGATTGCTTTTGGAAACCTTGAAGCAGCGATTTCTTCCTGTGCAGTTGAACCTGAACTTCCTAAAGAAGCTAAGATGGGGCCCCTGGTGGTCTTGGCCAGTTCTTAGAGGATCAGGCTGTAGCCAGGTCCTTTGGGCAGAATCACTAGCCAGCACAGGTCTGCGCTGCCCAATGGGGATGGATTTCCTTTTGGACGTACCTCATGGAAGCTGGTTTGTCTGGAGCGCTGACACTTGTGCTACCATCTGGGTGGAGGGAGAGACCACAGGGAGGGCTGTGCCTGTGCCGGGCAGGGAGACGACCTCACAGCTGTTCACCATGGAGCATCCTAGGCCCTGCTAACCTGAATGGATGTTTCATCAAGGCTGGATGTCCCACAAGTGGGGGATTCCTGTTGTAACGTGTGCTGGTGGAAAGGCCACTGTTCCTAGAGGAGATGGTGGGAGATGATGGATGGGAGGGGAGGGATGTCTTATTTCTGTCAGACTGGCTCGGAGCTGGCGGGCAGAGGCAGGCTGCTGTCCTCCACTCCATCTCCTCGTCCTCGGGATCTGTGGTGTTCCTCTGAGGATTCTAAGAGGAGCAATAAGAGATGGATGGCAGGCTGCTAAAACCATACCCCATGAGGTTAGCAGGCAGCCGGAGTTGTACCTGATGGGCTGGGGGAGGTGCGCTGTTGTTGGTCCCATCACCTGGGCTGCGTCTTCAGGTGCCAGGGTAGCTGTCCAGCTCAGAGTTTAGAAGAGCTCAGGAGAAGACATAGGAAGCCATTATCTCATCGAATTTCCAGCCCATTACGAAGTCCTGTGTGTAACCTTGAAGACAGGGTGTGCCCCCGACATACTGCTTCAGTTCCTCACCTTGGTGACCCACATTTATCAATGGGTCCATCGCAGTGTTCTCCTCACTGAGACTGAGAATGAACGAGTTGGTCTTTGAATGTATTCTTCTCACCAGAGCTACATAGGACGGATGCCATGTCTCCTGCTTAGCACCTCTCTGGCAATTCCCTGAACCTCTGGAGGTCAGACGGTGGGAACCCCACTTACCAGTGCATGCAAGTCCCAGGCTCTGCACAGCTGCTTTAGGAGAATGCCAGGCTGTCTCAGAAAGCATCCAGCTTGTTGTAGAAGACACGTTTGCTGTTGAAGCCACAGTTTGCAATCTTGATGTTCACGCCAGCATCCGAGGGTTTGTCTGTAAGGACAATGAGCTTCTGGTGGCCGCAGCATGCACACTAGACACTAGTGTTGGAATTTTCATCCGGCCTCTGTTTTCTCTCCCACTGACACGAGGCACTAGGTATCCAAATACCGCTCACCCATCAGCGGGCTTCATAACAAGGCCTTTCTAGTGTCTGTCACTTCAAACATTCCTTTCTGTTGGGATTATTGGAGCCTTCGTGCAGCCTTACACCACAGAGTGTTCTCTGGGCTCGTTCCTGGCCGTGAGGAGGCACCGCGTTGACTTTACCTCAGCTGGGTTATCTTTGCCGAGGATTTTCAGAAGCATGGCTGCCTGTGTGGATCTCTCTTCAGCAGATATGGCTGAGGGGCCTTGCAGCTTGTCCGACTTCCTGCGGGGCTCAGAGTCAAGGCCCCCCAGCGTCAGCTTAAATTTGAGAAAAGTATGCATTTGTTTCAAGCCACCTCAGGGGAAAACCCCAAGTTCACCCGGTGAATTTACCTTTACAGTGGGAATAAAATACAATGCTGGATGAAACGTAAATTACAAAATAGTTTTCAAAGGAAAAATTGATTAAGAGAAAAATTTAAAAGAATAAAACTAGGAAGAGCACTAAGAGAGCCAATAAACTAGTCCCAGCCAGAGACTCACAAGTGCTTGGGACTGTAAAATGACAGCTTCATCCAAGGTCACAGGAAGAGGGACCCTAATCAGTAGTGGAGTTCTCAAATAGCCCCTTTCTCCTAAGAAAATTGTTCAGGGTCCCAAAGAGCTTTTGTTTTTTATGTGGGTTCTGACTACCAATGTTTATCTTATTAGAAGTGACAACCCCAGAGCGGCCGCACTTAAAACACTGGGTTTCAAAGCCACCCCACGGTTTAACTAGCCCTGCGACAAAGTGACACAGTAAAGTTACTTTAGTATCAGACTAAGCACGGAGGGGGTGATCGCAGTCTGCCCGGTTCCTTTAGAGTAGACTCTTTCTTTCCCAGAGCTTTAGAAGCTCCTCGTTCAGTCTCAGCATCTTGAAATGAAGCTAGGTACAAAGGAGAAGGCCTGCAGCCTCAGCTACTCAGAGGCTGAGGCAGGAGGATCCCTTGAGACCCGGAGCCCATGGCTAGCCTGGGCAACATCGTAAGACTCGGTGTCTGAGAAAACAGTTAGTAGAAACTGCATCTGTGAATTGAGAAAACACATCACCGTTTTCTTTTTTTGACTCAACAATGTGTTTTGTTCCAAGAGTCTCTCACCCAGCTCAGCGTGGGATGGTGCATCCAAGCACTGGACTCATCACCTTGGCTACTTCCACAAACATTTTTATTGAAGCATAATACTGACACAGATAAGTGCCAACTGTCAGTACAAAGTTCTATGACTATTCATAAATGGGACACACCTATTTAACCAGCATTTGGGTCAAGTGTGACACTACAATATGGCGTCCCGAGATCTCCTTTTCCAGTCAGTGGGTTCTCTCTTCTCACAGCATTGGTTAGTTTAGCTTGTTTTCATCATTAGACATGTAGAATCACAAATTGAATCTTGTGTCTTTTCATTTGTTCAATATTTTGTGAGGTCTACAGATTGTTTAGTATTCTAAACACCAACTGTGTGACCCTAAGTCAGTCTATTTATTGGCCATTTGAGTCTTTCTCAGTGTGTGAGTGTTAAACATTCTTACGCAGATTTGGGGGGTGGGGGTGCAAACGTACAAATGCGTCCTGCTGAACGTGTAAATTTAGGAAGAAATTGCTGGTGTGTGAGGTATGGATACTTTAGTTTCAATCCAAACAAAAGTGGTTCCTGCTGATTGTCACAGCCTCCTGCATCTTGGGTCTGCTCTGATGGTGAGTGTCGCCTGCATTTAGAGCCTTTCCTTTGTTCTAGTGTCAGAGTGCTGTGTTGCTCTGGTTTGCATGTCTCTGATGCCTAGTGGTCATGAAGAAGAGCTTCTCGGCCCGGTCGGCCATTCCCTCTTTGGAGAAGCACCAGTTCTTATCTGGCACTCATTCCTCAGTCACGTGACTTTCATTTTTTCAGCTTGATTCTACTTTATCCTTTCTATAGGTTGTATCGTGGACAGGAGACACAAGGCTACCCGCAGCCTGAGGTCTTCTCTTCTGATGAGCCAAGGAGTGTTTAGTACGGTTTAGCAGTACTCTACTCAGGTGAAATGAGAATTCTTTATAGCCCAGGCAGGCCTTGAGTTGGCATGTCCCCTATCTCAGCCTCCCAAGCCACTGAGGCCACCATTCCTGGTGACGACGAAGCCAGGCTGTTGACTTGTACCCCAGAAAAGAAGTGCAGGATAAGTTAACCTGACCCTAGCTGAAGTTTATTACGAAGAGGGTTTTCATGTGGGTGTCAGTATGGACGCTGACAGGGAAAGAGAAACATAGAAGAAAAGGAAAGTAGTACACACCCTGGGGTGAGTGCAGACTTCTAGAGAGAGACTGAAGTGTGTGTGTGTGTGTGTGTGTGTGTGTGTGTGTGTGTGTGTGTGTGAGAGAGAGAGAGAGAGAGAGAGAGAGAGAGAGAGAGAGAGAGAGAGGCAGGCAGGCAGACTTTGGCCTCCCAAGTTGCATTGTTCAAAGAATTTAAAAGATTAGGTGGGACTGTTTGGTATACTTAGTATCTAAGCCAGTGGTTCTCAACCTGTGGGTCGTGACCCCTCTGGCAAACCTCTATCTCCAAGAAAATGTTTACATTGCAGTTCCTAACAGTAGCAAAATCACCGTTATAAAGTAGCAACAAGAATCATTTTATGGCTGGGGGTCACCACAACATGAGGAACTGTATTAAATGTCTCAACATTAGGAAGATTGAAAACTACTAATAAGAAGTTTTCTTTTGGAAGTTAGGTTCATAGTGGGCTTTGGCTTTTTCTGGGAACATACTTCACAGTGTACTACACAGGTTTACAGGCTGATAAACATATGTCAGATTGGCATGGCAACACACATGCCTATGATCTCAGGTGGAGGCAGGAGGGTCAGGAGTTCAAGGTCATCCTCAGCTGCACATCAACTTAGAGCTACCCTGGTCTATATGAAGCCCTGTGTTGCTGTGGGATGTCTTTCTGATGCTGTGAATATGTGTTGCTATGATTGGTTAATAAAGAAACTGCTCTGGCCTGTGGCAAGTCAGGTTATAGCCAGGCAGGAAATCCAAGAGAGAGACAGGAAGAAGAAAGGCAGAGGTAGAGGAGACGCCAAGCTGGTATCCAAGGAGCAAGATGAAATGGGACGCAGGTGTGCCGGGCGGTGGTGGCGCACGCCTTTAATCCCAGCACTCGGGAGGCAGAGCCAGGCGGATCTCTGTGAGTTCGAGGCCAGCCTGGGCTACCAAGTTAGTTCCAGGAAAGGCGCAAGGCTACACAGAGAAACCCTGTCTCGAAAAACCAAAAAAAAAAAAAAAAAAAGAAATGGGACGCAGGTAAAGCCATGGAACATGTGGCGATACATAGATGTTGAATTAAGTTATACAAGCTGGGCAGTAGGAAGCCTGAGCCACAGACCATATAATTTGCAATTCATATTAAGCCTCTGAGTGATTATTTTATAAGCGGCTGTGGGACCACGGGGCTGGGGGGGACCAGAGAAACTTACAGCTACATTTTGGTGCCCAGATGTGGTAGCAAGAATTTCCACCCAAAAGCTAAGAAAGCTTTAAAGATTCTAAAACAGAGCTAAAAACAGCTTCCTAGTGGTGTCTCTCAGGCCAGCTGTGATACAGAAATGCCATGGTATGAGTGTTTGCGCTAACAGTATGGTGGGTTCCTGTGTATGGGCTTGACCTACAGCATGGCAGATTCCCGCCACAGTACACAGAGGCGATTCCAAGCCGTGCAGCGCACTGCATGGCAGATTTAGCTTTTGCTAGTACTGACAAAAGGTTTCTGGGCTCCATGCTGCTTGATGAAGGCACAGACCCACTGTTTCCCAGAGTTGACAGCGAGCATGGCTCCCAGAGCTGGTGGTAAATGTACCTCCACCATGTTGGGAAGCCAAACTGGGCAGAGTCAGCAGCCAGGCTGCTGTCGAGTTCATCCTAGCCACACTCCAGTTTAAAGCAGTGGTCAGAAAATGATTAGATACACAATAAAACACATTTAGATGGGAAAAAAACCTCTAAATGGGTCACACTGTTTAAAAATATACGTAGGCTTGGAAAAGAGGAAAAGGAGTATAGGCAGTTATATAAAGAAATAGTTTTAAAAAATAAAGTCTTTAAAGAGACAGAATAATACAAAAGTTAAGCCATGTAAGGATAGAAATTACACAAAGAATCTGGATATTCCATATTTTTGGAATTTTTAACGCAGAAAGACAATTGATTGTAGGGGCTACTAAGTTAAACCAATATGTGTATTTTAAGAGTGTCTTGACTTCAAAATTTGTGTCTAAGGATACTTTGCTTTGGAAAAGAGGTTCTGCTTTTGTTTCCACAGAAGATGAGAACCTATGGATTGCTTCCAGGATAATATGGTTTGACCCCCTGAAAGGTCTCTAATGACAGCCATAGCCCAGATGATCCAACATCCAAAACGGCTTCAAAGCAACTGGCTGAGATGTTCCAGCCTCACAGACTACTACAGTCAAGATTTAACTATAATTCTGAATTTTCTCAGGATCCCCATAAGATTAACAGTGCCCTCAATCAGCAGGAAGCAGCCAAGAATACTATACCCACATTCCCCCAAAATGGATTATGGATATTTGTCTTTGTTTAGATTGGTTACAAATTGTTATTGGTCGTAGTCAATCTCTTTCTAAAAGAAGAAAAGGGGACATGATATAGAAATGTAGGATATAGATATTATAGGATAAAAGATTATTGAATCTACTTTTATAAAGCAACAAATTGAAACATTTTACATTGCTATAGATTTTAGTTTATTGATACAAATTTAAAGTTAATTTTGTTATACTATATGTATATTTCTACTCTCGTTTAAGGTATTATGTTTATGCAGTCCATTTAAAATTGTAAAATATAATTAAAAATACAGATTAATAGTCATTTATGATAAACTTATAGTCATGTTAATTAAGTTTTTTAGGTATACATAGATATATTTCAATTAGATAGATAATCTTCAAATGCTTTAAAGACCTATAGAATTTAAATGTTTTTAAATTTAAAATTTTAAAATGTTTTAAGAACTTAGACTTTTCTGGACAGTGAGACATGTCTGCTCCTGGCAGTACCAATTACTTCAAAGAGGATGATGGGCATCAAAGAAACTCCATATGGAGTTTGCTTTCTTTATGGCAAAAGTAGCCATTTGGGCAAGAAACTTGCCTGGACTGCTTTATAATATATTGTATAGACTGGACATACAGGACCCACGGGAAAATGACCACTGAATTTTGTCAAAACAAGACAAAATGGTCCTTCAGCTTCCTGCTTTGCAGAGGAGATGCCAAACCACTGTCCAAGGAGCAACATGTAATGGGAGGCAGGTAAAGTCACGGAACATGTGGTGATACACAGAGTAATAGAAATGGGTTAATTTAAGAAGAAAGCAAGAAGCCTGAGCCATAGGCCATACAGTTGGTAATTAATATAAGCCTCTGAGTGATTGTTTTTTAAGCAGCTGTGGGACCACGGCGGGTGGGGTAGGCAGAACACAGGAAAACTTACAGCTACACTGTGTCAACGAAACAAAAGTGTCAAAAGAACTCTTACTGTACTTAGTATACATGGTGACAAGGAAGTCAGGGTGCTGTTTGACTGGAACGTGGTTCCTGATCTTATTTGTGAGAGTCTCAGCCAACAGGGGTGAGGGACTCCCGTCTCCTCCCCATGTCCTCCATTTTCCTGTCTTTCTAGTCTGCCTCTGTGGACTGTGAATTCTTTGTTGGCCCTGCATGCTTTTCCCCACTTCTCCGCATTCTGCTGTTAATTTTCTGCTGATAGTTCACTCCTCCATCATCCCTTTCCCATAGTGGACTTCTTGTCACCTGAAGATGACAGGCACTTTCCCATCTTTCTATATTGGCTCTTATTACTGCTGGAGACAGTCCTCAGGTACACACATAGTCCTCCCTCCCAACTCTTAGAAATCTTGACTCCCAGATGTACATCCTTGCACTCCTGGCATACTATCCCTGCCCATCAATTCTTTTATCTTTTGGAGACAGAATCTTACTCTGTGACTAAGGCTGGTGTCAGACTTGCATAACCCTCCTACAGCTTCCCGAGGATCCCTAGGATTACAGGTGTGAGTTACCATGCCCAGCTCCTCTATCATTTTTTTTTGAGACAGGGTCTCATGCAGCACTGGCTGGCCCTGAAGTCCTGATCCTTCTGTCTCCTCTGCTGCCTAGGAAATTGTAGGTGAATGTATCACCACACCTCACTTGCACCATCTTATGAAAAAACAAAACTTTGTACCGAGAAACATTCAACTTTGCACAATTATTTTAAGAATTAGAACACATATATGTTTACTCCTTCCCTATACTCTCAGTATAGCTGCTATTTTCATCTGTCTTTGTCAGGCATGAGCAGATAAAAGGTATGAAGTAAAGAATCTGAGCCTTGGATTTTCTTTCCTTTTTTTGATAGTGATGGGTCTTCTTTTCTTCTTTTCTTCTTCTTCTTCTTCTTCTTCTTCTTCTTCTTCTTCTTCTTCTTCTTCTTCTTCTTCTTCTTCTTCTTCTTCTTCTTTCCTTCTCCTTCTTCTCCTTCTTCTCTTCTTTTTCCTTTCTTCTTCTTTTTCTTTTCTTCTTCTTCTCCTCCTTCAGTCTTATAGCCAAGGCCAGCTTTAAAAACTCACTATAAAGCACAAACTGTTCTGAAATCCCCAATCTTCATGCCTCTACCTTTCTCAAATGCTGGGATTGAAGGCATGCTCTACCTCACCCAGCCTTCATGGTTTTATTCTTTATTCCCTCAGCCCTAGAGTTTACACTGACGGTGATTCACTGTAGGCTTCTAGGCCAGGTGGCATCAACCAACTTTCAAGAGGTAGGTTTGGGGCTGAAAAATGACATGGATTCAGCCTTTCATTAAAATTTTAAGTCTTGAAACTCCAAGAAACCCTGAAGGCGGATGCTCAAGTAATGTTCTCTGGTTGATGATACACCATACACAATGTTGTCCTCTACATTGGGAGGGCATGCTGTTCTGAGGACAACAAGAGCTTTACACCTGGACCCTTGCAGGGTCTCATTGTTCTTGCTTTGGCTAATTTTGATCTGTATACTTGCACTGAAATAAAATTTTTCTGTACATAATAGCTTTCAAAGAGCTCTCTGATTACTTTTAGTGAGTTATGGACCCCTCGGGTGTTTTTGGAAACCCCTTTATATTTGTAATTTGGTCAGAAGTGAGGCAGATATTGGCAGAACTGGAGATATAGTTCAGTGGTAGAGTGCTTGTTTAGCATATTCGAGACCCTGAGTTCAATCCTTGGTTTGGCAAAAACAAAACAAAACTGGCTTTTAGGCAGTGAGAACAACCATGTGGCTATGTTCCCTCACCTTATATAATTATAATTCCCCCTAACCTCCTTGTAGGTGATGGACAGGTTTAGCAGTCTGGAGGACCCTTACTCTCTAGACTTGGCTATCTCCAAGTAGTATACAGACAAGCAAGATTCATTAAAATGCCTCTGACACTGGGGATGACTCACTGGTAGAGCACTTGCCTAGCAAATACAAGGCCCAAGTTCAATCTCCTGTTCCAGTACAAAGAAAAGCCCCCAACTCCCCAGATCTCTGGCTTCCACAGTGTGCCTTAGTAGAGAAAAGGATAAAAGGGCAAGATGGATAAGTCTTTGATTCCTGAACAGCTATGATGGGTCACTAGAGGAAAAAGCTGTTGGTAGAATTTAGAAACGATGAATCCAATGTCCCAAGGCCCATTCAATCCATAAACAAGAAACAAACTCCCATCCCTTGTTCCTTGTACCAGCTGAATGAAGATGGGAAAGTGCTAGACAAGGCTGGGCTCTCAGAGCCACAAACCACCGACCTCAGAGTCATTCCCACCGGGGAAAGTCATACTGAAAAAGCAAGTGCCGGGAGCCATCCCCCATGGTGGATGGGTCCTGCAGAGCGTGTAAGGAGGCAGTGGGGAAGGAAGTGAGCCAGGCCATGGTGGTTGGGAGAATCTTGCAACCTGACTGACTAGCAGTCAGAGTGTTTATTTATACAGAATTTAGTAAGCAGGGATACATTCATGATGTTCCAAAACATAGATATCATTTTTAGTTTTGGACATGTGTTCACTTCCTTTTGCTCATCTTTTAGTCATTAATAAACTATGACAGAACAGAGTTTTCATTTCCAATCATTTTCCCTCAATTTCTGACACCATTAATAAACAGAATTATCATTCTTATTCATTAACCCTATAAACCAATTTTTAAGAATCTAGAGGCATATGATAGCCTGTTCTCAGGCTGGTAGCTTTGGTTGCTTCAAGGACACTAGACCAAAACAAAAATCTTCAACCACCCTGGGCATTTTGCCATGTATCAAGCAGTGTATTATTAACTCTTAGTGGTCAGAGTGCCCAGAAAAAAATTCTCAGACCAAAACTGTTGCAGTTGTTATTCAAATTCTGGCATAATACAATCAATGTTCACATTTACATCTTTATAGAATTTGTCTACATGTCTAATCATGGCATTCTGTTGTTCCTTGGTCATATGACATTTCAGTAGCTCTGGATGAGCTAACTGTTCTAAGAGAGGGAGGTCCTGACAGCTCATACTTTTATCATCTTTCCACTCCATACTTTGCTCATCAATATGTCTCTGTGTAGGGCAGAGTTGTATGCCACGTAATTGTCTGAGTATACAGTGGAAAAAGGCTTATAATCTGAACTGTGGACAATTCCTCTAGCCCACCGAATCTTGTTGACCTTTTTGAATTAACTTTGTTTTGAATATCTTGTTCCAGTGTAAGTACAGGGACAGATGTTTCAAGAATGTCTCATAGCTTCATGAAGAGACCTCTGGCTTCTGTATGTCTCACAACCTCCAAGGCGTAAGGAAGACCTTCAAGTAGATGAGGGTATCTCCCTAAAAGTGTGTGTGGGGGGGAATAGTATGTTCAGGACTTTCCTGGGGAAGCTTAGAAGCAGCATTCCTGGGAGAAGACATAAATGATTCATAAGAAATTTTCCATCAATCCAATATCCCCAAATTGTACACATATTAAAAGTGCCCCAAGTATGTAACAGGTGGAGATGAAAACCAAAGGTGACATGGCAGCCATCATGTGGCTCAGCCCTGCTGGATCTTTGTCAAGCAGCTGTGCTGGCTTTTTGACTTCTGCCATTCCATTCAGATATGGCTGTGCCAAGCAAGTGTTGGTGGAGTTTTTGCAAAGGAGGAAAAGAAAACGACAAGTCAAGGGACCCACGCCTACAGGATGAAGATGAGTAAATGGTTGTTAAGAAATGAAGTCAGGAGCTAGAGAGGCAGCACAGTGGCAATGTGCTTGCTTTGTAAGTGTAAGGACCTGAGTTTGAATCCCTGTCACGACACAAAAAGCTGGGTGTGATCGCATGCAGCTGTAATCTTAGGTAAAGTCAGGAGGATGGGGGAGGGGGACTAGCCAGTCTATCCGAGTCAATGAGCTCCAGGTTTGGCGAGAGACCCTGTCTCAAAACATAGGGTCAAAGGCCAGTAAGATGGCTTAGTTGCTAAAGAACTTGCTGCACAAGCCTGATGACCTCACTTAAATGCCCGAGCACACTTAACAGTGGGTGGCGAGAACCAGCCTCATGGATTGTCCTCTCAGCTCTCCACACTTGCGATGTGCACCCACAGGCATCATCCACATGTAAGTTAAGTGATACAGTACAGCACAATAGAAAAAAGATGCTTAATGCTTACCTCTGGTCTCCACACATGCATACACAGATGTGTGCACATACACACACATGCAGACACCTCACCCCCCCCCACACACAAAAGTTTAAAATAGAAGAAAAAAATAATAAAAATAAATTTTGTTTAGAAAGAAAAAAAAGAGGGGGCTGGAGAGATGGCTCAGAGGTTAAGAGCACTGGCTGCTCTTCCAGAGGTCCTGAGTTCAATTCCCAGCAACCACATGGTGGCTCACAACCATCTGTAATGAGATCTAGTGCCCTCTTCTGGCCTGCAGGCACACATGCACATAAAACACTGTAGCTGTATACATAATAGAAAGAAAAAAAAAAAAGAAATGAGAGATAGAAAGGATATCAGTGAAGATAAAATCCTCAATGTTGCACCCTAAGAAGCTTTGTGAATTGATAGGAGACCCTAGCAAGGACTCTAAAACAATTTACCTTTTCACCCAGTTTGGAAGACATTGGGAAGTGTAAGACAAGGATGGTGTATTGGTTACTTCTCTATTGCTGTGATAACACCATGACCAGGGCAGCTTGTAGAAGGAAGAGTTTACTGGGCTTGTGGTTCCAGAGGGGTAAAGAATCCACATCCATGATGGCATGGGGGAAGCATGGCAGCAGATGGCATGGTGGCTGAAGCAGCAGCTGGAAGCAGAGAGAGGGAATCTGAAATGGCATGCATTTTTCCACTCTCAAAGCTGGCCTCTGGTGACACATTTCCTCCAGCAAGGCCACACCTCCTGAGCCTCCCTAACAGCACCCTCAGTTGGAGACCAAGTGTTCAAACCCAAGACTATTTCACCATCACATATGGTGATGAAATACCTGAGCTACAGTCTCCAGGGGTGATGGACCTTTGCCTACCTCAAGATGAAGAGTGGTAACAGCTGTACATGGTGGCATACACCTGTAATCCAGTACTTGGGGGACTGGAGCAGGAAGATTGCCACAAGCTTAAGGCCAGCCTGGGCTATAGAATAAGACATTGTCTTATAAAAACAAATGAAACAAAAATAAGGCTATCATGATGACTCACTGGGTAAAGGAACTTGCTGCCAAGCCTGAGACCCACATTACAGGAGAAAACCAACTCTCAGAAGTTGTTTTCTGATTTCCATACAAGGGTGCCCACAGATGTACATGTACACACACACTCACACACCTACACACAGTGTGGAACAATCCTTTTCTACACTATGAATATGTATTACTCTCATTGGTTAATAAAACGCTAACAGGCCAGTAGCTGGGCAGGAAGTTAGGTGGGAAAGCCAAACTGAGAATGATGGGAAGAAGGAAGGCAGAGTCAGGAGTCACCAGCCAGACACAGAGGAAGCAGGAGATAAATGTGCCAGGAGATAAATAAGGATTATGGGTTAACTTATAATGTAAGAGCTAGTTAGTAATAAGCCTGAGCTATTGACTGAGCATTTATAATTACTATAAGCCTCTGTGTGGTAATTTGGGAAGTGGCCACCAGGTATTTGGGAACAGGCAGACGGGGTAGGAAATTTTCAATTACACACACACACACACACACACACACACACACACACACACACAAACATTAATAATATTAAAGGATGGAAAGAAGTCTGTATCTCTTAGTCTGACCTCCAGCTTGACAATATATACATAATGGTAAAATGGCTCAAAATACATTTCTGGAATTCCTTGATATGTAACTAGTCAAGCACTGTGCTTCTGCATACAAAGCCCTAAGAAGAGATGCAATTAGACTGGAAGAATATAGAAATATGAATATGATAGACAAAGGTAAAATTTAGGATGAAAAGTAAGTGGTTTGAACAAGATTCATATGGAGTGGTTGTGTCTACTTCACGGTACTAGTTATATCTATCTGACTGGGGACCACTTCCCCCACGTGGTATCATGCATCAGAAGGCACAGGAATCCCCTCTTCTGTCCATATTGCTAGGACATGCCGATGAGACACAAGATGGCAACAGAAGCTGTTCTGAGCCATGCAGTGGTGACGCACACCTTTAATCTCAGCACTTGGGAAGCAGAGGCAGGTGAATCTCTGAGTTCAAGGCCAGCCTGGGCTATAGAAGACATTGTCTACAGAATGAGTTCCAGGACAGTCAGGGATACACAGAGAAACCTTGTCTCTCAAAATCAACACACACACACACACACACACACACACACACACACACACACACACACACAAACCCAAAAAACCACAAACAAAAAGCTGGTCTGTCTCTGATAAGAGGTTTTGGATGTTCTGGGGCAGATGTCACACATAGCAGTAAGTTACGCTGATGCCAGCAGCCCCCTGGGTGCTACAGATGGTTTCTGACATGTATGGACACCCTGAGATAGTCTTTTGTGTGCTAAGTTGTAGCTATAAATGCCCCCAATATTATAAAGAGACCAGAACAGAGAATATGGGATCCTATGATCACTGAGTCGGTTTAGACTAAGGTCTTATCAGGAGCCATGGTGACAGGCTGGTAATGCAGGCAGTGAGAGAATTCACCAAGACAGAAAAAGGACAGAAAGGGGATTTATTAGATCCACCGAAGTTTCAACTGCTGTGGGCAAGATGGTGTTGAGAAACTGTCGATGTAGAGGCATTTGAAGGGGCTGCTGTTACACAGTGCATTTTCTATGCAAGCCACCAGGCAGGGTTCCAATGTCACGGTGCCCAGGAATACATGCAGTTGGGGCTTGTTGTTAACTACAACATGATTGTGAGGCAATGACTGGGCACAGCCACCCAGGTAAAGCCGGAATCCACACAAGGAACTCACTTCTCAGCACCTATTGTCCAGGAACAGGCAGAGACAGAGAATTGGGATGAAAGATAAAGAAGGGCCCACACTCAACATGAGGGGATGGGAGGGCCTTGCCAGATAGTCTTTTCTACTTTTCAAATGGTTTAGTGGAGAGAAGACACACAGTTTCTGCCTCAGTGGGAGGATGCTGATATGACTAAATAATTCCTGTGCTGAGGCCATGGTTGAGTGACTATAACATCATCTCTACTTCCTTTTCCCCTCCCAGGATTAGGGCTTCAGCTGATGGTGCTGGCAGGAGGGATGATGTCTGTCTTAGGGTTTCTTTTTTCTTTTTAATTTTTTTTTTCTGGAGCTGAGGACCAAACCCAGGGCCTTGCGATTGCTAGGCAAGCACTCTACCACTGAGCTAAATCCCCAACCCCCCCCTTTTTTTAAAAAAGATTTATTTATTATATATACAGTGTTCTGCTTGCATGTATATCTGCAGGCCAAAAGAGGGCACTAGATCTCATTATAGATGGTTGGGAGCCACCATGTGGTTACTGGGAATTGAACTCAGGACCTCTGGAGAAGCAGTCAGTGCCCTTAACCTCTGAGCCATCTCTCCAGCCCCTGTCTTAGGGTTTCTGTTACTGTAAGAGACACCATGACCACGGCAACTTTTATAAGGAAAACATTTAACTGGAGTGGCTCGCTTACAGCTTCAGAGGTTCAGTCCATTATCATCATGTCGGGGAGCATGACAGTGTGCAGGCAGGCATGGAGCTGGCTACGTCTTCATCAGAAGGCAACAGGAGGAGACTATAACACCAGGAGTAGCTTCAGCATAGACCTCAAAGCCCATCCCCGCAGTGACACACTTCCTTCAACAAGGCCACACCCACCCCAACAAGGCCAAACTTCTAATAGTGCTGTCCCCTTTGGGGGTGGGGCATTTTCTTTCAAACCATCACTTTTTCCAAGCACGAAATTAACAGTAGCTTTGATTTGTTTCCTTTGAAGCCAGGTCTCACATTGTAGACCAGGCTGGTTTCAAACTCATAGAGATCAAGCTGCCTTGGCCTTCCAGGTGCTAGGATCAAAGGTGTGAGCCACCACATCTGGCTGTAACTGCACCTTTACATCCTTATGCCTCCACCTCTTCATCTGGAAATCAAGATGTTGGGAGGAAAGGTCTCTGTGTCCCAACACTGTAAATGTGCCTGGGGTAGGCAGGCTGGTGATTCTCCCCTGACCAGGAACATTTAGTGCCAGTTCTTAGTACACTGGCTGGGAGAGCTACAGCAAGAAGCAACCAAGAAACACTGTGATGACCCACATTCTCCTTCTGAGAATACTGTGATCCATTATGAATGAGTCCTTCTGAAGAACAGCTTGAGCATGTAGTTAAATAATAATTCATTCTTAGACGGAGACATTTTGAATGATGACCCCTAATGGAATAATATTATGAATTGCAAATTGGAACATGAAATTAAATATGAGATTTCATTCTTTTCTGTCATATTTAGCATTTTTGGGGGGTGAAATAATTGAATTTCTGTGGAATGCAGAACTTCTGAGCCCCTCAGATGGTTCTGTGTGTGTGTGTGTGTGTGTATGTGTGTGTGTGTGTGTGTGTGTGTGTGTGTGTGTGTGTGATTAATAGGTCAGTTTTTTTTTTTTAGAGAGTAAAACGAGAAAAAGAATTGTGATGTGGGATTTTTCTCACATACTCAGACCTGACCCTCTGTAGATATTCAAGTCTGTTGACTTTGTGGTAACAAAATATATGACAGACTTGTGGATTAACTGACAAATACTTGTTTTTCAGTTCTGAAAGTGAGAGACTTCAAGAGATCCAGAGATCCGGTATTCGATGAGGACCCACTTCCTCTTTGCAGCGGACCTCAGTTCTCCTGTGTCCTTGTCAGGTAGCAGACCCACAAAGCCAGATCCAGCGTCCCCATCAAGTGCACCCATCCCAAACACCCATCACGTTGAGAGTTAGGGTTCCTACTTAAGAATTTGGGGAGGTCATGTGTGGTGATACATATGTTTAATCCCAGCACTCCGGAGGCAGAGGCAGGCAGATCTCTGGGAGTTCAAAGCCAGCCTGGTCTACATAGTGAGTTCCAGTACAGCCAGGGCTATGTAGAAAGATCCTGTCTCAACAACAACAAGAATTTGGGAGATGGGGAGGACGTGGTGACTCAGCACTGGTTCTTACGGCTCCATTAACTTCCCTAAACTATGCTTCTCTGTCTGCCAGTCTCTTATGGCTTCATTTCTTTCTCTGCACAGATCTGTGATGAGTTGTTGATTTTTCTTTTTCCTTCCTTCCTTCCTTCCTTCCTTCCTTCCTTCCTTCCTTCCTTCCTTCCTTCCTTCCTCCCTCCCTCCCTCCCTCCCTCCCTCCCCCTCTCCCTTTCTTTCTTTCTTTCTTTCTTTCTTTCTTTCTTTCTTTCTTTCTTTCTTTCTTTCTTTCTTTCTTTCTTTCTTTCTTTCTTTCTTTCAAGGAAGGGTCTCATGTAGCCTGATTTGTCTCAGATTTGCTATGTAGCCCAGGATGACCTTGAACTCCTGATCCTTCAGCCACCACTTCCCAAGTGCTGAGATTACTTGTATTTATCATCATAAACCGTGATGTTCTCGTTTGCTCGGCTTTTACGTGTAGTTAGGATGATTATTATACGTGAAACCAGAATTCTTCACTTAGTTTTAATTAATTTTATTTCGTGTGTGTGTGTGTGTGTGTGTGTGTGTGTGTGTGTGTGTGTGTGTTTGTATGTACCTCTGTGAGCATATGCACACATGTATGCACAGGTGCTCTTGTAGGTCAGACGAAGGAAATGGATTCCTTGGAGCTGAAGGCATTTGTGAGCTATCTACCAAGGGTGCTGGGATTCTATTGGGGAATATTATTTTAAAGTGTGTTGCTTTTGTTTATGTTGCATTTGTTTAACTCTGTGAAGCAGTGTTACTGTGCCTATCTAAAACATCTGATGGTCTAATAAAGAGCTGAACGGCCAATGGCAAGGCAGGAGAAAGGATAGGTGGGGTTGGCAGGCAGAGAGAAGCTATAGAAGGAGAAATCTGGGAGAAAGGAGAGATCTAGTAGCCAGAGAAGAAGGAGAACATCAGGGCCAGCCACCCAGCTTCACAATCAGCAATGGAGTAAGAAAAAATGGTATACAAAAATAGAGAACGGTAAAAGCCCAGAGGCAAAACACAGGTGGGATAATTTAAAGTTAAGAAAAGCTGGCAAGAAACAAGCCAAGCTAAGGCCGAGCATTCATAATTAAGATTAAGCTTCCGTGTGTCATTTATTTGGGAGCTGGGCCTCCTCAAAAGAGTAAAGAAAGCAAACAACAGGATTCCATCTCTGGTCCTCACAAGTGAGCAGCGATCCTCTTAAGCACTGAACCATCTCTTCAGCCTCCTCCACTCAGTTTTTAAGCTCTGGTTATTTGGAGTATCAAAAACAACCAATTGAGGGCTCTGAAAATGAACCAACGGTAAGTCACAAAGTAAGTGGCGCTTGTTCAAAGGGAACAGCTGACAGTTTGGGTGAGAACAGCACAAATCTGCAGACTTCTGTTCTGCTCAACTCTGCTTGACAGTGTTCACCCTCCCCCTGGGACAAGATGGGAGAGCCAGCTTGGCGGAATTGAGAGCGGGGAGCCTGGGCTTGTTAGCAGACTGCGGAAAGCAGCAAACGAAGTAGGAAATAAAGGCAGAAACCCACAGCTGCGCTGGCCCCAGCCTGTGGCTCCAGCGAGAAGGGGATTACTCAGCTAGAAACCAAATAGGGAAACGGCGGCGAGGCTAGAATACGACATCTGGATAATGTTTGCACATGTTTCTGGCTGAATAGGAAATGAAATGCTTGTGCAGGAGTCCTGGGGCTGGCTCGGGAGAATGTAAAAGCCACGGCTGACTCATCAGCTCCCTGAACTTTAAGTAAGAACTGTGTCCACCCTATCCAGCCAGCAGTGGGTGAAAGTCGTGTTTGAACACAAGCCCTGCCCAAATCAATGGCAAACCATTAAGCTAAGAAGACACAATTGTGTCCCTTAGGAAGTCAGGCTAAACATTAAAATAACCCAAGCATGGTACTGCACACTTGTAATCCCAGCACTCACGAGATTGAGGCTAGTTTCAGGCCAGCCTAGGCTACATAGCAAGACTCTCTCACAATATGTCTCCCAGTTGTACTGGTCTTGAGAGGTTCTAGGCTATGCGGGAGGTGCAAGGCTAATTGAAGGTGAGACCCTAGTACAGAGCCTGTGGAGGTCATCACCCATGATGGGGTGGACGTTTTGGTGATGCAGCTGGTTTTGAGTTATTCGTAACCCCAGCACCCTTACAGGGAGATGGCAGGCAGTGACAGAAGCTTTGGGGCTAGATAGCCTGGTGTATGCAGCAGCAGCAGCAGCAGCAGCAGCAGCAGCAGCAGCAGCAGCAGCAGCAGCCAACAACAGAGAAACTGCCTCAAACAAGGTGGGAGGTGAGAACTGACATCTCCCCACTCCTATTGACCTCCGACCTCCACACCACATATATACTGTATCATGCTCACACCTGAATTTACACGTGAACATTTGGCATACCTTTAATCCCAGCACATAAGAGGCAGAGGCAGGTGGATCTCTGTGAGTTCAAGGCCAGCCTGGTCTACAGAGTGAGTTCCAGGACAGCCAGGGCTACACAGAGAGCCTGTCTAAAAACAAAACACAAACAAACAAAAAGCATGCAACACATCCACATAACATATACACACACACATTACATATATATATGTATATGTATACACACACACACACACATATACACACAGTGGAGAATGGGTACCCTTCTCATGCTCTGATTTTAGGTGAAATTCTTTCTGTTTTCCCCATTTAGTACATATTCTTTTATTCACAACATGGAAGAGAAATTCCACAAGAAAGTGAGACTTTTAAAAGAGAAGAAGAAAGTCAACAAATCAGATAAAAACCACAGTGGAAGCATCACCAGTGGACTGAGCAGGAGACAGCATCAAGGATGGGGGACAAACTGAGGAAATGCCACATCCAAATATTAATACAGAAAAAATAGCATGATCACAGCTTCTAAGAACTCTGGGATTGATCAAGAAAGCAAGCCTAAGGTCAGGGGGCAGGACCCCCAGCACCTAAGGCCTGAAGTGAGAGGATTGCTGTGGATTTAGGGCCAGCCTGGGGCATATAGTAAGTTCCGGGCCAGCTTGGGCTACAGAGTGCCATTCTGTTGAGAGAACGGAATGTGACAGGCTAAGAATCAACAGGGTAGATGTAGGAACCCAGATGAAAACTAACCACATAGCACACTGCCTAGCACTAGAGAGGATTTACTTAAAAAAAAAAAATCCTACCAGGTGTGGTGGTGCACAGCTGTAATCTCTGCACTTGGGAGACAGAGGTAGGTAGATTTCGGTGAGTCCCAGGCCAACCTGGTCTACATGACACACTGAGTTTCAGGCCAGTCAGGGCTGCACAGCCAAACTCTGTGTCAGTAAACAAATACCTTTCTCATTTGTGTTTTTCAAAGTATTTATGGATCTTATATAGAAATCAGGTAGTGACTTAAAGAATTGAATTCAAGACTGGAGAGATGGCTCAGCAGTTAAGGGCACTGGTTGCTCTTCCAGAGGAATGCCAGTTGAAGCAAGTATTTAAGCATAAAAATTATCAACATTTGTTGCCAATTACAGTTACAATTTTCACCAATCAAGGTTTAGAGATTAGGGGCTTCCTTGAATGTTCCATCATTATCAACCAACATACAATGCAAGCCTTTCAGTCCAACCAATCAGATTCATTTGTTCTTTCTGATGTTAGGAACAGCCATGTTTCTAGAGAACTAAAAATGCCTAACAACTCTTTCTATGGTTTAAGGAGGAGGTGGGTCAGCTACTGCAAGGTTCCCAGCTCTCCTAGAGCTTGGGAACCTGAACTTTGCTTCACCCTCCAGGTAAAATGGTGTCTGAAGACTGAAGGCAAGGTGCTTTTTGCCTGTTCCCAACATAACCACTGAAATGACTTGCATGACTTCCAAGTGTATCCTATGTAAATTCAGGCCCATAGTTTGAATGTGTATCACCTTACCCAAAAGGCAATACAAGAGTACATGTAACTTTTTCATTGTCTTATTCAAATACTATATTGTATCATTCTAGAAATTTTTGTTGTTTAAGTTTTTTTTAAATAATTATTTTATTTATTCATTTATTATGTATACAGTGTTCTGTCTGCATGTCATGCCAGAAAAGGGCATCAGATCTCATTACAGATGGTTGTGAGCCATCATGTGGTTGCTGGGAATTGAACTCAGGACCTCTGGAAGAGCAGTCAATGTTCTTAACCTCTGAGCCATCTTTCCAGCCCCTTGTTTTAAGTTTTAAGACAGGATTTCTCTAGGTAGCCCTGGCTGTCCTGGAACTCACTGTGTAGATCAAGCTGGCCTCGAATCCAGAAATCTACCTGCCTCTGCCTTCCGAATGCAGTGTAGCAAATTTTCTTGTTGGACTATCTTTGGACCACCAGCCCCCAGATAACGACATGGAGACTTACTATTAATTATGAAAGCTTGACCTTTAGCTTATGCTCTTATAACTCAAATTAATTGCCTCTGTCAATCTACATTTTGTTGTGTGGCTTTTACCTTTCCTTAGTATGGCACAGCTGAATTGTTCCGAGTCGGCTGACAAAATTGTGTGCCTAGGTTCCTGCTACCAGTTTCTCTCTCTCTGCCTGGAAGTCCCACCTAGTCTTTCCTGCCTAGCTATTGGCCATTTAGCTTTTTATTAAACCAATCAGAAGGCGCCTTAGGCAGAGACACATCTTTACAGTGTACACAAATATTCCGCAGGAGCGCAGGGGTTAAAGGCATGCACCACCACCTCTGGACATTATGTCATTTTAGTACCAATCAATTTTATTTTATTTTTAAGCTTGGTAAGTTTAAATTTTGAAATAATGTCAGGCTTAACAATACCCTACACAAACAGCACAACGATTCCTGTGTGCCCTTTCCACAGCATTCCCACATGTTAATGTGACAGGGCCTCAGAATACTCCAAACAGGAAGTTAATGTCGACACAATGCTCTTAAGCAATCTATTGATCTTGTTTAAATGCTTCCAATTATCTTACTGATGCTGTTCTTTTGGCTCAAGATCAAATCCAACATCATGCACTGCATTTAGGTTTTATGTCCCCTTAATGTTCTATGGTCTAGGAGAGTTCTTTGGGTTTTTTTTTTTGGGGGGGGGTTCTCCTTGGTCTTTATGACCTTGATACTTCTAATGAACACCATCCTATAATTTACAGAGTGTCTCTCAGTCTGGATTTGTATGATGTTCCCTCGTGGTTAAATTTGGGTTGTACATTTACAAAAAAAAAAAAAAAAAAAAAAAAAAGCCACAGGAGGCTGGAGAGACGTCTCGGTGATTGAAAGTGCCAACTACTCTTTCAGAGGACCTGAATTTGGTTCCCAGAACCCACATCTAACGCCTCACAATTGCCTGTAGCTCCAGTTCCAGGGATCCTACACCCTCTTCTGGCTTCCTTGGACACACACACAGACACACACCCGGCATGTACACAGACATACCTCTACACATAAAAACATCTTTTTCAAAATGCCACAGACATTCTGCTGGGCCTATCATCTCACTGTGTCATCTCAGGAGGTATATGACATTGATGTCACATGACTGATGTTGTTAACTTTGTTTAGTTGTGTAAGGGACATTTGGCAGATTTTTCCACTGTAAAGATACTATTTTTCTCTTTGCGGTTTTTGTTTTGTTTGTTTTTGAGACCGGGTTTCTCTGTATCTCAGGCTGGATTGCAACTCACATCATAGCCCAGTCTATCCTGTAACTTTCGATTCCCCTGCCTTCGTGCTGCAAGTTGCAGAAATATATGAAGCAGGATTTCAATGGATTATGACAAAGCTAATACCTGGAAGAAGCCAAGGGCTTTCCAGAGGTCAAGCTGAGGCTCAAGGAGTCTTGGTGATATTAGCTTTTGGTTATCAGCCATTTCCTACTATGAATTTCTCGTGTGCTATAGAAGCTTTTCCATCATTCATTGGGCACAACTTCCCTTCTACGAATGGAATATTTAGGTAACCTTCCGTGTAGTAACACAGCTAGAATCCCTAATTTCAGGTCTTTCTGTCATTATCATCATTAGCAGCATCCAGCCAGGACCATCCCAGGAAGGACAAAAGTATCTGATCAGAGATACCCCTGTACTCTCTAAAACAGACTTAAGTATCCAGACTATCTGTTTGAGAAGGATTGTCCCACAGTACATACAGAATGAAAGAAAGGTAAAAAGCTCTAAGGCAAGATGTAGATGAAGAGAAACAGGTTAAAATAAGTTATAAGAGCTAGTAGGGCAAGCCTAAACTAATGCCAAGCATTCGTCACTAATAAGAAATCTCCATATCATGATTTGGGGGCTGGTGGTCCAAGAGCCCTAATTATTGTTTGAGGCTTCCTTTCCTGTGATTCAAGAGAAGAAGCCTGGTTTGTAAGGGTTGTGTGCAGGTGGTCATTTTTCCTTATTGTACATGAGCCTAAAGCTAGTCTAGGCTGGATTAGTCCCATAGTTCCCCCAACAAACAACAACAACAATAATACAACAGGAAGCTAGGAACCCCAGACCCTTCCCAACCATATCTCACCTTACATACCAAGAGAAAAGGTTCAGATTGTGAACATCTTCGATATCTTGGGTTGAGGTTGGCCAATAAATCAATCACCTCAGGAAGGTTATGAATAAATTGTCTATAACATTCTCCAACAGCATTATTGATACCCACTTCATTGATGATAAAAGCTGAGGTGAGAGAGGGGAGGATTTTCTCTAAGGGGCAAATTAGTCAATTGCAGATCCCAGATTGGACCTCCAAAGGTTAAATGTGCTTCCCAACATTACACCAGATTTACAGTATCAAATGAGCCAATCCCTGCCAAACCCTCTCTGGCCACTCTGGGAAGACAAAAACACACCCTTGTGCTGTCATTTGGCTCTTTGTTTGTTTTGTTTTAACACAAATTTACTGTGAAATATATTGAAGATTCCAAATGACAGCAACGTGTAGTTTAACAAATGACTCAAGGTAAGCTCTCTTATAGTCATTTTTCAGGCTAAACACCAGACCATGCCTGGGTGGTGGTGGAGTATGTCTCTAATCCCTGGGCCCAGGAGGCAGAGGCAGGCAGACTTCTGTGAGTTTAGGCCAGCCTGGCCTACAGAGCAAGTTCCAGGACAGTCAGGGTTACACAGAGAAACCCTGTCTCAACCCTCCCCCCAAATAAAGCATCAACCCATAAATACGGAGCCCAGCATGTGCTTTCTCCCTCCTCCTGACCCTCAGCTAGGACATTTTAGGATGTCAGTGGAATGGGACGTTCATGGACTAATGACCTTACCACATTTGATATCGAGCTTATTCTAATAAGACACAGATCTGCCCTGCATAGTGGTGAGGACCTGCAATTCCAATATTTGGGAGGCAGAGACAGAAACTTCATTTTTTTGATAGCCTGGGCTAAGTTAGGGAGACATTGTCTTGGGGTAGGTGTGGATGATAGATCCCTTCCAAGGGCTTGCATGTAGGTTGGGGATGCTCTCCTGCACCTCTGAAGCACTGAGATTATAGGTCTATGCCACCACATATAGCCAAATTGCACCTCTCTCTCTCTCTCTCTCTCTCTCTCTCTCTCTCTCTCTCTCTCTCTCTCTCTCTCTCTCTCTCGATTTATTTATTTATTATGTATACAGTGTTCTGCCTGCATGTGTCCTTGCAGGCCAGAAGAAGGCACCAGATCTCATTATAGATGGTTGTGAGCCACCATGTGGTTGCTGGGAATTGAACTCAGGACCTCTGGAAGAGCAGTCAGTGCTCTTAACCACTGAGCCATCTCTCCAGGCCTGCACATCTCTTTATAGCCATTTAAACATTATAATTTTGCCTAATACATTTTCTCTTTCAAGCCTATTCTTTCTTTATCTTTCCTTCTTTGTTTGTTTCATGGGTGATTTTTGTTTGTTTGTTAGTGTCTTACCAGCTCTGGCAGGTCTGGAACTTGTGATATAGTCCAGGCCGGCCTCAAATACCCAAGCGTCTTCCTGCCTCGGGGGAGCTGGGGTTACAGGTGTACACCACTTGACACCAATGCCCGTTTCCAGATGTATAGACCTTGCTCTGCAATTCAATCTTACATCTTTAAAAATAGCTTCCTCTCGTGTCCCCCCCCCCCCCCCCCCCCCCGGCTTTCAGATCTCCCAATGTTCTCTCACTAGGGCCCCAGCTTTCTGTATAATTAATTCTGTTCTGAAACCTCTGCCATATACTTCTCCTCTCAATGTCACCATTGACCCAATTCAATGCCCACCAGTAACTTTTCCCCTACCTCATTGAGGTGTTCTCTCGAAAGCAAATGGATGGGGCTACAGGTGTTTCTTATGCTTCTCTACTCCCAGCAGTACCTCCTGCTCAGAGAGAGATGGTCCTCCTGCTCAGAGAGAGACGGTCCTCCTGCTCAGAGATGGCCCTCCTGCTCAGAGACGGTGCTCCTGCTCAGAGACGGTCTTGGGCTACATTACAGGAGCCATGTGCTCATGGATACAAGTGTGTGCATTGTGCACCTGGAGGCCAGAGGTTGATGTCGGTGTCTTCTGCTGCTCTCCACTTTCTTTTTGGGGACAGGGTCTCTTGGTAAAACTGAAACTCGTAGATTTAGCTCAGCTGTCTGGCCACTGACCTCCAGGGATTCTCTTGTCTCCATCTCCCCAGCACTGGAATTACGAGGGCATACCACCACGCCTTGATTTCCACGTGGGTTCTGGGGATCCAAACTCGGGCCCTTGTACTTCCCCAGGAAGCCCTTTATCAACTGAGTCAAACCCAAAGGCCTGGGCTCTCGCATACTAAGGAATTCAGTGACACACTGAGGCAGACTGTCTGGGGGCCAGGCTCTGCGACGAGGAGTTTTATCATGCCTCTCTGTTGCTTACAAGTTTCAGTGAGAAAATGATCTACGGCCCCAACTAACAGCGATGGTTCAGGACCAAGGATAGCGACCCACCGGCCTCACCGTGCACCAGTCTCAGCCAGTCTCAAAGGGGCTTGGGGACTTCCAGGAGGGACAGGGAATTTCCCGTAGTCCTTCCTGCGCAAGGCCCTGGCCCGAGGAGTTCCATTTGTGTCGCCCCTTTCCATTTCAGAGCAAGGTTATTTGTTTGTCGCTGGCACCTGGATTCAAGATACAAAACTTTCATCTTTATCATCTCCTTAACATAGCAAGAAATCTACAGCTTGTCCCTGTGAGAGAGGCACACTGAGAAAGGGACAGAAAGCAGCTGTTGGCTTTAACATGCCGCCATTGGCCGAAACGTTACATAAGTTACATAAGGGAGAAAGAGAAAAGGGGTTTCTAACCTTCAGCAGCTAGAAAGGATCAAGGGTTTTACAGAAAAGCTTCTCTCAGGGCGTCCAGATGTTAGCAGTCCCTGAAAAAAAAATCCAACAGACTGGGGTAGGGGTGGGGCTCTTCCGGTGCCTGCAGGAATTGTCTGTCCACAGAATAAGGGTGAATATGGGAGGAAGCCTGGCAAAGACTGGCCTGTGCCAGCCAGCACGCAGGGACTGCTGTTTTGAGCTCTCAGAGTCCACTCGCTTCCTCTGTGAGGACCATGTGTTGAGGATTATGAGCTCTTCCCCATGTGGGAAGATGACCAGGGGTGTGGTGCCCATCTGTGGATCATCAGCTCCTCCCATTGTGGAAGATGACGAGGGGTGTGGTGCCCATGTGTTTTGAAATGATAATGTGCACAGTTCTCAACTCAGTAAGTCCAGGGTGGGGCCCAAGGTTCAGCAGCTCTAACATGTCCAGGGTTGCCAGGCTGAGTTTCCTTTCTCAGGCACTTGGCATTTTCCTCCTGTAAGTAGAAATCTGTATAGAGTGCTGATGACTCTGGCAGGACCGAGGCTGGCTAGACCTGCCTGCTGCTAGACTGGTTTCTTGTTTCCACCCTCTGATCCCTTCTAGTTCTGGTCCAAACTCTTCAGCTAGCTCAGGAGACTGCCATCCCAGCTCTCAGCAATCCCTGCCCAAACGTTCACTCCATTCCAGTCAGCCTGTCTTGGTTTCTGATGAGGCAAGCCAGAAAGTCTAAATGGCATGGTCTCTGTGCCTCAGTCTCTTAAATGTCTTAGGGTTTCTACTTCTGTGATAAAACATGACCAAAAAAAAAAAAAAAACCAAGTTGTGGGGGAAAGGGTTTATTTCATCTTACAGCTTGTAGCCCATCATCCAGGAAAGTTGGAACAGGGGCTCCAGCAGGGCAGGAACCTACAGGCAGACTGATGCAGAGCCCGTGGAGGAATAATTATTGGCTTGCTTTCCATGGCTTGCCCAGCCTGCTTTCTTAATAGCAGCCAGGACCACCAGCCCAGGAGTGGCACTGCCCACAGGGAGATGGGCCCTCCCATGTCAACCATCAATTAAGAAAACACCCCATTGTTAAGTTGAAACCTAACACGAATAGACTTGCCCACAGGTCAACCTGGTGGGGCATTGTCTTAATTGAAGATCCTTCTCCCCAGGTAGCTCTGACTTGGTTAAGCTGATATAAAACTGGCCAGCACACCAGCTATAAAAGAAAGTTGTCCCCAGATTCAACCCCCAGGACCATGGAGGGACAAAACCTTTCAGCTGGGAGACTGATATTTATTTATTTATTTACTTATCTATCTATCTATCTATCTATCTATCTATCCTTTGATAATTTCATATATGTATGCAATTTTTTTTTAATCATACCCACTCCCATTTCTCCCAACACATCCCCTTCCTAACTTCATCTCCTCCTTCTCCTATTCCTTATCTTTGTCTTTATAATTCAATGAGTCCAATTAGTGCTGCCAGACTGCACGGGGGCTGGGGGAGCATCCACAGGAGCACGGGCAACCTACCAGTCATCAGCTCTACAAAGAAGGACTCTCTTCCTCAACAGCCATTAACTACCAATGTTTCCTTGTGGCGAGCTCCTCGGCCAGCGAGGAAGAACGACCACCACTCGAGGATTCTTCTCAGATCACACTTTATTGGAGCGCCTCTTGATTAAGGGAGAGCGGAGGTGAGGGGCCCCGAGGACTAAACTACAGCTGCTTATATAGGGAATCAGGCAAACGTGCTGTACTGTGATTGGGTCCCGCCAGAATGCAAACACGGGGAGCCACGGGATAGGCTGAGGACATAAGGTCGATTACCATACCCGCGCATGCGCAGGTCACAGGACACGTAGTCCCGAGAGCATAGCCAAATATGGAGTTGTTTACAGCTGGGCTACCAGGAAGTCGGCGCCATCTTAGAATGGCGGCTCCCTGAATTTCCTCAGCTAGAGGTATGGCCTCATGACCCACCCACCCATCTCTGCTGGACACTGAGTTGCTCGTGTGCAGGGAACCACAGCTGCTTTGAGCTGATGAGTGTAATGATCACATTAACAGACAGCAGTTCACTGCACCCTCACCCACCCCCTGGCTCCTTCACTCTTTCGTCCGCAATGTTCTGTGAGCCCCGTGGGGAGGTTGAACATAGATATCCATAGAACTCACAATCACCTCTTCACGGCATGTAGACCACTCATGAGCCTGCACTAACTGCGACTCACTGTAAAATGAAGTCTTTCTGGTGCAGGCAGGGGGCAGCACTAATCTATGGGTATAAACATAAATAGTTACACGTTTCACAACATGACCATTTAGCAAAACAACAGTAGTAGACTGTCCCCTAGGGACTATGACCTCTCCAGCCTGGAGTTTGACCAGGTTTACAGTACCAGGCATGCTTTCCCTCTGGTGGAGCAGCCCCCAAAAGCCAATCAGAAAGTGGTTGGCAGCCGTGGCGTACACCTTTAATCCCAGCACTTGGAAAGCAGATCCAAGTGGATCTCTGTGAGTTCGAGGCCAACCTGGTCTACAGAGCGAGATCCAGTTCAGGATCCAAAACTACACAGAGAAACCCTGTCTCAAAAAAACAAAACAAAACAAAAAAAGGGAGTGGTTGGCATAACAGCTGCACCCCTGCTGCAGCAGCAGGCCCATTTCGCCTGGTAAGTCAGGACTGTAGCATGCAGCGGGGTCCAGCATAGAGCAAGACCCGGGATGTCCCATCTCACCTGAGGCTTGCGCAGCACCTTCCAGCATGACGAACGCTATCCAGCATGCAGGAAGTTTCTCAGTCAGTTCCAGACTGATTTCTCCATGTCTCGTAGCCAGCACATGCGGTGTCTTCAGCAATGGGGTCTTAACACATAGTAATGGTGAGCAACCAAGAGATGTGGCAATAGCCTGTGTTGTTTTGGAGACCTTTGGGGCATCCCTAACTAATAACTCCTGGGGAGGTATTCCATGCACGGAATTGAGCTCATTATCTTCAGGGAATGACATTGTCCATCTGTTTCCATTCATACCATCTTTTTTTTTTTTTAATGTATTTTTAAATTGGCTGACAAAGTAGTAGGTTTGACTATATTGTGCTGGTGTTAATATGTGACTTTACATCTAGTAGTACTTGTTTTGTGAAATTGAGTGCACCTGTATTGGGAGTATACCTGTTTAGAATTGTAAAGTCCTCTTGATGGATTGTTCCCTTAGTCTGTATAAAGATGCTTTCTCTCTTCTCACTGGCTCTGGATTGAAGTCTATTTTGACGGATATTAGAGCAGCAGCACCTGCTGGTTTCCTGGGTCCATTTGCTTAGAATACATTTTTAAAGTCTTTCGCCCTACAGTGATGTCTGTCTTTTGTGATAAGGTGCACTTCCTGGAGGCGACAAACAGATGGGGCCTTCTTCTTCTTCTTCTTCTTCTTCTTCTTCTTCTTCTTCTTCTTCTTCTTCTTCTTCTTCTTCTTCTTCTCCTCCTCCTCCTCCTCCTCCTCCTCCTCCTCCTCCTCCTCCTCCTCCTCCTTCTTCTTCTTCTCCTTCTTCTTCTTCTTCTTCTCCTTCTCCTCCTCCTCCTCCTCCTCCTCCTCCTTCTTCTAATCTATTCCTCTGTGTCTTTCTTTCATTCGTTCTTTTTTTAGACAGGGCTTCTCTGTGTAGTCCTGGGTATCCTGGAAATCACTCTAAAAACAAAACTGTCCTCAAACTCACAGAGACCCACCTGCCTCAGAGTGCTCGGATTAAAGGTGTGCCCTACCACCACCCTGTCCTCTGCGTCTTTTCATTGGGGCAATTGATATCAATAATATTTAGAGTTATTACTGAAAGGTGTGTGCTGATTCCTGCCAGTTTTTTAATTATTGTTTTGCAGTGGTTGTTTTTTCTTGCTTAACTATTATCCTAGTACAGTTTATTCTTTCCCATGACCTCATGGATAGATTATTTTTCACTTCGGTCTGAAGGATTCCTTCAAGGATCTTCTGTAGGTAGTGAACAAGTCCTTGAATCAGTTTTCATAATGGAAAGTTTTTATCTTTCCTTTGGTTGTGACAGAGTTTTGCCAGGACAGTGGTGTGGGGCGGCAGTTGTTATCTTTCAGAACTCGAAACTCACCATTCCAAGCTCTCCTGGCTTTTCAAACTTCAGTTGACAAATGAGTTGTTTTTCTGGTGGCCTGCCTTGTATGTGACTCAGTATTTCTGTCTTGATGCTTTATTCTGTATATTTAGTGTTTTAATTATAATATAATGAGAGGAAAAACTTAATGGTTCTGTGGGAAAATTTTCTTTTATCTTTTAGACAAATCTCACACTGTGGCCCAGGCTTGTCTAAAAGTCACTGTGTGTAGCCAGGCTGGCAATCCTACTGCCTCAGAGTGCCGAGACTATCAGCATGAGCCACTGAAACTCCTGGAAAATGACTTTTGTGTGTGCATTTTCATGTATGTGTATATGTATATGGGGTACATGATCATGTGGGTGCATGTTTATATGTGTGTGTATGTGCATGTGTATGGAGGTGTATATATGTGTATGTGTGTGTATATGTATAGGTACATGATTGTGTGGGTGCACATTTGTGTGTACATTGGGAATGTGGAGACCGGGGACCCACTTCAGGTTTTGGGCTTCAGGAGCTGTTCACCTGATGTTGTGTAAGACAGGGTATCTCCCTAGTCTGGAGCTTGCCAGTAAGCCTAGACCAGATGGCCAAAGGGTTCTAGGGATCCATCTGTGATAGCCTATCCATCACTAAAATTACAAATGTGGATGTGTGTGTGTGTGTGTGTGTGTGTGTGTGTGTGTGTGTGGTTTGTGCCTACATGCATGTGCTGTGGATTATGTTCATTGTTAATATAAACTGATTGGCTGACAGTGGGGCAAGAAAAGATTGGGTGAGACAGCCTGAGACAGAGAGAATGATGGGGAGGAGGGTGGAGTCAGGGGAGTCAAGAGACACCAGCCAGCTGCCCAGGAAGCAAGACATGCTAGAGGATAGGTAAAGCCATAAGCCATGTGTCGATACACAGCTTAATAGAAATGGGTTAATTTAAATATAAGAGTTAGCTAGTAACAAGCCTGAGCTATCGGCAGAGCATTTATAAGTAATATTAAGCCTCTGAGTTGGTTATTTGGGACCGGGCAGTTGGAACAGGAAATGTCCGCTTACACACATGTGGTTATTTGTGAAGGCCAGAAGATAGCACTGAGTCCCCTGAAGCTGGAGTTACAGGCAATTGTGAGACACTTGGTGTATGTGCTGGGAACCAAACTCTGGTGTTTTGCAGGAGCAGCAAAGCACTCCTAATCTCTGAGCCATCTCTCCAGCCCTGTGCCTGGCTTGTTTCATGTGGGCTCTAGGGAATGACCTCAGGTCCTGTGCTTGCGTCATCGGCACTCTTCCAATGAGCCATCTCCCTAGTTTCTAAAAAAAAAAAAAAAAAATTTTTACTCTAAATGAAAACTTTTTAAATCAAGTGTAAGAGCAGAATAAAGACACTTGAGAACATATGGAGTTCGCTGTTTTCCTCCACACCTACTAAAAATAACTCAAAAGCAAGCCATCAAATCAAGGATGGTCAAAAAGAAGATGCTGTCTGTCAGGGCACTGCAGGCATACTAAGTGTGGAGAAGCGGGGGCCACTCTGAAAGGCACAGCCTGGAACTGCTTCCTCCTGAACCAGAGGAAGGAAGAGTAGTGCTTTTGTGTGTGTGTGCCACTGTCTCCTTAGAGGTGCACACAAGAGACTAATCATTTTAAAGGAGGCAGGCTCTGCCATGCAGAGAGGAGCAGCCAGCCCCCACGCCCACCTGTGTTTCAGGTGCTCACAGGCAGCTGCAGACTTTGATAATTCACTGCTATGGCTCAAATCTGAAATATCCTCCCAGAGACTCGTGTGTTCAGATTCACATCTTTTCTCTAACTGGGAGACGACAGCCACCAGAATGTCCTGTGATGTTTTCCTCTCAGAGAAAGATAGCAGGAGATGCCCAGAGTCAAAGTCATATGTCACTCAAGTGCTGGGTAGAGAAAAGACCCTCTTTGCCTGCCACTTGTTGCAGCTGAAAGTTTTCCTGTGTCCTGCCTGGTCCCACGGCCACTCAGTCCCAAGTAAAACACACAGAGGCTTATATTATTTACAAACTGTATGACCTGTGGCTCAGATTTCTTGCTAGCTAGCTCTTTCATTTTAAATTAACCCATGTATACTAATCTATGTTTTGCCACATGGCTTTGTGGCATTACCTGTTCTGGAAGTGGCGTGAAGCATCTCCTCTGACTCTGCCTTTCTTCCCTCTCTATCTCTCTTGGATTTCCCACCTGGCTCCATTCTTCCCTGCCATAGACCAATGCAGCTTTATTTATTAACCAATGGGAGCAACACATTCACAGCATACAGAAGGACATCCCATAGCACTTCTTTTCTGTCTAATCAAAAAGGAGGGTTTTAACTTTAACATAGTAAAATTATATATAACAAAACAGTTATCAAGCAAGAATTACAGTTATAATATCATATATATATTTGGTTTTTCAAGACAGAGTTTCTCTGTGTAGTTTTGGTGCCTTTCCTGGTTCTCACACTCTAGACTAGGCTGGCCTTGAACTCACAGAGATCCACCTACCTCTATTTCCCGAGTGCTGAGATTAAAGGCATACACCACCACAGCCTGACTAGTTTATTTGTATTTGGTAAAATTAAAGAAAATATTTTATCATCTATTCTATCTATGTGAGTCTAAAGTTTTATATCTAATTTACCTTTTGTCATAACTAAGAAAAACTATAACTATCTAGTTTTCAACTCCATCAAAGACCCCAGAAGGATATAATATTACCTAAGTAAACAGGAAGTACATTGCAAGCAACTTCCATAATTATAGAAATGACAGAGACATCTGGCTGCCTGGACAGTCATCCAAATTTCCTCTGCAACATTTGGACATCTATCTTCAGCCTACAGGTCTAGAGTCTCTGGCAGACTTTTGAAGGAAGCAGGAAATTTGAAGGATTGTCTCAATCATTGGCAGAGTTCATCAGTCATTTTCCTCTGTGTCCTGCAGAATGTCTTAGCAGTTTCTTCTGTGAAGCAGGAACCTGAAGGACCATCTCTCCTTGATTTGGCAAAGTTCAGTAGTCACTCTCCTATGGGTCCTGCATGTCCAGTTTATACAATATATTGTCAAGCAGCCCAGGGAAAAGCAGTTTCTTGCCCAAATGGCTAACTTTTGCCATAAAGAAAGCGAAAAAAATGGAGTTCCTTCAATGCCCATCATCCTCTTCGAAGTAATTGGTGCTACCAGGAACATATGTGTGTCACTGTCCAGAAAAGTCTATGTTCTTAAAACATTTTAAATGCCATATTCTGTAGGTCTTTAAAGTGTTTGAAGATTACCTACCTAATTGAAATATATCTATGTATATCTAGAAAACTTAACTAACTTGACTATATGTTTGATTATCATAGATGACTATTAATCTGTATTTGTTAATTATATATTAAAATTTTAAATGAGTTGCATAAACATAATACTTTAAACAGGAGTAGAAATATATATATATATGTATATATATATATATATATACAGTATAACAAAACTTTAAATTTGTATCAATAAACCAAAATTCATACTAATGTAAAATATGTAAGATTAATAGTTGTTTTTTAAAGTAGATTCAACAATCTACTCTTTTATCCTATCATTTCTATATCATACATTTCTATACCATACTCCCTTTCTTCTTTTAAAAAGGGATTGACTATGACCAATAACAATTTGTAACCAACCCTCTAAACAAAGATAATAATACATTTTTTGGGAATGTGGGATAATTTTCTAGACTACTTCCTGCTGACTGGGGGCACTGGTAGTCTTATGGGGACCCAAGAAAATTTAGAATTATGGTCAAGTCCTGACTGGAGTAGTCTGTGAGGCTGGATCATCTGAGCCTGTTGGTTTTTGTGTTTTTTTTTTTTTTTTTTTTTTTTTTTTTTTTTTTTTTGGTTTTTCGAGACAGGGTTTCTTTGTGTAGCTTTGCGCCTTTCCTGGAACTCACTTGGTAGCCCAGGCTGGCCTCGAACTCCCAGAGATCCGCCTGCCTCTGCCTCCCGAGTGCTGGGATTAAAGGCGTGCACCACCAATGCCCGGCGAGCCTGTTGTTTTGAAGCTGTTCTGGATGCTGGATCATCTGGGCCATAGACTCCATTGGAGACCTCTCAGGGGATCTTCCCTGATGGAACCATGTTAACCTGGAAGGAATCCACAGCTTCTCATCTTCTATGGAAACAAAAGCAGAACCTCTTTTCCAAAGCAACATATCTTCTGACTTAAATATTGGGATCAAGACATTTCTAAAACATATAGATTGGTTTAATCAAGCAGCCCTTACAATTAAACATCTCATAGCAGTTAAAAAAATCCCAGAGACAACAACAATAATATATAGTATCCAGACTCTGTAATCTCCATCTTTTTTTTCTTAAAGATTTATTTATTTATTATGTGTACAGCATGTATGACTGTAGGACAGAATAGGGCATCAGATCTCGTTACAGATGGTTGTGAGCCACAATGTGGTTGCTGGGAATTGAACTCAGGACCTCTGGAAGAGCAGTCAGTGCTCTTAACCTCTGAGCCATCCCTCCAGCCCTGTAATCTCCATCTTTACGTGGTTAAACTTATATATTATTTTTATTGTCTCTTTAAAGTCTTTATTTTTTAAAACTATCTATTTCTTTATATAACTGCCTATACTCCTTTTCCTCTTTTCCAAGCCTACATATATTTTTAAACACAGTGTGACCCATTTAGAGGTTTTTTCCCCATCTGAATGTGTTTTATTGTGTATCTAATCATTTTCTGCCCATTGCTTTAAACTGGGGTGTGGCTCGGATGAACTCGACAGCAGCCTGGCTGCTGACTCTGCCCAGTTTGGCTTCCCAACATGGTGGAGGTACATTTACCACCAGCTCTGGGAGCCATGCTCACTGCCAACGCTGGGAAACAGTGGGTCTATGCCTCCATCAAGCAGCATGGAGCCCAGAAACCTTTTCTTTGTCAGTACTAGCAAAAGCTAAATCTGTCATGCAGTACGCTGCATGGCTTGGAGACGTCTCTGTGTACTGTGGCGGAAATCTGCCATGCTGTAGGTCAAGCCCACACACCCTGAATCCTCCACGCTGTAGCTCAAGCCTGCACTCCGAGGCATCTCTGAATCACAGTTCGCTTGAGAGACACAACTAGGAAGCTGTTTTTAGCTCCATTCCAGAATCTCTTCTTAAGTTCTCTCAGGTTTTAGGTGGAAACTCTTGCCACCACCCATGGGCACCAAATGTAGTTGTAAGTTTTCCTGTGTCCCTCCTGGCCCTGCAGCCACTCAGTCTCAAGTAAATACACAGAGGCTTATATTAATTACAACCCGCATGGCCTATGGCTCAGGCTCATTATTAACTAGCTCTTACAACTTAATTCAACCCATTCCTATTAATCTATGTTTGTCAAGTGGCTTCGTGGCATTACCTGTTCTCTCATATCTTGCTTCTCCTGGCAGTGGCTTACAATGTCTGCCCATGGCTCCACCCTTCTCTTCCTCTCTGTCTTCATTTTGAATGTACTGCCTAACATTATTCTGCCTCAGCATTGGCCAGACACCTTTATTTATCAACTAACGAGAGCAACACATATTCACAGTGTACAGAAAGATATTCCACAGCAGCTTGTGACTTGGCAGAGTGGGTGTGAGTGTTAAAGGAGCTGGAAAAATCACACAAGAGGGGCTTCTGTGAGAATCTCCCTGGTCCTTTACATAATTTTCATTTTGGAGGTTCTTTTCCTCTATGAATGAATGTCTTTTTATATTAGTTTCAATGTCTCCATTAAAGGTAAGGGTTGGGGGAGGGCTGGTGAGATGATCCAGAGGCTGAGAGTTCTTGTTTCTCAAGCAGAAGGGCCTGAATTAAAATCTCCAGAAACACACTGCAAAAGTGGGGCATGTCTTAGGAATCTTTCTCTGTCCCACCAGCCAGCTCCCAAATCACAACACAGAGACTTATTATTAATTATGAAAGCTTAGCCGATAGCTTAGGCTTGTTTCTAACTAGCTCTTATAACTTAAATTACCCCATTTCTGTTCATCTTTATGCTGCCATGTGACTCATGGCTGTGACTTTTGAGTCTGTTGTACCCCTGGCCTCCCCTAAGCCTCAGAAAGTGATGATAGCTTGCATCCAATAGCCTCTTCTAGACTTTGTGGGCACCTGCATTTACGTGCATATGTCCCCCCTATCTATCTATCTATCTATCTATCTATCTATCTATCTATCTATCTATATCTCTATCTTACACACACATATTTTTAAAAATTAAAAAAAGCTACATTACTATAAAAAGATGCTACTCTATCACTAGAGTGGCTAAAATTTATAAGACTATAGATAGATGTACTGGCTAGGGAGAAAGGGGAGGGGTGGGGGGTAATTTTTATGGCGCTCAGGATTGAACTTAGGGCCTTTACAAATGCTAGACACTTTACCACATGCTACATTCCCAGCCCTTATTTGGCCTTGAACTTGCTATGTAGCCCAATGCTGGCCTTTAATTCACAAAAATCACCCTGCCTCAACTTCCCAAGTGCTGTGATGCCATCTTGCTTGGAGTCTTTTTTAGGGATGTGTTCAATGTGGAGTAGGCTATAGTTATATTTGGAATGTATGTGTACTAAGAAATTCATTGAGTTATTAATCTCTAAAGATTTGTATTTACGGTGTAAACTCCAAAGGGGATGACATCTGGCCCAGCAAGATGGCTCAGCAGATAAAGGCCTGTTACTGCCAAGCCTGAGGACCTGTGATCAATCCCTGGGACCCACATAGTAGAGGTAGAGAACCAATTCCTACCGATTGTCCTCTGAGCTCCACAGGCTCTCTCCCTCTATCTCTCGTACACACACACACACACACACACACCTCACCCAATCAATCAATGCAATGCAATTAAAAAAGGACATGAAATTTAAACCTGAGTGTAGCAATGCTTGTACGTTGGGAGGTAAAGGCAGGAGGACCAGCAGTTCAAGGCCAGCTTGAGCTACCAGAGGCTCTGTCTCAGAAAAACAACAACAAAACCGCACATCAATTTAGAATCAGGGACTTGGGCTGGTGGGATGGCTTAGTGGATAAAAACCAAGTAGACATAGTTCAATCCTCAGGTCCTACAGTGGAAGGAGAGGACAGACCTCCCAGAGCTCCGATTCATAACATGTGCTATGGCATGATTTTACACACACACACACACACACACACACACACACACACACACACACTACAACCAACACCACCAAAACAGATTTAAAAAGCAATAAAATCAGAGGTATGTGGTAGATACTGAAGCCTTGAGAAATGAATAAATAAAACACACAAAGAGAAATGCAAGGCATTTGAGGCTTTATTCTTCATGTCTTAAATCATCTACTAGGAGCTGGAGAGATGGCTCAGTGGTTAAGAGCATCTACTGCTCTCTCAGAGGACCTGAGTTTGGTTCCCAGAACCCACTTCAGATGGTACACAAGTGCCCGTAACCTCAGCTCTAGGGGACCTGACACCTCTGGCCTCCATAGCCACCCACACTCACATGGACATACCCTACACACTGACAGACGTAAACAAAACTAAAATGAAAGCAAATGTTAATTTTTTAAAATAAAAACCTTATCTGCTAAATGTTGGAACAATGAAGTCTGGAGGTCAGCAGGGAGGACACACACTGTGCATTGTCCTATGGGCAAAGAGCAGTTGGAACGTCCCTCTTCTGTCCTGGAGACTCACGTACTCTTTGTTCCTGAGGGACATCGAACGGTAGAACTTTGACAAAGACTGACGCAGGTTTCGGAACATCCTTTTAAGTTGCAGTGATAATTACGGCTTTCATCAGGACAGGGGAGGATGCTGGGAGTCCCATAATGAGCTCACTCTCTCCTGTTCCAGTTTGAACCTGAATTACCTCCCATGGGTTCATGCATTTGAACCCTTGATCTGCAGCTTGTGGCACTATTTTTGGAGGTTTTACAGCCTTTGAGACATGTAGCCTAGCTGGCACATGTAGGTCACTGTGGGCCAGCCTCTGAGGGCTATAGCAGGACCTTCCTCTAGTCCTCTCTGCTTCCCAGGTCCTGCTCCCAGTCTCTCTGCTTTCCAGTTCAAAGACATAAGGAGCTGATCCCCATCCCGCCCAAGGACTGAGCTGTCCCAGACGGCATGTGTTCTAGACTGTGAAGGACTGTATGCCTTCAATGAACCAAAATAAAACTCTTCCCTTTTGAGTTGGTTTGGTGAGCTATTTCTCTCATAGTTAGGAGAAAAGGCACTGTCTCAAAATATCAAAAACAAAACAACAATCAAAATAAATATAAGCCCCATAATATTACACCCCCCCCCAAATAGCTTGGCAAAGTGGGGCATGCCATTAATCCCAGCACTCAGGAGGCAAAGGCAATGGGGTCTCTGTGAGGGGTTGGAGTCTCTGTGAGTTCCATACCAGCCAGAGATACACAGTGAGACTCAGTCTTAAGAAAAATAAATAGGGAAATCTGGAGACTGGAGATGAGGGAGAGTGTGAGGTCTGTGCTAGATCTGAGCAGGAAGGAGAGGAAGGCTCCTGCGCCCTTGTATTCTAACCCCATAGCTGGCCTTCATTTCTCAACAAGCCAGGCTGTGAGTTTCTTCAGGTTCAAGATGAACTGTCAGTCCCCCTGGGCGCACAGAAATCCCTTCTCAATCAAGGGCTGTATTTGGCATCCCAATGGGTTATAAAGTATAAGCCAGGGTAGTTTTAATTTGGCTCTCAAAACAATACTTTAGTGGGGGCTGGAGAGACAGCTCAGTGGTTAAGAGCATTGGCTGCTCTTCCAGAGGACCCAGGTTTGATTCTCAGCACTCACATGGCAGAGTACAATTTGTAACTACAGTCTACGGATCCAACGCCCTCTTCTGGCCTCTAGAGGTCCTGCATGTATGTGATGCACAGATATACAAGCAGGCAAAACCCCCATACACATAAAATAACAATACTTTATGTGTATAGATGTTTTGTTTGTATGTTTGTCTTGTACCTATTTGGTCCCAGGTGCCCATGGAGGGGTTAGAAGAGGGTGTCAGATCTTTTAGAACTGGAGGCACAGACAGTCTTGAGCCACTGTGTGGGTGCTAGGAATCAAGCCGGGTCCTCATAAAGAGCAGTGGATACTGCTAAGTCATCTCTCCAGCCCTGATTATTCTTTTTTTTTTTTTTTTCTTTTTCTTCTGAGACAGGGTTTCTGTGTGTAGTTCTGGCTACCTGGAACTCACTCTGTAGACCAGGCTGGCCTTGAAGTTAGAGATTTGCCTGCTTCTGCCTCCCAAGTGCTGGGATTGAAGGCGTGTGCCACCACCATCTGGCTCCAGTTATTCTCACTATGAAGAAATTGAACATTTTTGTGTGTTTCAGTACTATCCCCTCACCCCCCCTCCACCCGCCCCATAAATCAAGGATCCTAGGAGCTTTTCTGGCTTCCACAGATACTGCACAAACATGGTGAACATAGAGAGAGCAGGCACACACACATAAAATAATACTTGAAACACATTCACAGCAAATGTAGTATTTTTTGAAGTGCTTTCTTTGTGTCCTTTGGAAGAGGTCACATCGAGAATCCTAGTGTGGGCTTCTGGAAATCTGAAAGTATACACATTGGGTGTAAAGCGGTCAGTTTTTTTTTTTTTGCCACGGGTGAGACAAATACAGGCTTTTCCTTTGATGGAAACAGTACTTTTGAATGGGGCAGAGCTTTGTATTGGACAACAGGCTTATGATCCCCCTGAGGGGCAGGCATTAGTCTAAGGTTTTGAGGTGGTTTTTGAGGCTGATGCAGGCCCTGACTGCTACGCTTCCATCAATCCTGCCGTGGATGTGAAGTAGCTTACAGAAATGAACGTGGCACAGACGGGAGCCTTCTACCCATGTCCAAATCTCTCCCGGGAGACAGTGACTGGTCCAGCACCGAGCCTAATCACAGCAGTATGCCCGGGATCCTGATGGTCTGTGAGCTGTCTGTGAGCAGATTCAGTTTGTATCTGAACAGCTGAACAAGGGTGGTAAAATGGCTGACTGGCCTTCCTTCACTCTTAGAGAGCATTCCTCCAAGGTGTCCAAGCAAGTTAGAGGACAGGTGCTTGGCTCTTGCCCATGCTCCCCAGTGTTAAAGAAACATCAGCATTTTGAAGGGACCAGGGCAAACATCATTAATAGGCATGCTGATAAATGTTGTGCCTTTCACAATTATGAGATACAAAGTGATTTTATATCATTAACAAACAAACAAAACTGCTGTAGGTTTGGAGAGATGGCTCAGTGGTTAAGAGAACTTTCAGAGGAGCAGAGTTCTCCCAGCATCCACATAGAGGTTCACAAATGTTGGTAACTCCAGTCCCATGGTGTCTGATGCCCTCTTCTGGGCTTTGCAGGTACCAGGCAAGCATGAACACACACACACACACACACACACACACACACACACACACACACACACACCACACACACACACCACACACACACACACACACACACACACACACACACACACACACACACACACACACGGCAAAACATTTGTACACATAAAGTAAAATAAATTAGCTGGGTATGGTGGCCCACACTTTTAATCCCAGAATTCAGGAGGTAGACAGATCTCTGAATTCAAGACAAACCTGGTCTACATAGTGAGTTTTAGGTTAGTCAAGGCTACATAGTGAGACCATGTCTCAAACCCCCGCCTCCAAATTTGCTCTGAGCCAGGGATTGTGGTACATACTCATGATTGCAGTACTCAGGAAGTTTAGGCAGAACTTAGAGCTGGAGGCCAGTGTAGGGTACAAAGTGAGACCCTTTCTCTAAGAAGCAAACCCCAAACAGTTGCTTTAGTCCTGTGGATGCAGCTCCATGGTACAGCACTTGCTTAGGATGAAGCCCTGATTTTGGTCCCTAGCACCCACCCTCCCCACCCAAGAAAAGGTAATTAAAGGTTAACTGAAAGAAACCAGGGCACAAGAGAAAGCAAGGCCACTGGGCCTGGGGAGAAGGTGCACATGGCAAAGTGCTTGCTGTGAAAACAAGAGTGAGCTGAGTTCACACCCCCGGCACGCACACACGCAAAAAGCCAGGTATGATGTGTAGCTGTAACCCCAGAGGGTCTGGGGCTTTCTGGCCAGCCATTCTAGTCAACCAATTAAGTGACCCTGTCTCAAACAATGAAGTGGAGAAGGGATTGAGGAAGGCACGTGATGTAGATCCCTGGCTTCTCCATAGTGACCTCTGGCCTCCACTAAGTGCACCCCCCCCACCCCCCGAATTGGCACTAAGGAGCACTTTCATAATGAAAGAAATGCTTTTCCCCACTTTCACAGGATGTTTATGTACCTCTTCCAGAAGCAGAAATTCTAGTGTTGGAATTAAGAAGTAAATAAAACTTGAAAAAGCAAAAGTAAAAGAGATCCATTACACCTCTAACTCTCTCAATGCAGGCTATCCCCCATTTTACTCCAGGACAGTACCTGGGGCATGCAGGTGTTCAGCATACATCTACTGCTTTTGATAGTTATCTTAACCACTTATGCTTAAAAACTTCATGAGCCCAAACAGAATGACAGTCTAGTGCTGTGGTATCACTCGGTATAAATAAAACACTGATTGGCCAAGCGCCAGACAGGAAGTATAGGCGGGACTAGCAGAGAGGAGACAGCAAGAGGAGAGGAAGGCAGAGGGGAGGAGACACCAGCTGCCGTTCAGGGAGCATCATGTAGAGGCAGCAGGTAGAGCCATGGAACACGTGGCAACATATAGATTAACAAAAATGGGCTTAGTATGAGAGTAAGAGCTAGACAATGGTAGGCCTGAGCTAATGGCTGAGCAGTTTAAATAATATAAGAGTCTGTGTGTTTATTTTATAAGTGGGCTCCAGGACTGGCAAGACTTGGCGAGAGCTGGAGAGAAATTCTCCAGCTACAGTCTAGCCTACTGCTGGTCCTTAAGGCTTCCATCAGATTCAGATGCAAGCCCTCCTCCTGTGTTCAGTAAGGCAGGCAGCCAGGAGGCAGAGGCCTAAGGTGAGTTTATGGACAAATTTTCACTATTTGCACATTCTCTTATATACCTAACTTTGTTATAGAAAGTCACTTCACTTAATTCTCATAATAACCCAGGAGATAAACAGGTGATACAGTTTTCATTTCATCCATGAAGAAACAGGGTCTAGGAGGGAACTCAACCCACATCTATCAGCTAGAACAATCATCCAAGGCCAGCCAACTGCTTCCCTGACTAGTCTGTATATCAGACATGGGCATTTAGTGACTGAAAACCAACATGATTAATTGTTAAGATTCAAGTGCCTTTGGCTTATTCAATTTAGAATATTCTATCCTACACCAGAAATGTTTTAAATTTTTATTTTTAAGACTTATTTTTATGTGTATGAGTGTTTTCTCTGCCTGTATGTCTGGTACATGTATGCCTGGTACCTGCAGAGGCCAGAAGAGGGCATCAGACCCCCTAGAACTCAAGACACAGTTGTGAATCACCATGTGGGTGTTGGGAATGGAATCACAGAGCCTTCTCTCCAGCCCCTCCGTCAGAAACACTCGGTCCTAGCATTTCAAGCTGGTTATGGTGGCACATGCCTATAATCACAGCCTTTGGGAAGCAGAGGTAGGGAATGAAGACTCAAGGTCAGCCTCAGATATACAGCAAGTTTGGTACCAGTCTGGGCTATGTAAAACTCTTTCAAAAATCCAAAATAAAAAAATATAAAGTTCCTAGTATTTCAGGGGAAGCAGGTCTCATATACTAAGTCCAGGGGACTCTAAGGGTGACAGGAAGGAATACATCATTAGAATATATTTTGAAATTAGGTAAGCTTAATTATACTTTTTATTTTTTCTAAGTTAGGGTCTTAGCCACAAACTGGCTATGTAGCCAAGGATAATGCTGAATTAATCCCTGCCTCTGAGGCTGGGATTACAACTGGTTTATGCATGAGCCAGGGTTGAACAACTTTCTGCACTGGGCAAGCAAGCTAGTTTAAAACTTCACAGCTGGTGAGATGGCTTTCACACATCTGATGCCCTGAGATCAATCCCCAAGACCCACATGGTGGAAGGAGGAACTGGTTTAAAAATTGTCTTCTGACCTCCATATCAGCCATAACATGTACACGACCATACATACAAGCTGTCCTGGAACTCACTCTGTAGACCAGGTTGGCCTTGCACCACCGAGATCCGCCTGTCTTCGCCTCCCAAGTGCTGGGAATTAAAGGTGTGCACCGCTAGAGGACCCAGGTTCAGTTCTCAACTACCTGTAACTTCAGCTCCAGGGGACATGGTACCCTTTTCTGGGCTCTATGGACTTTGCATTCAGTGTGCACATATCCACCCAAAGATACATGTAATTAAAAATAAAAATATTTAAAACTAAAAACAAAACAAAACTAGATTAGTTTTATAGTAAATCTCTTGAAGATCTTGGTAACTCTAACTTCAAGAAAGTTATGTAGGTACAGAATTAATTTTAGGGTTGGTTCAACAGACAAAGTACACCTAGAGAGCATAAAAATTCTTTATTCAACTTAATCCAGCCAGTACTGAGTTTTCTATATTAAAAACAAGATATTAAAAAAAATTACAGCAGAATTAGCAAGGCAGTGACTAATGAAGTCACTGAATTTAATTATATATTCTTCAATCACTTGATAAGTACGTAATGAACAATATTTTCAGCCACTTAGATGGAGTTAACTTCTACAATAGAATTTTACTAATCATTGAATTTTATAAAAAGAGGTTTAAAACATTGACATTTCTAGAAATAACAGAAAAACAATATGAAAATAAATTGGAGAACAGTATACTTACATATTCCCAAAGTCTCTACTGTCTCTCTTCTCTACGACCCTTTTTATTACGGTCCTGTTCTAGAGTGCAGAGTACCCCCTTTTTGGAGCTATTGAGGCCTAAAGCACCTCTGTCCTTTCTCAGCTAATCCTAGAATTGTCTAAGTGTGACTTGCATTTTAGAGATGAAGGTAACTGTGGTCAAACAGCCACTTTGCCAAGGTTATACACTACAGTTATGAAAACTTGGAACTAGGATCTTAAAGCCCTACCCAGCTTCAAATCTGCCCATGTTCTTTGTCGCTTTGTGCTTGGGTGGCCCCGTCCAGGGAGGACTGGCATGGGGTGTTTTCTTGGAATAAGGCTCTTTAGATTTGGAACTCTTCAGATCCAGGCTAGCATTCCCTCTGGTCCGCAGGCACTTGTGGTTCCTTCCCCACAGCTCTCCAAACTACCTCCTGCTCTCAAGGGCTTAGACTTGTCTCCTTGGTCTTCATGGGCCTTGATGCCCATCAAAGCCAACTTGGACAGTGAAGTAGTCACAGGGAACTGAGTGCTTGCACAACTGTGTAAATGCTGCTCAGTTTAACAAAATTATCAAGGAAATCTCTTATCTTTTCACACTGGGAATTATTGAAGCCAATATATTTCATAATTACAGCTAGATATCTAAGTTATTTTTATATATAATCAGAGTTCATATTTTTTCTTCAAAACATCAGTGTTAGGGTTCATTCAGTCAAATTGTCCCTTATACCCTACATAATTACAACTCTAGATGTTCAACAGTCATTCACACAGACACCATAAAACTCAAAACTGAGATCTCCAACCTATAGAAAGATACCAGTCTTTACTAAAATTATGTTTTATTTACAATCTAACATAGCTCAATCTATATTTCTTACACTCCTAAAGTATCCATTTCTCGGTAAGGGGGACCATTTATTATCATGCATCATATACTGTGAACAGTACTTTTTGAACTTTCAAATTTTCATTTTAATCAATGAAAATAACTGAAAGAACATTCAGATTGCTGAACATTAAAATGGTCACTATTAAACATGACCTAAATAACTGCTTTTGAACAATGAATATATAACTAGTTAAGCAAAGACTATTAAGGAGCTAAGCCCCCTTAATGTGACAATTAGAATCTAAAAAGAGGGCTGGTGACGTAGCTCAATTGGTAGTGTTTACCTAGCATGCAGAAGGCCCTGGGTTCAATCCTCAGCATCACATAAAAAACAGCAGGTTGCTTGCCTGTTATTGGGAGGATCAGGAGTTCAAAGGTCATCTTTACATACATAGGAAGTTTGAGGCCAGACTATGTAAAAGACTCAGACTCAAAAACAAAACACCCTAAAAACATCAGTATTGGTTATTCTATAAATGGATGTAGCCAAAACCAAACACCTTGATATTCATTAAAGACTTGTTTTCATAATCACGTCACCGACTAAGAGTCACAATACGCTCAGTACCACACTTTGGTCCACTCACTCTTTTTTTTTTTTTTTTGGTTTTTCGAGACAGGGTTTCTCTGTGTAGCTTTGCGCCTTTCCTGGAGCTCACTTGGTAGACCAGGCTGGCCTCGAACTCACAGAGATCCGCCTGGCTCTGCCTCCCGAGTGCTGGGATTAAAGGCGTGCGCCACCACCGCCCGGCTGGTCCACTCACTCTTGTTCTATTAGAGTTCTGTCAGAGCTGGGACCAAGCTTGTCCTGTCCACCACTCTAGCCCACAGCATCCTGCAGTGGCTGAAAATGGGAGGCGATTAACAAATATCTGAATAACTGAATTGATGAAAAAACAATAATTTTATTATCATTTTTTTTGCAAGTTGTTCTCTATTTAAATTACTGACTGGCAGCTCCAAGTTCCAGAAATACGAATTTAAAAACATGAAGTGATAAAGGGTCTTCTACCTCATTTCTCCTACCCCTATCCTCTCCTTCCCTCCCACCCACCTTTGCTGAACAACCCCCCAGATACACACAAAGACACAAACACATATGACAACTACATGGATCAAAATTACATTATGAACTATGAGATGTCAACATTGTATAAATAAGGTTTAATAGTGAAAAAGTGATCTGGAAGCCCTGGAGACTGATCCTACACATCTGAGATGTCACACGGATTAAGGAAAAGGCAACAGAATCCTTATTGTTCAGATGGTCATTTCAATGCTCACATACATTTTTTTGGTTTGTTATTTATTCAGAACTAATTTACATTTCCTCATATTAACACAGGCTCCTGTTTAGCATATAATCAAATTATGCCAGTGAGAAAAGTCCTCACAGTACCTTCATTGAGTTGCTGTTTCTAAGAAAACACTGAACATGAGTATATACAAAAGAGGCATCAGAATAAAACAGCATGTCCATTTTTAATATTTGTACAGTTTTATCTTTACATTTTTGTCTGGAAAAATATGAACAAACCCAGGTTTACCATGCTAAGATAATGGTTTAGCCGATGGCTGTCAAAGCAGTACATACAAACAATCAGGTTGAATCGTATCCTTAGGTTCTGTGATTATTGAGAGGATCCCCTGCCTTGCGTGCTTTATTATATTTCTTAAAAATATAGGAGCAGTAGCTTGTCACAAGTCTCCACTAGTGCATTAGTGAGGAGTCAGAACGGCACAGCAGACTTGTTCGGATGAGAGGCCTCAGAACAACCACAAGTCAGTCTTATGCTTCTTCTTGCTCTGGATAATTTAGGATTTTGCGGTGTGCCTGACGTAAATATTGCTGCTGTTTGAAGTAAACTTTAAATGCTCCTTTTATGGCAACAAAAGCAATTCCACCCTAAAATAAAAAGGGAAATTAATTTCTTTTGTAATGCAGGCTTAGAGAAACAAGAAAAAGAACTTCACACAGATCACGAGAGATACAGGCTTTGACGCCAAATAAGTCCTGGTGACTCCCAGGGCAACATTCTCTTATCTATGGGGTAAGATCAGAAAGAGGCAGACACTTTGGGTGGCAGAGGAAGAGCTGCCTTCACCTGGTGTCTAGTGTGCTTTCTTCCCAGGGAGCTCTACATTCTGACAGGAAGGAGAATCCAGAGCCCCATGTGGACTATGACCACAGAGGGCGAGTGGGATGACAGGAAAAGGCACGAGCCAGCTTCATCTGTTTATGTATGATGCTGGTACTGGGGACTGAGCCTGGAGCATATTCCGGAAGAGAAGGTGCCCACAGGAAGGGTCCAGAGGCCAGACTAGCAGCAGTAGGACCTCTCTTTTTATTTCCCTCAAGCTAGGACGACAGCGGGGTTAACGAAGAGACAAGGCAGGGGAACTACACAGAGCCCTACAGAACCTATCTCTCCCTTTAAAAACAAATACAGTTCACTCTCTTCTCTATGCTACTTGAGATAAGTAATATTAAATCCATCTTACCAAGATTGTCCTTTGTAAATTTGAGTTAACACTACTGAACATCAGTTTACCAACTATTGTCGCAATAGTAGGAAAGACAAGGGCTCCACACAAAATACGGGTAGCAGAAACATGATCAGCTAAAGGATTAGCTTCAGCTGGAATTCGAGGAACAGGACAACCAATCCCTAGAAGGGGGAAAAGGATCATGTTAGTACTAAATCTTAAGAATAGCTTACAAACAAACAAACCATGTGGTGATTCAATTTAACATGTACTTTATATAACCACAATTCAGCACAATTCAGGACCTTACCTGGAAATATACTGTTCAAGATTTGCAGTTTATTTGAGTATTTGCGCCATAGTCTGAGCACATAGTCCTCCCAGCGAATCATTTTGCCCAGTATCAGCATGACAGGAATAGTAGGGAGTCCAATCAAAAGGAACAAAGGGTCAGCTCGCTCCATAACATCCAGCCCTTCCTTATGGCCTACAACCTGTGAAGCAGATGGTATTTCCTAGTTATTTTCTTATCCAAAGCAGTGGTACATATTTGTTTATTTGGTTGTTTTCAAGACAAGGTTTCTCTGTGTAGCCCTAGCTGTCCTCGAACTCAGAGATCCACCTGCTTCTGCCTCCTGAGTGCTGGGATTAAAGGTGTGCACCACCACTGCCAGGCCACAGTGGCACATATTTAAGTGATACATATTCAGTTTATTTTGTAAGAAATATTTTCAAAGCACAGAAGCAAAAGTTGAAAAAAAAAAAAAAAGCCTGAAAGCAATTATCCTTAATTTGTTTGTGAGAAATAATACTGGGACTAGATGGCTCAGTGGTTAAGAATACTTGCTGCTCTTGTGGTGGACCCAGGTTTGAGTCCCAGCTCCCAAATGGCAGCTCACAACCACTTGTAACTCCAGTTCCAGGGATCTGATAAGCTATTCTGGCCCCTGGATCTACACACAAGTGGTGCATATACACTCCCATAGACTAGCATATATATGTATAAAAATAAATCTCAAACATCAAAAAATAAAAACAGAAAAAGAAAGATCACTCACAGCTGAGTGAGGCAGTGTACATCTTTAATCCCAGTACTTGGAACATAGAGGCAGGTAGATCTCTGTAACTCTATGTTAGCCAGGGTTACATAGTGAGACCCTGTCTCAAAATAAAATAATCATGATCTATCCAAGAGGAGCTGTGGATAAAATTTCCAAGCGATTCCATTTTATGATGAAATAAAATAACTTTACAAATATGGCTGACTGCATATCTCAATAGAGTTGAGAAGGGACATACAAGTTTTGTTGTAATTTTTTTTTTTTTTTTTTTTTTTTTTTTTTTGAGACAGGGTTTCTGTGTAGTTTTGGTGCCTGTCCTGGATCTCGCTTTGTAGACCAGGCTGGCCTTGAATTCAGAGAACCGTCTGGCTCTGCCTCCTGAGTGCTGGGATTAAAGTTGTGTGCCACCACTGCCCGGCCTGATTTCCTTTTTTGTAGTATTTGAGATGTTTGCTCGTTTGGGTTATTTTGTTTGTTTTCATTTTGAGACATGTTTCACCAGGTTGGCCTAGAACTCCTAGAACTGCCTGCCTCTGTCTCCCTAGTGCTGGGATTAAAGGTGTGCACTACCACTGCCTGGCTTGTTATTTAATTTTTTGAGACAGGGTCTCACTGTGTAACTCTGGCTGGCCTGGAAACCACTATGTAGACCAGGATGGCCTCAAATTCCACGAGATCCACTTGCTTCTGCCTCTCAAGTGCTGGGATTAAAGGCACACACTGCTTTTCAGTGTAGCAACCATTTTTCAGTAATTGGGAAAGATGAAAGGCACCTGCTGGATGTTCTCTAGACCGTTTAGGAAGCATGGAGGAGTTCCTCTGGCCACATAACATGTGAATCACAGGAAGGGTGGCACTGCAGACATCAAGGAAATGGGCACTGTTCAAAAAGGAACGCCCCATTAAGTGTTACCAAGTCAAAACTGGAAGTTCACAACATCACTTAGCATGCTGTGGGAATCACTGTAAACAAGCAAGTTAAGGGGAAGATGCTTGCCAAGAGAACCACTGTGTGCACCGAGCATATTAAAGACTCCTAAGAGCTGAGACACCTTCCTGAAACAGGTGAAGGAAAACAATCAGAGAGAGAAAGGCACCTGGCTGCAGCTCAACACCAAACTGTACAATCCAGGAGAGCACACTTTGTGAGAACTAATGGAAAGGAGCCTGAGATGCTGGAGTCCATTTTCTGTGAATTCACAGCTTTGTAGACAAGAATAAAGAACTTAGACTGTAAAGTATTTTTTGGGTGGGGAGTGGGAGGAGAGAAATGCACCAGCATGTAGGGTGGGGCATCTCTCATTTACTTCCATTCCTCTTACTCAACTTGTCAGTGAGCTCTTGGACTGGGATAATTTTAGATCCTATTTGTTCTCTAGAAGATGTTTGTGTCCTGCGCTTTCTTTTAGGTGAGCACAGCCAATCAAGGAGTGAGACTAGCCTTCAAGAGATAGCCTAAGCCGGGCGGTGGTGGCGCACGCCTTTAATCCCAGCACTCGGGAGGCAGAGCCAGGCAGATCTCTGTGAGTTCGAGGCCAGCCTGGGCTACCAAGTGAGTCCCAGGAAAGGCGCAAAACTACACAGAGAAACCCTGTCTTGAAAAACCAAAAAAAAAAAAAAAAAAAAAAAAAAAAAGAGATAGCCTAAAAAACACAGCTAGCAGATGAGGGTGTAGTTCAGTGGTCACAGTGCTTTGCTCATGTAAGGCTTAAGTGTCATGGCACATTGCCTGTTAATTCCTAGCTATTTGCTACTTAGGACTTTAAAAGATCATGCCTCAAATAAAAAGAAAAAAAAAAAACAAACAAACTATTTCAACGTGTATGGAGGTGATTTTCACACTAGGGGCAGGACCTAATGTTGAGACCTTGCTATCTAAAACAGGACAACAAATTAGTAAACTAAGTTTATCTATGGCACAACATTGTTTTTAGGGTTAAAGGCATCAGTGCTTAAAAGGCATTCATTCTAGTGCTGGGGAAGTTAACAATGCTCTTTTCAATAAAAAAATACAAGTGGAGGGTGAGTAGAAGTACTTGCACTTAGGCCTAAGTAACCTTAGCATGATTACGGGATTCACAAGGTGACAGGTGAACTGACTCCCAAGAGTTGTCCTCTGACCTCCACACGGAATAGGCCTATACACAATGCATATACACACAAATGAAAGTATTTTTTAAAATCTCAAAATGTAAGTGAAATTTGATCTTTATAGTTCTTTATATATTCTCGACATGAGTCTCCTGTTTAATGTACAGGTAGCAATCTTTTCTCATTCTGAGTGTTATGGGATATTTGTACACTGTGTGAAGATACATTGCTGTGATTGGTTTAATAAAGAGCTGAAGGGTCAATAGCTAAGCAGGAAGTATAGGTGGCACTTCCAGGTAGAGAGAGAAGTAGGAAGAGGAATCTAGGCACACAGGAGAGATGCCAGGAGATGGAGAACAAGCAAGACATGCAGGAGGAGAGGTAACAGCCACGAGCCACATGGCAGCATGTAGAGTAATAGAAATGGGTTAATTTAAATTATAAGAACTAGTTAGGAACTAGCCTAAGTTAGAAGCTGAGCTTTCATAATAACAAGTCTCCATGTCATTATTTGGGAGCTGGCTGGCAAGACAAAGACTTGTTACACTGAAGGCTATCTTCACTGTGGTGACTGTTTCCTCTGCTGTCAGAAAAGTTTTAATTTAGTGTAATTCCGATCGTCATTTCCTGTGCTGCTAGAGTCCTTCTGGGGAAATTCTTGTCTATGCCTCTAAGAGTTTTACCTATGTTTTTCTCAGGCCTTTGATTCATTCTGAACTGTTTTTTTGTACAGATATGGATTTAGTTCCATTCTCCTTCAAGAGGATATCCTGTTTACCCAGGATACTATTTACTGAAGAGCTTGGTTTTTCTCCTCCCATGTATGCATGTTTATATTTTGAGACATGGTCTTATATATCTCAAGCTACTGTCTTAAACTCACTATGGAGCTAAGGCTGATCTTAAACCTTTGATCTTCCTGCCTCTACTCCTCAAACAGTTATAGGCACTGGACATCACACCCAAACCAATACATGTTTTTGACACTATTGTTGAAAATTAGGTGCATATAGCTGTGTGTATTAACTCCTATGTTTTTTATTCTATTCTGTTGGTCTACATGTCTGTTTTTGTGCCAGTATCATAGTATCATTACTAGGGCTCTGTAGAAAGTATGAGATCAGTTTGCTTTTAAGATAGAGTCTTACCATGTTACCCTTATTGGCCTGCAACTCACAGAATGATGAGATTAAAGGCACAGACCACTGTATCTGGCTGAGACCAGGTATAGTGATATATGCAGCATTGTTCTTTCTGCTTAGATTGCTTTGGCCAATGAGAGTATTTTAGTGTGTATGACTTTTAGGATTGCCTTTTCTAGTTTAGTGAAGACACTAGAATTTTGATACCGACTATGTTGATTCTGAAGTTTGGTTTTGATAATAGACTTTTTTGTTTGCTTGCTTTTGTTTTTGGAGACAGTGTTTCTCTCTGTAGTCCTGGCTGTGCTGGAACTTACTCCGTAGACCAGGTTGGCCTCAAACTCAGAGATCCACCTGCCTCTGCTTCACTAGGGGTGGGATTAAAGGCTCGTACAACAGACATTTATGTAATATTAATTCTGCCAATCCATGCATAGGGAGTTCTTTTCACCGTTTGTTTATATATATATATATATATTTTATGTGTATGGGTGTTTGCCTGAACATGTGTCTGTGCACTACATGTTTCCCTGGTGCCTACAAAAGAGGGCTGGGCTCCCTGGAACTAGAGTTACAGACAGCTGTGAGATACCAAGTGGGTGTTGGGAATTTAACCCAGATCCTTTAAAAGAGCAGCATTATTCACCACTGAGCCATCTCTCTAGACCTTAATGTCTTCTTCAATATCCCAAAGTTAGGTTTATTTTTAAATATTCTATTTTTTTAAGCTATTGTGAATGGAGTTTTTCTAATCCCCAGATGGGCTAATGAACTGAATATAGTTCTCAAAGAAATACAAATGACTACTATATATTAATATTTGAAAAGGTGTTCAACATCATTAGACATCAGGGATGCAAACCAAAACTGCTCTAAAATTCCAACCTATCTAAGTCAGATGACCAACTCTGAGAAACAATAAAGGCTGGCCAGGGAAGATGTGGAAATAGAGGACTCCTTATACTTGGTTAGTGAGAATATAAACTAGTGCAGACACTGTAAAGGTCAGCATGGAAGTTCCTCAAAAAAACTACACTACTCTTGGTGATATACCCAAAGGACCCTTATGTCTATCAACAGATATATGGATAAAGAAAATGTGGTACACATAAACAATGAAATTTTATTCAGACACACACACACACACACACACACACACACGATGACATTTCCAAGAAAATGGTCAAACCTGACAATCGTTATGTTAAGGAGTTTAAGCATTTCTCTAACTGATGGGTTGAGAACACAGCTCAGCATAATGGGAAAGGAGTCTGACTGAGTCTGAGGCCAACTGGGTAAAAGGCGGCCCCAGCTCATTTTCTCCTTTTTATACAGTCTAGAACCCCACCTCATGGAATGGTGTTGTCCATAGTGAGGGTGTATGTTAATTAACCTAATCTAGATAATCCCTCGTAGAAGTGCCCAGAGGTTTCTATTTTTAGTGACTAGTTCCTGTCAAGTCCACAATCCACATTAACCATTAGAGCAGCATAAGGCTATAATACTACCACTTGGTAGGCAGGAAGTTCAGAAATCAAGTTCAAGATCAACCTTGGGCTACAAATCAAACTGGAGGCAAGCCTGGGTAACATATCCTGTCCATTCATATATTGCTAATGTTAATTTTGGACTTGACATCAACTAGTGTGCTACCCCTCCCCCCCAAAAAACCCACTAAATACTGTTGGTTTATTGAAGCATATTCTCTATCAAATATGTCCAGATAACTGCTTCTAAAGACACTGTATAGAAATAAAAATAACTAAATAGAAGTGTTATAATAATGGAATGTCAAAAACAATGTTAAGTAACAGCAGGAACATATATTCTTGTCTTACTTCTGACTTTCAATCTACATTTACAGGATCTTTTTTTTACGATGAAAACTTTGCTTACATACTCATATATGCATGTTTACGTAGATAAATGATGCCCTCCCAGTACTCTTAAATCACACAGTACTGATCTACTGTCCCAGCTAATCACTCATTCCTGGAATACATGTTTCAAGCAAGGCAATAAATGTAAAGGTGGTTTCTAAACAGTTAATACACACTACATATTTGCAACTGGTTTCCTTGCTTATATTAATAATTCCAGTCTATAAATCCAAATTATTTAAAATTTTCAAGGACCAGCTCAAGATTTTTCTTATAATAGCAACTGATTTTTCCCTTTTACTGAATTAAAAATGATTATGAAGTTCTGTATTCAATTCATACTTACATACATAATTATATAAGTGTTCTCTAGTATTTCATTTATGTATACCTTGCTTGAAACCAAATACTGAGACCTATCTAAAAATAAATATTTTTATACACAGAATGTTATGCAGATCTCTATAGTTATGTGAAAAGATCAAGAATCATTATGAAAAAGAGACTGCTGCTATATGAAATTAGCTATAGTGGCTACCTGAGGAGGTGATGGGGGATCTAGGCAAATGAAGGACAGGAGGAGAACTATTCACTAGACCACTCTGTATAACACTGTTTACTGTGTGCGTGTATGGGGGTGGGTCATGCTACAGCTCTTGTGTAGAGTTCAAAGCACAACTTCTTTTGGGAATCAATTCTCTCCCTTTCTATCATGTGGGGGTTGAGGGATTGAATTTGGATCATCAGGCTTTGTGGCAAGCATCTCTACCCACTAAGCCATCTTGTTGGCTCTAGTCGACTTTTTCTATAACTTCTTATTCTTGAATCATGACAGCATCATTACTTATTTAAAACAGTACATTTTAAAAACTCCTAGCAAATACTGAATAGCCCTTCCCATCAAAAGTAGTATCACTGAATAGAGTAGAATGGTGAACCTGCATCACTGTCACTGCTCCATAAGTCACAGCTGTCCAATAGATAGATCCAACCATTATTCCTGCTGCAGCAAAAGGGCAAGCTTTTGAGATCAGTCTATCTGCAAGATCCAAGACATAAACGACTGGACCTACAATATGAAGAGAGAAAAGTATCAACACAAAGTGTTTTTAGAGTGACTTCTTCAATATTTTCCATAGGTTTAAAACACTTGTATGAAGTGAGATGTTCTAAAAATAGTTAAGTGGGTATTTTTAGATTTTATTTATGTGTGCATGTGTGCACATGCGCCCACATGTGTCACATACAGTTGGATGCCTGTGGATGCCAGAGGTGTTGGATCCCCTGGAGATGGAGTTACATGTGCCTCTGAACCACTTGACAAGGGCGCTGGGAACTAAACTTGCGTTCCCTAGAAGAGCAAACAACGTCATGCTCTTAACTACTGAGCCATCTCTCCAGCTTCTAGTTGCTATAAGTCTGATGGGAATTCAGATTTGAACAGTTTAGAATTTCTCAATCATTTGCATGAATGAATTCTAGGCTGTTCAAGCTTTTATTACTGACCCTGTAATTAGAGCTTTAAATATAGTTGCTTCCAATGAAGGAAACAATCCTTATTTCTATCTCAATCACACTGGCTACCACAGAGTGAAAAGGCTATTTTAGCTCCCCGCCCCCCAAATAGTTCCTAGGAACCTTTAAGTCCTGTAGTAGTACCTGATTTTAAAAAAAAAAAAATAACATTTCTGACTTTAGTCATTGTGTCTTGGCACAGTGAATAAAGGTAATCATGCTATTTTTTCTAAAAGATTGATTTATTTAATGTTTATGAGGGTTTTTTTTGCCTGCCTGCATGCCTGTGTAGCATACAGATGCTTGGTTCCTGCAGAGGTCAGAAAAGGGTGTTGGGTCCTCTGAAACTAGAATTATATATGGCTGTGAGCTTCTATGTAGGTGCTAGGAATTGAACCAGGTCTTCTGCAAGAACAGCAAGTGCTCTTAACCAGTGAGTCATCTCTTTAGCTCTCTAGCTATTTTCTTATAGCTATACAAGTCAGTTTATTTTACTTAATTTTAAATACTATATTTAGTTGAAAAAACATTTAAAGATTTATTTTATTTATTATGTATACAGTGTTATGTCTGCATGTGTGCCTGCAGGCCAGAAGAGGGCATCAGATCTCATTCTAGATGGTTATGAGCCACCATGTGGTTGCTGGGAATTGAATTCTGGACCTCTTGAAGCGCAGTCAATGCTCTTAACCTCTGAGCCATCTCTCCAGCCCCAAAAATTATTTTCTAACAAGCTTTTAAAAAAAAGATTATGAAGCGAGTGTTTATGGTATTCCAACAGCTACATGTGCCAGTTATCAATTATATGCTTTGTATTTTGGAGGTATTTTACTTGCCATTAAGTCCAATTTAATTTATCTCTAGAATTTTCCAGAGAAATGGAAAGGTCTTAGATTTGTTCAAAACAAAACTGAGGAAGTAGCCAGGCGGTGGTGGTGCACGCCTTTAATCCCAGCACCCGGGAGGCAGAGGCAGAGGCAGGCGGATCTCTGTGAGTTCCAGGCCAGCCTGGTCTCCAAAGCGAGATCCAGGAAAGGCGCAAAGCTACACAGAGAAACCCTGTCTCGAAAAACCAAAAAACCAAAAAAAAAAAAAAAAAAAAAACAAACAAACAAAAAAACAAAACTGAGGAACTAAACCTCTGCATTTAACCAAAGGTATATGTAACTTGTTGGCTAAGTAATAGTATTTGTACCTCGCCATACAAACTGTTACTTTATTATGTATGAGTTCTATCACTCGCTTTCTTGGGTCCTACAATCTAAAGAATGTTAAACACAAAGCAGGAACCATTACTGTACAAAGAAAATTGACAATAGAATAATTAAAAAACAAGGAAAGAAAAATCTTATAAAGCCCCTGATCAAAATTCCCCACTAACTTCTAGAGCCAGCCACTGTAAAGAGAGATGACATTGGAAGCCAGAAACCATGGGTACATAATAAAAGCTCTGCCTGTGAATTTTCTCATGATTGATAAATCTGTAATCAGAAAACTAAAGCTAGAAAATCTATAAAGTCTCTCCTCTGCATTATCAGTACTGGACATACGGAAACCAATCAGTTACATGTAAACTACATGGTATCTCCTCACTAACTCAAGGTGCTCTGGCAATTCTCTTCCTATTCTCCTCCATCATTTCCCCCTACTTGATGTCTTGTTTCTACCAGACAAACATTATTTCATTTATCTTAAAAATAAGCTTATTTTTTTTTTTATTATGATGTGTGTATATGTGGGATGTGGGCAGGTGCTCTGAGGAAGTCAGAGGACACCTTCAGGAATCGGTTCTCTCCTTCTACCACGTGGACCCAAGGATCAAACTCAGATTGGCAGGCTTGGAGCAAGTGTCCTTATCGGCTGAATCTTTTCACCAACCCATAAAATCTTTTTATTTACTGATTATTTTTTGAGGCAGGGCCTCACTATGTAGCTCAGGCTGGCCTTGAACTCAGACTCGCCTGCCTGACCTCCCCACTGCTGGGATTAAAGGTGTGCACCAGCACTCTAAAGTATTTGACCCTTCCTGTTCTACTATTCCATTTCCTTGCTTCCTTTGAATGAAATACTCAAATAATTGCCGAATTTTCCCACAAACCTATTCCACCCAAGCTGGTCATGGGTATCACTAACAATCTCCACATAACTAAATTCAGTGGTCGAATCTCTTGTCCTGTCAGCTATATACAATATATTTTCTTTCCAACATATGGTTGATTCTTGCATTTCCAGAACATATCTTATCACTCACTTTTCAGTTTCCTGTGCTCATTTCTTTACTTTCATAAAAGTTTCCTCTGCCAATCTATACCACATCATACTTTCTACTTACTTTGTTATATCTCTTTTTCCTAAAGCATTTTCATCACAAAACATACTTATCAAATCTATTTCCATTTACTAGAACAATGGTTGGAGAACATAGCCCCATAGCCAAATCTAACCATCTGTCTTTGTGACTAAAGTTTTACTGGAAAATGGCCAGATGCCAAGTCTAAAACATATTTATTTATATAGGTCTTTAGAGAAGAGATCTGCTTATTCCTGTATTAAAACACAGGCTCCAAAGAGGAAAACTGATTTTATTTACTGATGCATCCCAAATTCCTATGATTCTCAAGTATTTGTTTAACTGAATTCTCTCTTGAGGTATGCATAGTAATTGAAACTACCTACTAGTGGACTAAAGTGAAATAATTCATATAAAAGTCATATATTTGGATGAAAATATAATTCCTAAAAGGCAGCCCACAATTTTTATTTATTAGATCCTGAATGACAACGCAGATGTCTGAATTGTTTTTCCAATAGACTGCAGAAAATCATACCAAAATATGCTAAACTTTGAGAAACTATCCAGTGTGATTTTTTTTTTTTTGTACAAAACCCCATAATCCTTTTTTTTTCTTTTAGAAATTTTGTGTCTGTCCCTTGGGTTATATGTAAAATACATGCCTGGTAAAATTAAGGAACGGGCTCAAGTACTTATTCTAGATTTTTCAGACAAAACTCTCATCTTGGCTTTTATCTTAAATATTTCATTACTTCCAGACAGATTAGTCCAAGATTAGTTTTAATATTTGGAAGGAAGAATAAATACTAAGTATTAAACATACCATTAGGATGTAGTGCCAGCCAGAGAAGATATTTCTATGAGTTAAAGAGTATCTAAGAAAATATTTTGTTAAAAACAATCACTGAGGGCCTGGAGAGATGACTCAGTGGTTAAGAGCACTGGCTGCTCTTCCAGAAGACCCTGGTTCAATTGCCAGCAACCATGTGGCAGCTTACAACTGTCTGTAACTCCAGTTCCAGGGGATCTGACACCCTTACACAGACACACAAGCAGGCAAAACACCAATGCATATAAAAAATAAAAAGGAGGGCTGGAGAGATGGCTTAGAGGTTAAGAGCATTGGCTGCTCTTCCAGAGGTCCTGAGTTCAATTCCCAGCAACCATGTGGTGGCTCCCAACCATTGGTAATGAGGTCTGGTGCCCTCTTCTGGCCTGCAGACAGAATACTGTATACATAGTAAATAAATAATAAAAATAAATAAAAGGAATCATTAAAAAAATTTAATCATAGAAATCATCTGGATGATGATCCCCAACTGAGTGGGTCAATAAGGAAACTGGGTGCAGTTGCCTCATGACCCAGCATCATAATTTTAGGAATACAGCACCAGACTACAACACAAAGAGCTATGAGTGTGGGAGGAGACAAAAATCTCAGCCCTTAAAAACTCCCATCCTAACAGAAAAAGAAAACATAAATAAATGCTCAATACAAACTAACTAAGGGCATAAAAGTTTCAATATTTTAGAAAGGCATTATTAGTTTTTCAGCACTGATTGATGATTAAACCCAGGGCTTCATGTATGCTAAGTGTTTCATCACTATGCTACATTCCCAGTTCCCCAGTCCACATAACTGGATGTTCAATGGCCTGGTGGGCTTAACCACATACACTTTCAACAGTATTATGTTTATACAATGAATGGCAATTGAAGCTTTGAATAAACAACAACTTTTAGAAATCTAATAATTAAAAAGGTATTAGAGAAGCCTGTAATTAAAAAGTTTTATTGTGAATTCTCTTACACAATAAAGATTTTTATAAAGACAGAAATTATCCTAATATTTTGGGTAAATTCAAGTTTTTGCATTTCAAATTTGAGTGACAAAGAAAAGTAAGCTGAAACTTTTGGGTAAACATATTAGGCTGCTCAAAAGGAAGTAACCAGCTTTGTTTCAAGACAGTGTAACTGTAACTTTGCTATAGCTGTGATTAAGATTCAGGTGGAGCTGGGTGTGGTGCCACACACCTTTAAATCTTGTGCTTCCATCTTAAAGCTGGATGATTTTTAAAGACTTATTTTTTATTTGTGTGTGTGTGTGTGTGTCTGTGTGTGTGTGTGTGTGTCGCGCGCGCGATGTGCCTGAGAGGTCAGAAGAGGGTATAAAATCCTCTGGAGCTCAAGTGAGAAGTGGCTGTGGGTTGTCCAGTAGGTTCTGGGTCCCAAACTCAGGTTCTCTTCAGCCAAGAGCAGCAGCACACCTGACCATTGAGCCAACTCTCCACCCACCTATTTTAAGCTCTTTTTTTTCCCCACTTTTTTAGTCATAGCTATCCTGGAATTCACTGTGTAGACCAGGTTAGCCTTGAATTTATAGATACCCACCTGCTTTGCCTACTGATGTTTACAGTGTTTTACAGTATTGTTTTACACTTACAATGAAAGTACCTTAAGTGATTTTTTTTTCCTTTGTGACAGTCTAACTGTTCAGGCCAGTCTTGATCATTCTACGTAGCTTAAGGTGGCCTTGAACTCATTTTCTTCACTATACTACTTGCCTTTCATGCAAAGCTATCATTTCCTCTCACACACGAAAACAAGCAGACATTTTCTATATCTACCTCATTTTCTTGTATTAGAAAAGCACTTCATTATCTACATTTCTATAGTATGCACAGCACCTACCAAGAACAATGCATCTAATAATTTCTAAATTTTTTCCATGATACCCACTCTTCTCCAGAATCTCTCTTTCCTTTGGAATGTCCATAAGCCAAGCTGGTTATAGGTAAGGGTAATATTAAAAATGTTTTTAAGAACAGCAAGGCATAAATTCCAAACAAGAATGATACTAGCTCAGAAACATATGGCTGTAAATGAAAAGGGTTATACTTTTTTCCAGGTTAGTCCCATTTTCAAAGACTACTGGTAATTTTCATGTTCAGCAATTCCCAGAAAAAGGGGTAGTTTTCCTGAAATGTAACACTATAAACTGGATTCTCAAAATGAACTTAACTTTAATGACTTAGTGGCAGAACAGCTGCCTAGCATGGGAAAGACCCAGAGTTCAGTGCCTAGCATTGCCAAAAACCAAAGCAAAACTTGAATTTTCTTACTTTTGTTTCTTTTTTTTTTTTTTTTTTTTTTTGGTTTTTCGAGACAAGGTTTATCTGTGTAGCTTTGCGCCTTTTCTGGAACTCACTTGGTAGCCCAGACTGGCCTCGAACTCACAGAGATCCGCCTGGCTCTGCCTCCCGAGTGCTGGGATTAAAGGCGTGCGCCACCACCGCCTACTTTTGTTTCTTAACAGAACAATTAAGGAATATTAGAACACTCACCACTGGTTTTTTTCTCTTAAACCAACTGTCTCCAAAGAATGATGCTCTTTAAGTCCCCTCCCTTTTTAATGTGCATGCAATCTCAGGTGTAATCCTCAGAAACACTATCCACCTCATCTGAGACAGGGTCTCTCATGGCCTGATCAATTAACACCGACTGGCTGGACAAGGAGCCCCAGGACAATCCTGTTTCTGCTTCTCTAGCACAGGGCTCCATGTGCTGGGAACTGAACTCAGGGCCCCACGCTTGTTGGCAAACATTTTACTGACTAAGCTGTCTCCAGCCCTGAGCCAGCTTTATATCACGTCTCTCTTGTTCATTTATATCCATAGTTAGGCATAAAAGTTTTTCTTCTTTTTTTCTTTTTTTTGAGGGGGGCAAAGAGGGTGGTTCGAAACAGGGTTTCTCTGTGTAATAGCTTTGCCTGTCCTGGAACTTGCTTTGTAGACTAGCCTGATCTTGAACTCATACAGATCTGCCTCCTGAGTGCTGGAAGTCTTTTTCTTCTTAAATAAAAACATACAAATAGACAAGTCTGGGGACTTGCTAAGGATATTGTAAACTGTTAGCAAAATAAATCTTTGACATTTAGAGAGGAAAAATATTGAAAATTCACAAAAAGCAAAGATATGAAATCATTTAAAAATAAATCTGAGGGGCTGGAGATTAAAGAGCATTGACTGCTCTTGCAGAGGAAATGGGATCAGTTCTCAGCAGTTACTAGGTGGCTTCCAAACATCAAACTTCAGCTTCAGAGGATCTAATGCCCTCTTGGGCCTCCTTGGGCACCAGGCATGCACACAGCCCATACATATATGCAGGCAAAACACTCATACACATAAAAATCAACCAACCAACCAACCAACCAACCAACCAAAGAGTTGGGTGTTGTGGTTCATAGCTATAATGGCAGCACTTTAGGAAGGATGAGGCTGAGGAACTATCATGAGTTCCAGGCCAGCCTGGGGTACAGAGGGAGACCTTGTCTCAAGTACCCACCTCTTCGCCTCAAAAAAACAAAAAACAAACAAAAAAACAACAAAAAAACAAAACAAACAAACAAAAAAACAAAAGCAAGCTTGAAATCATCCATATATAGGTATCTCAGAGAACACGTGCTTTGTTCTTAAAACAGTCCTTACCCAACTTTGGAAAAACTATTAGGTATTCAGCATTGCACTGAGGACATGCCACTCTGGCTGTACTGTTTCCTCTCTGCTTCTCATCCACCCAGCGCTGTAGACAAGCCTGGTGAACCCACTTAGTAGATCCTCTGCATCTGCACGGTCTCACCCATTCAGCTGTTCTATCATCTTCATCGGTGGCAAAACACACCCAGCAACTTCTGTAAATTAAGAGAGAAATGTTTACCTCCAGGGTTCCAGCCTCCTGCACGTGAAACCCTTAGCTAATGGCATGGAATTACTATGAGGTATTGTAGAACTCGTGTTTTATATTAGAATACAGAGCCCAAACAACCAATCTATTCCTAGTATAGCATTTTCTTCTTTTTTAAAAACCATCCACTATAGAATCTATTTTCTGAACTTTGTTTTTATTCATCTTTTTAGTAATTCTCCCTGACTAGTAAACTAGAGTACCAAAATAGTTTTCAAGTGCCTTTGGTTTTATAAGACCTCATGAACTTAAGAAAAAAATAAAGTATTAGTGATTTCATATATAGTTCTCTCACTTCCTGACAAAGTCAGGAAATTGCATAAGACTTAAAACAAACACATTAGGCAGAATGTTTTTGAGCCATATTACCAGACCATTCAATTTTCAACCGAGGAAAACCCTTCATGGTAAAGTATGGCTCTAGGAAGAGAAAGGAATATTACAACTTCTTTTCTGTCTCGTGTATTTTTTGAGATAGTACCTCACATGGCCTAGGCTGGCCTTGATTTCCTAATTCTCATGCCTCAAACATCCCAAGCGCTAGGACTACAGACTCATACCATCATGTCCCACTCAACAGCAACAACTTTAAGGACAAGGGGTTGAGTGTAGTTGCTGATTCCTACATATAGAGCCAGCACTAAGGAGGCAAGGAAAAGAAAATTCTGAATTCAGGCCAGCCTGAATGATACAGCAATTGCACCGCATAGACTGAAAGGGAAGGTGTTGCAGAATATTAGTTGAAGATGTATTACATTTTTTTTTATGCTGTGGACTGCTTAATGATGCAAAGATGTGTTGCATTTGTTTAACTCTGTGAAGCTGTGTTTCTGTGCTTGTCTAAAACACCTGATTGGTCTAATAAAGAGCGGAACAGCCAATAGCTAGATAGGAGAGGGCTAGGCAGGGCTGCCAGGAGAGAGAATAAATAAAGAAAAGAGAGGGAGGGATGAGAAAAGAAGAAGAGAGGACATCAGGGGCCAGTCACACAGCAAGTCATGGAGTAAGAAGTAAAGAAAAGATACACAGAAAGAGGAAACTGTAAAAGCCCAGAGGCAAAGGGTGGACTAAAAATTTAAGAAAAGCTGGCTAGAAATTAGCCAAGCTAAGGCTGGGGAATTTATAAGTAAGAATAATACTCCATGTACTTATTTGGGAGCTGGGTAAGAGCCCCCCCCCCCCCCCCCCCCCCGCGCGCACCAAGAACAGAGTAAAAACAAAACCCAACAACAGGGAGGGTTATAAATTATTGGTATGGCAAATCCACAGGGCCCTGGGTTCAATCCCCACCACTGGGGAGAAGGAATGAAGCACAAAGGACACAGGGATAAATGACTTTAGGATGGCAATATGATAAATCTGGATCTACATGTTTCCAATATCACAGGTAGAAATTACTTCTTTTCCTGGATTAAATATTTATTATATTTAAAATATAGAAATTTCAAGCCTATTATGTTTAAATTAAAATAATTCCTTTTTTACAAGTAAATTATAAAGAACCTACATTAAAATTCATGTAGCAAGCCGGGCGGTGGTGGCGCATGCCTTTAATCCCAGCACTCGAGAGGCAGAGCCAGGCGGATCGCTGTGAGTTCGAGGCCAGCCTGGGCTACCAAGTGAGCTCCAGGAAAGGCGCAAAGCTACGCAGAGAAACCCTGTCTCAAAAAACCAAAAAAAAAAAAAAAAAAAAAAAAAAAAATTTCATGTAGCAAAATGAAGTAGGCCCAAAGTCTACATTTCAATGAATTTCTTCAGAACCCTCATAGTCATGTCCTAGACTATAATATATGCTGTTGACCTTAAGTAAATTGAAGCCAAGGAAACTAGAACCTTGGAGAAGGGATCTCTGCTGTATAAGAGAAATTCCATACATTGACGCACCCAGTCAAACAAGGCCTGAAAGTCCTGAGTGTCTCACTTTCTTTATCCCAAGCCATATGTAAAGAAATGTGGGTACAGTAGAACATACAGAAAGGAGCACAAGGAAGGGTAAATATTAGGGGATGAGGAAGGACGAAATGCCGGTAACAGGCACTGTTAGCTTTGTCTTGGGAGCGCCCCTCCCCTTGGTGATAAGTGTATACAAAGTATTCAATAGTGAAAGTGTTAAATCCAACACAAAGCTTCACAGTATCAGAATAGCCATTCTAACTAACTAAATAATTCTATTGAGTAGCTAATTTAAACACATTTTTCTGATTGGACACAGTGGTAAATATGTACAGTTCAGCAACTTGGTAAGTTAGACAAGCCCAAGAAGTTGGAGGCTACTCTGGGCAGTATAGCAGGACCCAGTCTCTTAAAAACTTTTTTTTTTAAAGGTAGGGTCTTATTATGTGGATGAGGCCCATTTCTACCTCCTGAGTGATAGGATTAGAGGAATGTACCACCAAGCCTGGGTCCTAAATCTAATTTTTCTTGCATAATTATTCTGAATTCCCAAACCCCGTTTTCTTTTTATTATTTATTTATTTATTTATTTATTTATTTATTTATTTATTTATTTATTTATTTATTTATTTTGGAGACAATCTTACGTCGTCTAGGTTAGCTTGAACACTCTCTACAGTTGAGGGTAACTTTGAACTTTTGATCTGCCTGCCTCTACTACACTTAGGTTGGGGATGAATTCGGGCTTTGTGTGTATTTGGCAAACTTACCAATTGAGCTACATCCGCAGTTCTCTATAGAAATTTGATACTGGTTTAACTCATAGAGAACCCCCTTTCCTCCACCAAAGTTTGTGTAAGTGGTTTGGAACAACTTCTAATTAAAGCTTGCTACTTATTGTTGTTTTTCACTTAGACAATTGGTTTCTGTAATAGAATATTTTAAGGTGTGTTACTTTTATGTTGCATTTAACTCTGTGAAGCTGCGTTGCTGTGTTACTGTGCCTGTCTAAAACACCTGATGGTCTAATAAAGAATTGGCGAATAGCAAGGCAGGAAAAAGGATAGGTGGAGCTGGCAGGCAGAGAGAATATATAGGAGAAATCTGGGAAGAGGGATGAAAAGGAGGAGCCAGAGGAGGAGGACATCGGGACCAGCCACCCAGCTACACAAGCAGCAACAGAGTAAGATTTATAGAAGAGAACAGGAAAAGCTCAGAGGCAAAAGGTAGATGGGATAAGTTAAGGAAAGGTGGCAAGAAACTAAGCCAAATTAAGGCTGGGCATTCATAATTAAGAAAAAGTCTCCATGTGTGATTTATTTAGGAGCTGGGTTACAGGCCCACCACTCCCCCCAAAAAAGAAAAAGCCCCCAACAACAGGTTTCTATCAGAACAAACTGGCTTAATATGCAACGTGGGAAAGGCTGACTGTATAGTCAGATACTACAAATGGATGCATTCCCAACCTTTGTAGAACATGGACTTCAATATGCACAAGTTAAAACTTTCAATTATAATGGGAAAAATTGGCAAGATTTTTCAAGATGCTTCAGAATGTAACAGTACCTTGGTATCTGGGACACAAGTTTGTGAAAGAAGGGAGCTGACCTCTGACCTCCACATATGCAAAGTAAATTTGCTTTGTTTTGTTTTTGTGTTTTTTTTTTAAACTATGGGCAACTCTCCCTTGTAAGACCTCTTACCCATACTTGGATATGACTTAGTCTCTGGGACTCTAAGAAACCCACATCCAGACTTTCAAATATACGTTTCTTTCCTTGAACATTTCTTGGCTTTTTTTTTTGTTGTTGTTGTGGGGTGGAGTTCGAGACAGGGCTTCTCTGTGTAGCCTTGGATGTCCTGGAACTTGCTCTGTAGACCAGGCTGGCCTCAAGCTCACAGAGATCTGCCTGCCTCTGCCCCTCAAGTGCTGGGATTAAAGGCTTGTGCCACCACTGCCCAGTTCATTTCTTTGCTCTTAACTCTCATGCTGAAGCCAGTATTAGAAAATCTTTAAAAAACAAAAAAACAAAAAAAAAAAAAACAAAACAAAAAAAAACTTCAATTCTGATTCATTAAAAAAGTTACCATGGTAAAACATCCAGATCATAAACTTAACGCTTTAACCATTTTATAGGTACAATTCAATTAAAGTACATTCACATTATTGTGGATGACTAACATTTCTGCACAAAACTGCAACTGCTAAGTATATGAGCAAATAGGGTAGCTGGGATGTTGTTAGTATAAATACATAACACAACAGGCAATTTTCTAAGTATATTTGTCTCCTTTCAAGCTGGATATATATTTTGGCAACGAAATATGGGCATACTATCTAGAACTTCCTATGATCTCTTAAGTTATTGAGTAGCTAAGTATGGCTATGTATATCAGAATAGTTTTCAGTGTTAAGAGATGGGAATGTGGCTCAGCATTAGTGCTTACCTAGTATGGAACCGTGGCTTCAATTCCCAGCACTGTATAAACTGAGTTTGGTGGCAGCAGGAAGAGTTGGGTTGTACAGTCGTCTTCCTCATAAATTATATATAAGTATAGGTTTGCTTTCCCTACTATTTTATAGTGAAAAATTTCAAGCTTCCAAAAACAAAAATTGGAAGGGGGCAGAAAGAATCTAAGAACTGGGTGATGAGCAGGTGTGCTGTGAAATTCAGTTGCCCGGCCTTCTCTACTCATGAACCACAGGGAGCTGCGCTCATCTGTAAAAGTCCTGCACAAGATGGGGCCTAGCAACATTGCATCACGGACAGGGGAGGGATTCATGAAACCCCATGCCCCACCAGGGAACTTTGGACATCGGCTGCTGGACGAGGAGGGAGTAAATTTAGTGGTGTAGCCACTGATAACCTGCCCACACTCCTGTAAATAACCCAGACCCATGCTTACGCAATCAATCCTAATTAAATTCAGTGGAACACACAGACATGAAAACAGGAGGGGACTTGAGAGGAAAATGTTCAGAAGTGGAGGGGGATGAGCTCGGGTAATGGAGTGGAAAATGAGCAAAAGAAGTTCCATATATACATTTCTGCAAAGGGCAGTGGGATTCCCAAGTTCCTGTAAATTCTTCACTAGCACTCACGGGGTTTTATGAGAATCTCTAAAGAATGTATGAAAAGCCAGGACAACATCTAGACGTCAGGGTTTTTCCAAAAGTCACCACATAAAAGTGAAAGTGAGTGCCATCCGAGTAAACAACTATGCAACACCTTCTGGAGGCTTATTGAACTGGAATCGATGTGGCAGGCAGTAACCTCTCTGGGCATACTTCAGTATGCCACACCTAGTCGAGTATGATAAACTCTAACATAAGGAAAACCTGATAAGCGACCAGACTCCTAAACAGCTGGAGAAACCAACATGTTCATCAGTTCTGACAACAGAACACCTGCTAAGAACCAAGTCGGGTCCTGACCTAGGATGTAGGATAAAATATGAGGAGTAACTTCTTGCCTTCTCTGGTGGAGCTTTGTGCGCCTCCCACCCAAGCAGTTAGTGGCTATAATCTCAATCAAGAGAGGCCCTTCATTTAACAACTTCAGTAGCTGGATCTTAACTCTGCATAAAGAGTAGCTGAACTGGCTATTAGCCAGTTAGTCTATTCAGAGTTTCAAGCAACCACAAACATTATGGATTAGTTCGAACAATTGGTCAGAAGAGCAAGAAGCTGCCTAGGAGAAAAAGTGGATGTAGTCTCCAAAAACTCACTGGCTGGAATTTAAACAGCAGAGGGCGGTGCAGTTGACTTCGCAAAGAGTTTCACTGCTTGGAGACCCCCAGGAATGGGCAACTGGTCCCAGCACTAGCCAAAACGTTTCTGGGAACTCAGCGATCGTCAAGTGTGCTACGTGTTCAATGTTGCATGCATGTGGCTGTTTTCCATAACCTCTACTCCAGTGTGACCGTTAAGGCTCCCTGGTGGATATTCTGACCTTACGGCTTGGGGGTGGGGATGCGACGGGGGTTGGAAGGAGAAACGAAAGCCAGGCTTTTCAAAAAAAAAGAATGCCTATCCTTGCATTGTGGAGAGAGTCTTGAAAAGTGCAAGGGATCATTCTCCAGAAAGATAATCTGGTTCTTCCCAGTGACATCGCTGCCAAGCCCTTTACAACATAGTCGAGGGAGGAGGTGGGGGAAAATGAATTCTATGGGTTAACAATAGCGCCTCTTCACCTCAACACCAGGCTTTCGGCCGCAGACGACCTCACTCCTTTAAGTTTCTAAGTCTACGAGCCAGGCCGCTCGCCCAGTCTTCCCTTCCGTGCCATCTCCAAACTCGGAGCCCCTCTCCCGGCCCCCCGGGCAGTTGAACTCTTGGCGGACGCCGGGATCCGCGCTCCCGGGGCCTCGAGGCCAGCATGGGCAGGCCCAGGACGGAGGCCGGCGGTTCCCAGCCCACCGCGGCTCCTACCTGTCCAGCATCTGTTGAAGGGCTTGGTCCGGCATCTTCCGCGGAGCCGGCGAGCTCGGCCCTCGCCCGCAGCCCCGCTCAGGGCCAGGCCCGGGGACAATAGCACTGAGAGGCGGCGGAGTAGGCCTCAGTCCCGCGGCGTCCGCGGCCCCGCCACACAGCCGCCCGGCGCGGCTCCCAGAGGCCCGCGGCGGTGGTGCGCTGCCGCCGGGCTTCCGCAGAGGGCGGCGGGGAGCGAGGAGGCGGAGCCTGGGGCCGGGAGGCGGCGGTCGCGGCCCGGGTTCCTGCCGGTCCGCCCGGGGTTCCGGTCCATGGACCGCCGGGGCGCCGAGCTGCTGCCGGCGGAGGAGCTACCTCTGTGAGGTAAGAGTCACCGCCTCCGTGCGCGCCGGGGTCACGACGCAGGGGCGGCTCGGAGCAGCCTGGGAGATGTAGTCCTTGGACCGTCCCCGCTAGAGGCTGCACAGCCCGCCGGGACCCCCGCCGCCGCGCCCGCCGCTGCCGGGCCGGCGCCCTCCCGTTTCCTTCCTCCAGGGGGAAAACATGTCCTTCGGGCCGCTGTCCGGGAAGCGGCAGCATGTGGCGCTCCGCTGTCAGTAGCAACAAGGTCAGCGCCCCTTCTCCGCGTCTTGCCCCCTCAGCTCTCGCGCTCAGGTGGGACCGAGCCAGGTGAGGGGAGGTGGCGTGGAGGGCCGGTTTCTGGGCCGGGTGCCCGGCACGCCGGGCCGCGGCGGCCGGAGGTCGGGCGCTCTGGTCAGCCTCGGCCGCGTCAGAGCCCATCTTCGGGGAGGGACCGGGGGACTTAGTGCCGGGCTGCTCCGGAGGGGCGGGTGGGTAACGCGACCGTTCTCACCGGTGCCTGTGTGCGTGTGTGTGTGTGTGTGCGTGTGTGCGTGTGTGTGCCTCTGTGTGTGTGTGCGTGTGTGTGTGTGTGCGTGTGTGCCTCTGTGTGTGTGTGTGTGTGTGTGTGTGCGCGCGCGCGCGCCCCTGTGTGTGCCTATGTGTATGTGTGCGCGCGCCTCTGTGTGTGTGTGTGCCTCGTGTGTGTGTGTGTCTGTGTGTGTGTGGACGAGAGGACCACTCTGCCTGTCCAGGAACCTTCTCCGAGGTGCGGTCGCCCAGCCTTCCAGGGCTTGCCCGCGGGCCCCCCCCCCCCCCAAGGAACGCGTTGGTGAATCAACAGCCCTTGCTTGCTCAGCTGTGGGTTGTCAGGGATGGCTCCTTCTGCAGCTGGTCACCGTTAACCATTTCTAGTCTCCTTGACACTTCTAAGCAGGTGGATCCGGGGCGAGGGATCAAAAAGGGGGAGAAGTCACAAATCATCCCTCTGTCTTCTCTGACGCCGCCCGGAGGGATAGCTTTGAGGGAGGAAGGAGCTGTTGTTGACTTAAACAAATGCGTAATTTGGACGACCTGTGGCGTTATTTGGTGCTGTGATTGGTGGCGTGTTTGGTAGTTTTCCATTGGTCAGGCTTACATTTTGCTACAAATGTTTGCTGTTTCTTTAAATGTGAAAATGTGAGATTTTTGAACCTGGAATCAGGCCTGTAAATCCCAGACTTGGGAAACTGAGACAGAAGGATTACCTGGAGGTCAAAGCCGCCTGGTCTGTATAATGAATTCCAGAGCAGCCTGGACTACGGTCTTTAAAAAACAAACAAACCTTCAGCAATCCTATAATGCCAGCCCTGGAGAGGTGGAGGCAGGAGGATCAGGAGTTTAAGGTCATTCGCCACTACTAGTGAGTTCAAGTCTGTCTCAAGAGAACAAACAAAAAAGTGCATGTGGATGCCTGGCAGATCTGGGAGGTTCTTCACAAGTTCAAAACCAGCCTGGATTGCAGAGAGAGCCCCTATCTTAAAACAATAACCATCAGACCCACCTTTGTTTAGTGTTTCTTTGGCAAGGGCAGTATCTGCAGCATAAGGATGACTCAACCTCGAGATCCTCCTGTCTAGGCCTCCATAGTTTTTTAATTATAGGCATGGCCCACCACACCCAGATCCAACGTGTTTTCAAAATTCCTGTTTAATGTAGAATTTTGCAATCAGCTCTTATCTGTTTAAGTCTAGTTTTGCTCGCTAAATACATTTGTACTATTATGTACATGGCCTGGATAAATAAATAAAAAAAATAATTACATACATAAAATAAAACACATAAGTTTATTTGGCCTCCAATTTCTGAAATATGCATTTTTATTTTTATTTATTTATATGAGACATGGTCTCATCATGCAGCCCTGACTAGCCTGGAATTCACTGTGTAGACTAAGCTGGCCTTGAACTCACAAACATTTGCCTGCCTCTGTCTCCTGGGATTAAAGGCTGTACCCACATACAAGGCTATTTTTATCCTTTTTTGTGTGGTTACATGTATGTGTGCAGAGGCCTGAGGTCAACTTTGGGGGCTTCTTCTATTGTTCTTCACGTTATTGTTTTGAGATCCAGTCTCTCCATGACCCCAGAGCTTGTTGGTGGCCTAAACTAGCTGGCCAGTGAGCTCCAGGGATCTGCCTCTCCATGTGTGGCATCATCTTCCTGTCCCGTCACCCCCCCCTCCATTTCCTATGCTAGGATCGCAGGTGCCATGGGCACACCTGGCTTCTATGTGGGCAGTACAGGTCTGAACTCAGGTTTAGTGGTACATATAGGCCCCTAGAAACATGGTTTTATGAAATATTTTAGGGCATTATAATTTGTATCCCTTCTCATGGAAAGAGGAGTAGGCCTACCCTGGAAAGGAAAATAAGCAGTTTAATCAGGGTATCTAATATTTAACGTACTATTTTTTGTTTCATGTACCATATATGTAAGCCTACCTATATTGTGTGTTTCTCTTTTAAGCAGTTAACCATGTTGGATATAGACGAACACAAAATCCATTTAGCTTTGTGATTTATACTAAAGAGAATTCCAATTTATTGTTGTTGTTTTGTATGTCTGGCCTTGAACATGAACAAAAGATAATCTTGATCTTGATTTCCCTGCATCTCCTGAAAGCTACCATGATCAGCTTTTCTCTTGTTGGTTTGTTTTCTCTCTCTCTCTCTCTCTCTTTTTTTTTTTTTTTTGGTTTTTCGAGACAGGGTTTCTCTGTAGCTTTGGAGCCTGTCCTGGAACTCACTCTGTAGCCCAGGCTGGCTTCGAACTTACAGAGATCCACCTGGCTCTGCCTCCCAAGTGCTGGGATTAAAGGTGTGTGCCACCACCGCCCAGCTTCTTCTTTTGTTTTAATTAAAAAAATTATTTATTTGTAATGTGTATAAGCATTTTGCCTGCCTGCATATTTGTGCACTACATGCAGGCAGTGTCCCCAGAGGCCAGAAGGGCATCGATCTCCTGCTACTGGGGTCACAGATAGTTGTAAGCTACCCTGTGGGTGATGGGAATCAAACCTGGGTCCTCTGGGTGAGCAGCTAGCTCTTCACAGCTGAGCCACCTCTCCGGCTTCTTTCTGTTGGCTTGCCGTCACCCCCTCTCCTCCTTTTAAGACAGGATCTTGCTCTGTAGCCCTGGATGGCATGTAACTCACTAGGTAGGTAGGACAGGTTGTTTTCCATCTTGCTGAAACGCCCTTGCCTCATTTCCTTAACATTGAGATTATAGGTGTGGTTCTCACTCTGTAGTCTAGGCTGGTCCACATAGCCCACAATGTCCTTTAATGGGTGACAATTCTCTTGCCACAGACTTCCAAGTGTTAAGATCTACAGGGGTGATCCATTATACCCTACTTTAGAATTTGAATTTTACCCTAAATATAGTTCTATTGATAACAAATCCTATTTATATTAGTTTTACTATTTCAAAACTGGATTTTATATTTATAAATATAATTTTATTAATTAAATTTATACATTTATTTTACATCCTAACCTGTTTCCCCTCCCTCCTCTCCTCCCATTCCTGCCCCCTTTTATTTATATTTTTATGGAAAGTCAATTTCCTGTCTGTTTAAAAAAACCCTTACTAGTAGAGAACAAATTCTGTTTTGGGGACTGTGGGTGTACACCAATAATAAGGCTTTATTAAACACGCCCGAGGCCCTGGATTTTGCTCCTTAGCAACATTAAGAAAAAGAGAGAGGGGCTAGAGAGAAGGCCCAGCGGTTAAGAGCACTCTTCTTCCAGAGGACCCGGGTTCAATTCCCAACACCCACATGGCAGCTCACAGTTATCTGTAACTTCAGTTCCAGGGTACCTGCCATCCTCATGAAGGCAAAACCAATGCACAGAAATTCAAAAGAGAGAGAGAATGACACCCATTGTGAAAGACCGTAGCTCAGCAGAGGATAGTGCAGGTCACTAAGCCTGTTCAGTCCTCTGAACCCAGGTGGTGGAAGGAGAGAACTGATCGCTGCAAATTCTTCTCTGACCTCCAGACTTGAACTGTGGAGCATAAGCAACCCCTCCCCCCAGTTAACAAATGTTTTATAAAAGAAAAAGTTTGATTCGTTTGTAGGCTACTCTATAAAGCTGGGCGTTGTGGCTCACACCTGTAATCACAGCATTTAGGAAGCTGTGAGACAGGAGGATTGAGGTTCCAGGCCGACCTGGGTTACATATTTAGTTAGTGGTCAGCCTAAGTTATAGAGTGAAACCCTGTCTCAAAACCAAGAAATAAATAAAAACTCAAAAACCTCCAAATCAAAAAAGAGAGCAATAGATATAGCTAAAAAGTCTAAAAAAAAAAAAAAAAGTAAAAGCTTCATTTTATATTAGTATAAGCCAAAAATCATGATTGATACAATTTATAAAATAAATTATTGCATTTGAAATAGGTCACATATAGCCTGGTGACACATTGAGCCTGGATTTCAATATTGTCTGTCAACTTTGTTTTCTATGGCTCTTGCATTTTCCAGTAAGACTCAAGCTCTTTGGAACTACAATTTACTCTTTGATTTTGAAGAAAAAAAAGTCATATTTGTTAGAAACTTGAGCTAGGCATAGTAACACACTCCTGTGATCTCAGTACTTGGGAGGCTGAAACAGGAGAATTATCATGAATTCAGTCTTTTTGGACTGAATGAGTGCAAGACCAGACCAGCCAGGCCTACACTGAAAGATCCTGTCTCAGAAATCTACAGGGCGAGTCTGGTAGAATACTTGCCTGACATGAACTAAACAATACATTTGATCCTTAGCATCATTTGAAAACAGACAGATTACGCACACGTGTTATCCCAATACCCACCTCAGTAGATAGACAGGAAGGAGGTCAGAAGTTCAGGGTCATCCTCGCCACATAGGGAAGTTCAAGGCCTGTCAGTGTGAGACGCTGTCTCCAAAAATGGTTAGAAACTTGTCTGGGCACGTGCTGAACCAGAGCACCTGAGTTGAATCCCTGGGACCATCATGGTGGGCAGAAAGGTCTCTCTCACACTGACTGCCACAGCCAGCACTGCCACATGCACGCCGACCCACCACCGAACACAGTGCACATGTTTTCATACGTGGTTAAATTTGTGGTGAGGTAGTCAGTCAAGGGAGCAACCGGCATGACTGTAAACTTTGTTTTTTTGCCCTGTTGCTATGGTTTTATTACAAATTAATTAACTAAAAATATAAAAAGATTTTCCCTGCCTCAGGGGACAAGAATAAGAATTGACTCTGGGAGGTGGTGGCGTACCCATTTAATCTCAGCACGGGGGAGGCAGAGGCAGGTGGATCTCTGTGAGTTCCAGGACAGCCAGGTCTACACAGTAAAAACCTGTCTGAAAAGCCAAAATACGTACATACATACATACATACATACATACATACATACATACATACATACATACTTGGTTATGAACTATTTTAAATATATCCACAAGTTTAGAAAAATGTATGATTTAATATTCTTCTATCACACTTGTTTCTCCCCACCCCACCCCCCAGACAGGTTTCTCTGTGTAGCTTTGGAGCCTGTCCTAGATCTCACTCTGTAGACCAGGCTGGCCTCGAACTCACGAAGATCCACCTGCCTCTGCCTCCCAAGTGCTGGGATTAAAGGTGTGCACCACCACCACCCAGCTAGCACACTTGTTTTGAACTGTCTACCAAAAGAGGTAATGATGGTTTTTCAGAGAAACAGTGTAACATATTAAGGTGCCCTCCAAAGAACTGTCAATTAATTGCCAAGTTTGGTGGTAAACTGTGGGCTGAACCCTCATTTTTGTCTATGAAAAGTTCTTTGTTAATTCCTTCAGCAGATGTGCCCAGAGAATTCATAATGTAAATGGGTACTATAATAGCGAATTAACTGTAATTACCCTTTAGGAGGCCTGAAAATGTTTATGCTTAGCAAATGAAAAGGTACTCACACATGAAATACCGTACAATGATAATGTGGTAGTGTATGGAAAAGTCATTTGAATAGCATAAAAATACAAAGGAACTCACAAGTTTGTAGAAGACCCATGTGGGCTGCCATGTTACATGAATTTGGGGCCAGATATTCAAATTTCTAAAGGTCTTATAATATAAAACTCAGAGCCGGATATTGGGGTAAATGCTGAGAGATCAGAGAGACAAAGGAACAGGCCACTGCCACGTCTTACCTCTAGGACTCCTCAGCCTGAAAAGCCTTTAGTTTCTGTCTCCTCAAGCCTTATAGACCTTTCTCCACCCAGCCTTTAAAGGCATGTGTGCTTCTAAAGTACTGGGATTAAAGGTGTGCGCCACCACTGCCTGGCTCTGTTTCTCTCCTAGACTGAATCAATCTCATGTAGTCCAGGGTGGCTTTGAACTCACAGAGATCAGACAGATTTCTGCCTCCCAAGTGCTAGGATTCAAGGTGTGAGCCACCACTGTCTGGCATCCTTGTTTAATCTAGTGGCTTATACTGTCCTCTGATCTTCAGGCAAAGTTTATCAGGGCACACAATATATCACCACACTGCCATGTTAAAGAGAATGTCACGAAATGGGATATGGCTCTACCTTATGTAAATTAAGAGGAGAGAGGATCTTGGGTCTGGATTTAGATGAAAAGATGTAAAGACAGTTAACCTCTGTAACTCAAGTTGTAGGTCTGTTACATAACTGGAAAATGTGTTTGTCTGAGGATGTATGAAATAATGAAAAGGCCTTGAATTAATTCAGCAGTGGGAACACAATGGGAAGTAAAACCAAGTACAGTAAAGTGAAGTTTACTGATTGGCGGGACAATCATAATAAATGTTAACTTGGAACTGTGCACTTACAAGGAATTATAATAAAGGGTTTGACAGGGAGGCCAGGGCAAGCTTTTCTGAGGAACTGTCTAGACTACTGAGGCCTGAACAAGACCAACATTCGCTAGAAAAGAGTAGCAAGAGTACTCAGGCCTAAGAACAGCATGTGCAAATGCCCTGTGCCAGAAATGGCTTTGATAAATAAAAAGACATTGAAACAAAGAGAGATATTAGAGTGACTTGATCCCCAGACATCGAGTGACTGGTAATGAAGAGCTCCACAGGCCAGTGTTAGGATTTTGTCCTTAGGAGAGATGGACACTCACATAGAGGAGGGTAGGCTGACATGAGAAAGAGACCCACTGTGTAGGAAGTGGGGCTAGTTTATAGTTAGGTTTGTCCTGGAGATTCTGATCGGCATGTCCTAAGGAGCTGTCCTGAACTACTGTCTCTCCTTTCACACAGGGTCTTCTTATGTAGGGCAAGCTGGTCTTGATCCTCTCGCCTCAACCTCCCAACTATAAGCAAGTGCTACCTTGCCTGATTTGCTTCTCCTAAACTCTCCCCACCCTTCCCCACCTTTCTTCTTTCTTTCTTTCTTTCTTTCTTTCTTTCTTTCTTTCTTTCTTTCTTTCTTTCTTTCTTTCTTTCTTTCTTTCTTTCTTTCTTTCTTCCTTCCTTCCTTCCTTTCTTTCTTTCTTTCTTTCTTTCTTTCCTTCCTTTCCTTCCTTTCCTTTCCTTTCTTTCCTACCTTCTACCTTCCTCCTTCCTTCCTTCCTTCCTTCCTTCCTTCCTTCCTTCCTTCCTTCCTTCCTTCCTTCCTTTCTCTCGTTCTCTCAATCTCTCTCTCTCTCTCTCTCTCTCTCTCTCTCTCTCTCTCTCCCTCCCTCTCCCTCTCCCTCTCTCTCTCCCTCTCTCTCTCTCCCTCTCTCTCTCTCTCTCTCTCTCTGTTTTTTAAGACAGAATTTCACTATGTATCTCTGGCTGTCCTGGAACTCACTTTGAGCCAGACATGATAGTGTATGTCTTTAATACCAGCACTGAAGGAAGGAAGGAAAGAGGAGAGAGAGAGAGAGAGAGAGAGAGAGAGAGAGAGAGAGAGAGAGAGAGGAAGAAGAAGAAGAAGAGGAGGAGGAGGAGGAGGAGGAGGAGGAGGAGGAGGAGGAGAGGAGAAAGAAAGAAAGTGTCTTAAAGTTACTATTCATGGTGTGATGAAACACCACGACCAAAGCAACTTGGTGAGGGAGGAAAGGGTTTATTTTGTTCACAGTTCCATATAACGGTTCATCATCAAAAGCAATGAGGGCAAGAACTCACGCAGGGCAGGAACCTGGAGGCAAGAGCAATGAAGAGGTAATGGAGGGGAGCTGTTTACTGGCTTGTTCCTCATGACTTGCTTAGCCTGCTTTCTTATAGACCCAGGACCATCAGCCCAGGGATGGCACCACCCACAGTGGGCTGGGCTCTCCCCAGTCAATCATTAATTAATCATTAAGAAAATGCCTTACCGCTGAATCTTACAGAGGCATTTTCTCAATTGAGACTCCCTTTTCTCTGATGACTCTAGCTTGTGTTAATTTGACATCAAACTAGCTAGTACAGAAAGAAAATAATTACAGGGCAGCATATTATATTTTCCCTTCTGTAGCTTAACCCTGGAATGTCCATTTTATTTAGCTATTGTGATTTCTTTAGACAGAATTTTACTTTGTAGTCTAGGATGGCCTGAAACTCACTGTGTAGCCCAGACTGGTCTTGGATTCTCTGTGGTCCTCTTGCTTCAGTCTCTTTTGTATTTGGATTATAGGCTGGAATGCCAATTTTATGAGAAAATATATATGGAAAATAATTTTCCTTTTAAAACAGTCATGTGCTTCATAGAGCCACTCAAAATATGGTCTTGTAGACCCTAGAGTTTCCCCAGACCTTTTCCAGAGAATGTGTGAAGTCAGGCTATTTTCATAATAATAGGAAAGCATCGTTTGCATTTCCGCTGCATTAACATTTACACTAATGGCATAAGCAACTGCAGATAAAAATTCCTTGCACATTAGCATTGTTCAGAGCATTGGACCTACACTAATGGCATTTGTTTACCACAGTGTGCATGCATCAAACATTAGAGCCAAACAGTTTCCTTTACTGTTCAAGTTTAAGCAGTAAAAAAAGATTCATTTTGTTAGTCTTTACATTGGAACATTCATATTTCTCTTCTCTGTGTGATGAAATGGGTATGCTGTGTTCTTCTCCTGCATCTACAGCATGATAGCCAGGTGCAGTGGCATGCCCTTAGCCCACCTTGTCCCAGTGGCAAGGGAGATTGAAATAGGAAGATTGCTAGTTCTAGATCAGCTTGGTCTATATAACAACACTCTATTAAAGCAAACAACAACAACAACAAAATCCAAAACCAGATCAATAATAAACACAAATAGCCCAAATTGAAAATGGACAAAAGATCTGAACAGACATTTCTCTAATGATAGCAAACAAATGAAAATATGTCTATTATTTTTCATTAGCTATATACCATATGGATTAAAGTGTTTTTGTTTGTTTTCTATCTAGAATCCTTAGAACCCTTAGGATCCAGGAGTTTTGTTTGCTTGTTCTGGGTTTGGATTCTGGGTATTGAGCCTAGCACTTGATCTGGTGAGCTCTTCTCAGCACACAGGCTTTGTTTTAATGTGTATATTTGCCTGTGCTCTAGTTTCTTCCCTCCTGGGAAGTTCTTGACTCTGAATTGACTGGTAGCTGTTTGTGGCTCCTGGAATCTACTTTTAAGGTTTGCTATTTCCACAACCCTCTGTTAATATTACACCTTCACAGGCATTCAGAGTGGCCCTTCACAGAGGCAGCTAGATTCTCTGACGGAAGGGTTAAAGATGCCAGTGACCCTGAAATAGGAGGTGCCATGGAGAAGTGAAGACAGACTATTAAAGGGAGCAGATTGAGTTTAGAAGAACGCAGACTGCAGCCACATGCTACCCAGACCTCAAACAATTTGGAGATAATTGGCTGAAAAATTAGAAAAATCAGGCAACACTTTGGAAATGTTTTAAAAGTGAGCATTAAACATCACATGTGGGCTGGCAAGATGGCTCTGTGGGAGAATGCACTTGCCACCAAGCCTGACAGCCTGAGTTCCGTCCCCAGAACTTCCATGATGGAAGGAGAGAACTGAATCCTGCAGGTTGTCTTCTGACCTCTGCATGTGCACCTGGGTGCACACAAATTCATAAATCATTTTTCAAGTGTATACTCTGGAAACCAAAGTCAAATGTACTAATTTGTTATTTTCAGTCCCAGTTTGATATTGAGAGGGAGAAAACAGGAGCCTACAATTAGTAGGAGGGTTTGTCTGCCTGCCGACTTGCCCTCCCTCCCTCCCTCCCTCTCTCCCTCTTTCCTCCCTCTCTCCCTCCCTCTTTCCTCCCTCCTTCTCTCCCTCCCTCCCTTTCTCCCTCTTTCTTCCCTCTTTTTCTCCCTCTTTCCTCCCTTCCTTTTCCCCTCCCTCCCTCCCTCTCTTCCTCCCTTCCTCCCCTCCATCCCTCCTTCCTCCCTCTCTTCCTTTCTAGTTTTTTGTATATGGAAGTTTTGCCTTCATGTATGTATGTGTGCTATGTATGTGCAGTGCCTTAGGAGGCCAGAAGAGGCCACTGAATCCTGGAGTTACATTTAGTTGTTAGCCACCAAGTGGGTACTGGGAACCCAACCTGGGTCCTCTGCAAGAGAAGTAAATGCTCCTAACTGCTGAGCCATCCCTCCAGCTCTGAAGGGTTCTTCTTTAACCTGTCAGGTGTATCTATTTAAAAAAAAAAAAAAAAAAAAAACCACCTAGCCAACCTCATGCCAAATGGTGAATTTGGAAATGCCAAAAATTGAATTTTTCCCACAGAGCTAAAACAAGGATGTATGCTCTTGAAAACTTTAATCAACAGTGTGCTAGAGGCTCTAGTCAAGTAAGAAAGGAAGCAAAAGGTATCTGTGTTTGTATCAACTTGACACAGAGTCACCTGGGAAGAGAGAGCCTCAATGAGGAAATTGGTCTGTGGGCCCATCTGTGGACATTTTCTCAGTTTCCACTTGATGTGGGAGGGCTCATAGCCCACTGTGGGTGGTGCCACCCCTAACAGGTGGGCATAGGTTGTATAAGAAAGGCTGAGCAAGCCATAGAGAGAAAGCCAGTAAGCAGCACTCTTCTATGGTTCCCACTTCAGTTTGTGCCTCCAGGGATTTTATTTGAATTCATGCCTTGACATCCTTTGATGACGGATTATAACATGTAAAGTGAAGTACATACTTCCCTCCCCAAGTTGCTTTTGATCATTGCAGGGACAGGAGCGAACTAGGACAAATTGGTACTAGTCAGCTGTTGCTGAGACAGACCTAATCATGCTGTTTTTAGGGAGGATAGTGGGAGAATTTGAAGCTTTGGGCTAGAAAGAGCCATTGAATTCTCAGAATGTAATGAGCTGTTATGGAAGCTTGGAAGACAGGAATGTTGAGAGAGGTGCAGGTGACGGGGCCTGGCTTTCGAGGTTTCAGCCAGACAGCAGCTCTTCTCCATGTTTCCTGTGTTTCCTCTGGTTTGCGTTCTTCCCCTAACTTCCTTTAATGAGGACTGTGACTGGAATACGTAAGTCAAATAAACCCTCCCCTCCCCAAGTTGCCTTTGGTCAGTATTTTATCATTGCAACAGACAAGCAGACTATTACAGCATCCATACTGGAAAGGAAGAAGAAAAACTCTTTTATTTGCTGATGAAATGATCTTGTGTTTAGAACATTTCCAAGGAGGTGACTCTCCTTTGAGTGTGTCTTACTTTTTGCTGCTCTCTGTTCAGGAAAGCACAGGCTAGAGCTGTGGGGTGTGCCTTTCTTTCTGGGAACCTCTCTCTTAGCCTTTGTGTTTAAACTATGTATTAAAAAATCTTTACTGAGGCCTGGCATAGTGGTACTCAGGAAACCCAGGCAGGTAGATTTCTGTGAGTTCAAGCCTGGCCTGGTCTATATAGTAAGACCCTGTCTCAAAACAAAACACCATGAAAACTTTAATGAAAAAGATTTTAAGGTATCACACAAAACAAATATTAGAACCAAAATGCAATTTTAACAAGGTTATAGGATGTAAGATCAATATGGAAGATTTATTGTATTTTTGTACATTAGCAGTGGCCAATCTGGTAATAAAAGCAAGAAAAAGTAATTTCATTTATAAAAACATCAAAAGGCTCAAAACAGGTCTGGAGATATAGCCAACTGGTAAAAATACTTACCTAACACGTACAATGGCCCAGGTTCAATCCCTAGCACCACATGAACTCGGTGTGGTAGTGGATGATGGTAATCCCAGCACTGAGGAGTTGAGGCTGGAAAAAGTTAAAAGTTAGCCTCTGCTACATAGTATGGTCAAGGTAGGCTGGGCTACATGAGATCCTTTCTCAGAAAAACAGCAACATTGGGCTGGCAAGATGGCTCAGTGGGTAGAAATACTAGCTACACAGCTCCATAGGTTCAATCCCTGGATCCTATGGTGGAAGAAGAGAACTAATTCTTTAAAAGTTGCCCTCTGACCTCCATGGATCCATACTCATACACTTACATGTCAAATGTACATATAATGAAGATGATAAAATAAAAACAAAATACAAAGGAATCATTTTAACAAAAGAAGTAAATAACATCTGAAAACCAAGAAATTAAAAATCCAGTAACTGAAAAATTGGAAGAGTTCACCAGAAAACTGAATATCATTGTGTCTGTCTGTCTGTCTGTCTGTCTATCTATCTCTCTCTCTCTCTCTACTATATATATTGACATCTGCTTAATATTTTAAAGCTAGTAATACTCCCTAAACTGATCTATAATTTAGGGCAATTACTGTTGAAATTTTGTCTTGTAGAAAGTGACAAATGATCCTAAAGGTCTCACAGCAATCTTGTTAGTCTAGAAGAGGCAGAGGATTCCTGTAGAAGAAGAACCAGGACTGACAAGGACGACTCAGTGGGGAAAGGTGCTTGCTGTTAATTCTGACTGCCTGAGTCTGATCCCCAGAACCGACTTGGTGCAAGGGGGCTCCAACTTCTCAGAGTTGTCCTCTGATAGTCACACATATATCCTGGTATACGTGTGCCCCCAACTACAAAAACAAACAAACAAATGTAAAAAATAAATGAAAAAGGAAGAACCAAGTTAGAGAATTTACATCCCTGACCTAAAAATGCCTTTCTTTATCATGGTGTTTGGGATGGAATCCAGGGTTTCATGCACGTTAGGCAACATCCTACCACTGAGCTGGATCTCCAGCCTCGTGTTCATTATTTGTTTAAGACAGAATTCCTGTTGACCATGCTGGCCGGGAACTCTCCTCTCCTTATTTGTCTTTCTTTATTTTGGCTTCCAACTCTATGTAGCCAAGGCTGACTTTAAACTTCTGATCTTGCCTCCACCTGAGTGCTGATAAGTAAACAGGCAGGGGCCCCCACAGCCAGTTTACTTGATGATGGGTATTGAAGCCAAAGCTTTGCGCATGCTAGGAACACTATGAACTGAGCTACATCCCCTCCCATATTTCCTACTTTTATTTTATAACTTAAAACACTTATTGTATCTTATTTACTCTGTGTGTGTGGGGGGGTCTGGGTAGGTGCGAGTACCTTGGCACCTGTGTGGAGGTCAGAGGACAACTTTTAAGAGTTGGTTCTCTCCCTTGGTGATGTGGGCCCTAGAGATCTTGAACTCAGGTTATGAAACTTGACAGCCATTGCCTTTCCCTGCCGAGCCATCTCAGCGGCACTCACTTCCTGGTTTGAAAAGCTCTAGAATGCTGCATTAGTCAAGATAGTATGGTAATAGTACAAAGGTAGGCATTTAGATTAGTGGGCCAGGAAGTCTATAAATACGTCCTGACATTCATAATGGTCAGTTTATTTACAACAAGGGCACCAAAATAATGCAATAGGGGAATGTATATATTTCCATCACAGCTGGATAGCCATATGCAAGCCTCACACCATGAACAAAAGTTAGCTAAAAATGGATCAAAGACCAAAATGTAAGAGCTGAAACTGTAAAATTCTTAGAAGAAAGCATAAGCGTAAGTGCCCAGGACCTGGGGCTAGACTGTGTTTTCTTACCTATAACAGCACCAGTGACAGAAAGAACAAACTGGACTTACTCAAAATTAACAGCTCTTATGCCGGCATGGAAGTATTTTAGTCAGATGTTTTTGTGTCTATGAGGAATACCTGAGAGAGTCTAGATGTGGTGATCCATGGCTGTAATCCCAGCACTTGGATTACCTCCTCAGGTAAGAGGAGCAAGTATTCAGATATGGATCACCACACCTAGTCTTTGTAGTGCTTTTTTTTTTTTTTTTTTTTTTTTTTACAATTTATTTTATTTTGTGTATATTTGTGTTTTGCCTGTATGTATGTAGGTATGTGTACCATGTGTGTACCCAGTGCTCACAGAGGTCAGAAGAGCATTGGATCCCCTAGAACTGGAATTACAGATGGTTATGAGCCACCACGTTGGGTACTGGGTATCAAACCTTGGGTTCTCTGCAAGAGCAGGCAGTGCTCTTCACTGCTAAGCCATCTCTGTAGTCTCTATTTTTTAGGAGAGTACTTTGATAGTTGATTGTGTTGATATTGTGTTCCCCAATATATCCTGCACCCTAATAAATTTATCTGGGGTCAGAGAACAGAACAGCCACTAGACAGACATAGAGGCCAGAAAAGGTGGCACATAGACCTTTAATCCTAGCATTTTAGAGGCAGAAATCCATCTGGATCTCTGTGAGTTCAAAGCCACACTGGGAACAGCCAGGCATGGAGACTCACGCCTTTAATCCCAGGAAGTGATGTCGGGAAGCAGAAAAGTATATAAGGCATGAGGACCAGGAACTAGAGCTAGTTGAGCTTTTAGGCTTTTAGCAGCAGTTCAGCTGAGACCCATTTGGATGAGAACTCAGAGGCTTCCAGTCTGAGGAAACAGGTGCAGCTGAGGAATTAGCAAGGTGAGGTGGCTGTGGCTTGTTCTGCTTCTCTGACCTTCCAGCGTTGACCCCAATACCTGGCTTCAGGTTTGATTTTATTAATAAGACCATTTAAGATTTATGCTACAGTTGATACATAATTGACTCAACATTTCCAATAATAGTAATGGTAACAATACCTTACATACATAGAGTGTTTAAGAAAAAATGTATATTCTCACAGTTTTATCCTTAGATCTGTAATTGAGGAGACCAGGCTTCTGAAATCCTCAATAGATTTTGAAGGTCAGACACAACAGAGTAACCTTATAATTTGATCTTCAGTGTGAACAGCTTTGAGCGTGAACAAGAGCGTCATCCAGTGTGGCGGTTTAACAGCACACTCTGCTGGGAAGGTCTGTGTATGCTACCCTGTCAGTAGCTGACTGTGGGCGTCTGGCTCTCGGGCTCTCTCTGCTCCGTGTACCCAGTGTCTCATGACATACAGTTTCTGTTTCTTTCTACTGTCAAAAATCCACTAGGAGATTACAACTCCAAACACACACACATCAAAAAAATTCCATAAAACCAACATTACTAGATTAACCCCAGTACAGTAATTGTAGGTGATTTTAGTACTCCACTTTCCCAATGGTCATGTCTTCCAGACAAAACAAAGCAAAACCAAAAAACTCCAAAACAAAACAAAAAACCAGAAATATCAGATTGAAATGGCATCATTGACCCAAAAGCCCTAACATGTCTCCAGTATATTCCACTCCAGCATTACAGAATACACCTTCTTTTCAGTCATCCATAAAAGTCTCTTTACGATGGACTTGTATTTTGAAGCTCTCAGCTTTTAAGAGATAGATCCTACCTGGTGGAAGTAGTTCTCGGGGGGCAAATGGTCCAGTGAAGATGATTCCTACCCCTAGTTCTGGCTGTGCTCTCTGCTTCCTGTCCACTAGTACGTGAGACATTTCTGCCACACACATGCTGTAAACTCTGCCATGCCTTCCCCGCCACGATTGACTAAAACTGGTGAAAATACGAGCCAAATAAACCTTTCCTCCCTAAAGTGGTTTCTGTTAGGTTATTTTGGTCACAATGATGCAGAAGCAGCTAACACAGAAAATTGGCCAGTCAATAACTATGACTAAACCTGACCATGTGGTTCATAAGCCTTTGGGATTGTTTGTTTTTGAACAGTTTGGTGATTCAGGCTAGAGAAGCCCTAGAATGATGTAAGAGCTTAATAGGCCTCTGGTTATTTTCTGTCTCTATCTGCTGAGAGTGCTTTAGACAAAGGGATCTCAGAGCAGTGAGCTGTGTTTGGTGCTGTTTCCAGTCAAGGCAACAAGGCCCTTTAGGAGAAGTCTTGAGCCCTAACTGCGGCAGGAAAAGTACCTGAGCCTCGGATATCAGTTCAAGGGAAGTTGTTCAAGTTGGTTATTTGACATACATCTGCAATCCCCAAATCTAGGAAGGATGCCGCTAAGGACAGCTTGAGCTGTATAGTGAGTTTAAGACCGTGGATGCACGTTAAGAGAAGTGTTCAGAAGACGATGGAGGTAGGCTGGCAAGATGGGTCAGAGTGGGCAAGCCTGACAACTGAGTTCCATCCTCGAGAACTGTGATGTGAAAGAGAGAACCAAGTCAGCCGAGTTTGTTCTTTGACTTTGGCATGCATGCCCAGGCATGTCAGTGCCCATCTCTACAGAACACACTAAAGGAATTTAGTAAGATCTTTAAAACACGTTTGGTGGCACTTACCTATAATCTCAGCACTGGAATAATAGAGGCAGGAGGATCAGGAATTCAAGGACTGTTTCAATTATGTAGTGAGTTTGTGGCTAACCTGGGCTACTTGAGACCTCATATCAAAAAACCAAACCAAATGCTGGGAGGTGGTGGCTCATACCTTTAATCCCAGCACTCAGAGACAGAGCCAGGTGGATCTCTGAGAGTTCGAGGCCAGCCTGGTCTACAGAGCAAGATCCAGGACAGGCACCAAAACAACACAGAGAAACCCTGTCTAGAAAAAGCCAAAAAAACAAAACAAAACAAAACAAAAACAAACAAACAAAAACCCCCCAAAATAATACCTTCTTAAAATGTCTTAATAAATATAATAAAATATATATATAAAATATATATTTGGCTCATGTATATGCTAGGAGAGTGCTGTACTACTGGGCTATGTCCCCAGCCCCTCTTGATTTTATTTATTTAATAATTCATTTGTGTGTGTGTGTGTGTGTGTGTGTGTGTGTGTGTGTGTGTGTGTGTTAGTGTTAACATATATAAATGTTTGGGCAGGTACAGAGCAGGCCAGAGGATAGGATCCTCTGGAGCTGGAGTTCCAGGAGGTTGTGAGACAAGATGACTCAACAGGACATGGATTCACCAATTAGACTAGGCCAGCAAGCCCCAGGAATCCTCCCATGTCTACTACCCCAGCAATGGGATTACAAGCATACCCCATCATGCCTAGTTTTTTCGATGGGTACTTCAAACAGAGAAGCAAGTGATCTTAGCTGTTGAGCCATCTCTTCAGCATCTGTTTATCATCCCTAAGCCTGAGTTTCCTTAAAACAAACAAACAAATGGGAGTGGGGAGATGGCTCAGAAGTTAGAGGTGCTTGCCGCTAAACCTGATGATCTGAGTTCTGTGGTGATATTGTGTTCCCCAAAATATTGTGTACTCTAATAAATTTATCTGGGGTCAGAGAACAGACAGCCACTAGATACAAAGGCTAGAAAATGGTGGCACTCACACCTTTAATCCTAGCATTCCAGAGACAGAAATCCCTCTGGATCTCTGTGAGTTCAAGGCCACATTGGAAATAGCCAAGCATGGTGACACGCCTTTAATCCCAGAAAGCCAGCCTTTAATCCCAGGGAGTGGTGGTAGAAAGCAAAAAGATATATAAGGCGTGAGGACCAGAAACTAGAAGATTTTGGCTGGTTAAGCATTCAGGCTTTTGAGCAGTAATTCAGCTGAGACCCATTCCGGATGAGGACACAGAAGCTTCCAGTCTGAGGAGACAAGACCAGCTGAGGAATTGGCAAGGTGAGATAGCTGTGGCTCGTTCTGTCTCTCTGATCTACCAGCATGGACCCCAATAACTCGCCTCAGGTTTGATTTTATTAATAAGAACTTTTAAGATTCCTGCTACAGAGTTCAATCCCCAGGACTGTGCTAGAGGGAGAGAACTACACTCCTCTATCTACACACACACACACACACACACACACACACACACACACACACACACTAGACAAACAATAAATAAATGTTAAAAAAGAAAAAAGAAAACCCAAGCAAAAGAATGATAGTTTTTATTATTTAGGGGTATGTGAAGATTAACTCCTAAGTCAGTGGTTCTCAACCTTCCTAATGCTGTGATCCTTTAATACAGTTCCTCATGTGGTGACCCTCAATTATAAAATTATTTTAATTGCTATTTCATAACTTTGCTACTGTTACGAATTATAATATAAATATTATTGGAGATAGAGGTTTGCCAAAGGGGTTGTGACCCACAAGTTGAGAACCATTGCCCTAAAGCATAAGAAAAAAAATTTTTAGTTTTTCAAGACAGGGTTTTTCTGCATAGCTCTGACTGTCCTGGAACTCACTCTGTAGACCAAGCTGGCCTCAAACTCACAGATCTGCCTGCCTCTGCCTCCTGAGTGCTAAGATTAAAGGTGTGTGCCACCACTGTCCAGCAAGAAATTCAGAATGTTCAGAATGTTAGATAGTATAAACATCATTAGAAGATGATGAAATTCTCAATACACAAAAGTTTAAAACTAATAAACAAAAAATAAAAAGAAACTATTAAAAATAATCTGTATCTTCCCACGACCACCACCACAAAAAAAAAAAAAAAAAAAAAAAAAAAAAAGAAAAGAAAAGAAAAGAAAAAGAAAAGAATCTGCATCCTGTGGTGGTTGAGGTCAGAGCTCACTGTATTCTGCTTCAAAAGTCTACAGGTCTGTAGGAAGAAGCAGGATAAAATCTGGAGCTAGATGTGGTGGTACATGTCTTTAATTCCAGAACTTGGAGGCAGAGGCAGGTGGATCTCTGTGAGTTTAAGGCCAGCCAGGACTACATATAGGTCTCAAACAAACAAACAAACAAACAAACAGTTCTGCTTGTAAGACCCCATTCCTCTATTAGCCTGACTCATGTGACTCCTGGTGTTAGCATTAAGTAGGAAGGAGACAAAGAACCTATTCTCAGTATAGAATTTCTAGGTAGTTTGGCTGCCTCCCAGGATTAACTTTGGATTGCATACATTGACCTTTATTGTTTTAGTTTCTTGAAAATGCTTTCATATACACTAACATTATTTTGGACATTTAGATACAGCAGCTGTTAAAATTGTCCCCATTTTATTCTGGAGGAACCTAATTAAGAAACTAAGAATATGGGTTTTATAGGCATATTGTCCATGTGTAAGTCCTGGCTCCTTTGCTTCCCAAAGTTATAATCTGCGGCTGGCCTAGAGGCTGGCCATCAAAGCCATTTGGGAAGCTGAAGCAAGACCACAAGTTCAAGGCCCACCCTGGTCTACAGTAGAGTGAGTTCAAGGCCAACCTGAGCTCAAATCCCTGGGCTAACGTATTCTTTCTATATCAGTCCTTTAGTACTTAGGAATACAGGGTACTCAACTGTTCCTAGATAGTTTTGTTGTCATTTTTAGGAAGACTGAGCTATTGAGTTCCCTGGCAGTGGGCTGGGCAGCAGCAGAGTGCTGCCTGCGGCCTCAGTTCTTGTTGCTGTTATTACTTAGGACCAGGCAGGTGGCAGTGGGGTAATGATGCTTAGACAATCAGATGTAGATACGCTTTATTCATTTATTTTGAGACAGGGTCTCATTTAGCTCAAACTTGTCTCAAACTCACTATGGAGCCAATGCTGGCCTTGAATTGGTCCTTCTGTGTCAGCTTTCTGACTGAGTGCTGGTATTCCAGGCATGTGCCACTATGCCTGGTGACAACTAAATTTGGTAAGCCCATGCCCTTTCCACATGTCACCTCTTACAGTATTGAGCTGATCCCCTACTATTGTGATGATGCCATTTTCTGTTAGCATTTTGGCAGGTAGTCTGTTTTTTCCGAAAGTGGTAGCAGAGACGGTTGCTATGCTTAAGCTGAGACAGGAGACTTGTGAATTTGAGGCTAGTTTGGGTCACATAGGTTAATACTGTCTCAAAGAACAAAAAAAGTGAAAACCACCTCTGGATTCTGGTTTATGGGGTTAAAGTAAGACCCTAAGGAAGCCAGTCTTCAATAATAGACAAAGATGGCCTACATTAAATTGAATTACTGAATGAGTTACAGTGTGAGTAATAACAACAAAAACAAAAACAACCTGAGAGGTGGCCCAGCAGTCAGGAGGCTGAGGTAGGTAGATCTCTGTGAGTTAGTTCAAAGCTAGTCTGGTCTATATGTTGAGACCCTTTCTCAAAACAAACAAAACTCACAGGTGAGTTAAGAGAATTGAATTGTCACCTCTTCTTGGATGAGGACACAATTCTATCCCCTTCTATAAGCTGGAGATCAAACCAGGGTCTCTCAATATGCTAGGGAAACACTCTATTACTGAGTTATACCCCAGTCCCAGATGTACTGTGTAGGAACTGTGTTTATATTTCTGAGCTTAGACTTGACTTTCCCGTGGTGGGAACACATGTATTCATCCATCCTGGTCATGCATTGCCCCTTCAGGATGAAGTTCTACAATAAGGTTTATGCCTTTGGTGAGAAGAATATGGGCTGGATTTCAGTCTATGTGGCTCACTTTCTGAGGGGTGCATATACAACCTGTATATACAGGGAGGATGAGGGCTCCGTACTGTTTATTTCCTGCACACGCTATTGCACCAAGTCAGGTAATAAAAATGAAGGGATTTGGTAAAGCCCAATGCCCTGTATGAGAAAGGCACTAATTCTATACAGACACTGCTTGGCTTCAGGTGAGAGGATCCAAGGGCTACCTGGACAGACACATTGACCTTGTCCTTGTTGTGACAATTCCTATGACTCATCAGATTTTATAGAACCTGCTAATTGTTGGCTGCTAATGCAAAGAAAAGTTTCCTTCACTACCCCTATTCTGGACTAGCCTTTTCTCTTAATCTATTAAGACAAATTGGTTGTCTTTTTACTTCTAGACAGGGTCTCATGTGGCCCATATTAGCCTGAGCTCACTAAAACTAAAGATGACCTTGAACTCTGGGTCCTCCTGCCTCCACTCTGGTGCTGGAATTATCAGGATGTGCCACTGCATTGGGCTTTGATGAGTCATCTTCTGGAAGACAGTCACGCTTATTTTAGGACACCCAGAGAGACTCTTGCCCATGGGTAGAATCTGGCTAGAGCTGCCCCTGGTTCTCAGGCAAAGGTCATACATATGATTCTGCTTCAGTAGTAAAAAGAGAAGTTACTAAACCACCATTTGCTGTGGTGGTATTGTGTTCCCCAAAATATTGTGTACCTTAATAAACTTACCTGGGGTCAGAGAACAGACAAGCCACTAGTTAGGCAGTGATAGCACACGCCTTTAATCCTAGCATTCCAGAGACAGAAATCCCTCTGGATCTCTGTGAGTTCAAGGCCACATTGGAAATAGCCAAGCATGGTGACACACACCTTTAATCCCAGAAAGCCAGCCTTTAATCCCAGGGAGTGGTGGTAGACAGCAGAAAGATATATAAGGCGTGAGGACCAGAAACTAGAGGCTTTTGGCTGGTTAAGCATTTGGCCTGGTTAAGCTTTCAGGCTTTGGAGCAACACAGTTCAGCTGAGATTCATTCTGGATGAGGACTCAGAGGCTTCCAGTCTGAGGAAACAGGACCAGCTGAGGAACTGGTGAGGTGAGATAGCTGTGGCTTATTCTGTCTCTCTGATCTACCAGCATGGACCCCAATAACTCGTCTGGGTTTGATTTTATCAATAAGAACTTTTAAGATTCATGCTACAATTTGCCTTCTTTCCACACCTTGGAAACTCAAACTGTTTCTGTGGCTGTGTGGACTGTGGAGAAAAGGAACTGTTTGTATGAGCTACTAAACAAAAGACAGGGCTGGCGTCAACCTGCAATTAGGCCCTTGCTCTGCCAACCGTTTGTGAGTGTGAGTAGGGAAATCACCTAAGTTGCCTCTTTTACTTCTGCTGTTAAAGAGTGTAGCAGTATTTATCTCAAAGGTTTATTGCACGGGCCAAATGAAATGAATTAAAACAGGTGTGGTGCTGTACTCCTGCAGTTCAACATTCATCCTCCTGCCTCTGCCTCCTGACTGCTGAGATTGCAGGCTTGTGCCACTATGCCTGGATATGTTGGTCTGGTTTTGTAAAAAATTTAATGTGTATGTGAGTGTTTATCACATGTGTGCCAGAAAAGAGTGAGTGTCAGATCCCTTGGAGCTGGCGTTACAGGCTTTTATGGGCTTCTTAATATAAGAACCTGACTCAGGTCCTCTTGGAGAGCAGCACGGACTCTTAACCTCTAAGCCATTTCTCCAGCCCATTCATCTGGGTTTTGGGACAGTGTCTCACTCTACAGCAGGCCCAGAACTCATAGCAATCCTCCTGCTCCTCCTCTAAAGTACAGGCATAAACACCAGACCTGGCCTTATCTGTTTTACAAAACAATTATATAGTTTTTATATTCTCCAGAGAGTTCTTATAACTGACCAAGTTACTATGATGAGAATAAGACAATGAAAAAACCAGGCTGGAGGAGTTAAGGGCACTTGCTTTTGTTGCAGAGGACCAGGGTTCAGTTCCCAGCATCCGTATCAGGCAGCCCACAACCACCTGTAACTTCAGTTCTAGGACATCCATGGCCCTCTTCTGGCATCCTCAGGCACCAGGCACTCAGGTGGTACACATGTATGTATTCAGGGAAACACTCATATGTATACAATTTAAAAAAATAGTTAAGTGTGGTGGTGCCTGCTTGTAACCCAAGCACTTTAGATAGAGGCAGGAAGATCAGGAATTCAAAGACAGCCCAGGCTTGGGCTACATAGAGAGGGAGTTTGAGGACAGCAGGGGTTGTGTGAAACTCATCTCAAGCAAACAAAACAAATGAAAGAAAGAGTGAAAGGAAGAAAGAAAGAGAAAAAAGAAAAGAAAGAAGAAAGGAAAAAGGAGAAAAAGAGAAAACATTATGATGAGGGGAACTCAACTTGCATTGGGTCAAATTTAAAAAAATACCATGTAACAATTTTTTAAGAGTAAAAATTTAGCTGGGTGGTGGTGGTGGTGGTGGTGGTGGTGGTGGTGGTGGTGGTGGTGGTGGTGGTGGTGGTGGTGCTGCACACCTTTAATCCCAGCACTCGGGAGGCAGAGGCAGGCGGATCTCTGTGAGTTCAAGGCCAGCCTGGGCTACGAGTGAGATCCAGGACAGGCACCAAAACTACACAGAGAAACCCTGTCTCAAACAAACAAACAAACAAACAAGAATGAAAATTTAGATACTGATGTAACTTCACATTTTCATAGATTTTGTTTTTTACATCTCTCTCTCTCTCTCTCTCTCTCTCTCTCTCTCTCTCTCTCTCTGTCTCTCTCTCTGTGTGTGTGTGTGTGTGTGTGTGTGTAGGTCAGAGGACAACTTCTGGAAATTGATTCTCTCCTCCTATCAAGTGAATTTTAGGGATTGAATTTAGGTCATCAAGCTAGGTGGCAAGTGCCTGTACCTGCTAAGTCATCTCCCTGGCTCCACAATTGGGAAAAATAAAATAAACAGTGCTAGGAGTCAGACTCAGGACCTTGACCATGCTAGGAGAATGCTCTATCATTAAACTGTACCCTTATCCTCCTCACAAACTTTTAATGAATAAACTCTATGTAAAAATATATAATACCTTGCGCTTTCTTTCTTTGGAGACTCAAAATGAATAGGAGGGAAATAACCAGCAGCATGTTGACTAATGCCCTTGACTCAAGCTCCAGCATGGCATAGAAAATGATTTGAAAACAAAGATGAGGGCTGGGGAGATGGCTCATTGGGTAAAGTAGTTGCTGTTCAAGTGTGAGGCTTGAGTTCAAATCACTAGAACTCACATAAAGCCTGCTTATGTCTGTCTGTGAACAGTGGCTTGCCTTTGTCATCCCAGAGCTCCTAGTGTGCAATAATAGATGGAGACAGCATTCCCAGAAGCTTGTGGGAGCTAACCTGGTCCACACAGCGGCAAACAGATCCTTCCTTGAACAGGGTGGGAAATAAGGACCTGGATTGGCCTCTGACCTCCACACACCATTCACACATGAGCACCTCCTACACACACACACACACACACACACACACACACACACACACACACACACGGAGGCCTGGGGGGCTGGAGAAGGGGCTCGATGTGGTTGATAGCACTGGTAACTCTTCCAGAGGACCCAGCTTTGAGTCCCAGAACTCACATGGTGGTTCACAACTGTCTGTAACTGCAGTTCTAGGGGGGGCCAATGCCCTCTTCTGGCCTCCAAGGGTGCACAGGCACTCATGCAGGCAAAAATATCTATACACATAAAATAGTAAAGTAATAATAGAAAAGTTTAAATGACAGACTTGGTATGTTGGCATACAACTTAATCCCAGCCCTGGGGTGGCAGAAGCAGGTAGATCTCTATAAGTTCAATGCTGGTCTGAAGTAGTGAGTTCCAGATCAGCCAGGTTGCCTAGTAGGAAGAGTGTGTGTGTGTGTGTCTGTATTTTTTTTCCTTTCTTGTTTTATTTTTTATTAAGTTTTTATTCATTTATTTTTACATACCAACCACGTGTGTGTGTGTGTGTGTGTGTGTGTGTGTGTGTGTGTGTGTGTGTGTATTTCATCATGAATATGATGAAAGTGACTTAATCTTATTTGGCTCATCCAGAAGACCTTGGTTAATATCAGATTAAGGACTATATTATTCTTTGTTCTATATACTATTCATCCATTATATAGTTTATCTCATTTATTTTTATTTTTAAGTTAACAAACAAGGTAGTGGGTTTTATTATGAAATTTTCATGTATGTGTGTGATTATACTCTGCTCTGATTTGCCCCTCCCCTTCATCACATTTTATTTATTTTGGGGATTGGGTCCTGTGTAGCCCCCACATAGCTGAGGCTGTCCTTTGAACCTCAGGTCCTTCTGTCCCCCTCTCAAGTGTTGGAACTACAGGCATGCACCCCCATACCTGGCTCGTTTTCATTTTTCAGAAGTTCTTCTTTGGTAGAAGTCTGAAGTGACAACATTTCTTAAGGAATTTGTTAACATATGTCAAAACCTTAATGTTCTCCCTCTTAAATGAATAATTCCATCTTTAGAAATATGGTTCAAGGAAACAATTGATTTGGAAAAATCCTAGAAATAAATATCCTGCAACAGGAGAAAGTGTAGATTAATTATATTAAACATTATATTATATAGTAATTTTGAAATCCCTGTAATGGTAAGAGTTTTTCTTCATCTAATGTTAACTTTTTTTTTTTTTAAAGATTTATTTATTTATTATGTATACAGCATGTATGACTGCAGGCCAGAAGAGGGCACCAGATCTCATTACAGATGGTTGTGAGCCACCATGTGGTTGCTGGGAATTGAACTCAGGACCTCTGGAGGAGCAATCAGTGCTCTTAACCTCTGAGCCATCTCTCCAGCCCCATCTAATGTTAACTTTAAAAAGTTCTCTCAGCCTTTATGAGTCAAAACATATCTTGTTCTTTGATTGGTCAACAAACTCTTGTCCAGCACCTCCACAGCAAGAACAGACATGGAAACAAAGCATGAAGAACACTGTCCTTAGAGTCCACATGGTCAGTGAAAGCCTCCAGAAGTGAGTAGAAGCAGATTATCAAGAGATAGAAAGTATTGCAGGCAAAAGACAAGGACATGGTGACTGAGATGCCAAGACTGGCTTGGCTGGGTAGAAAAGTAGGAGGATATATCGTACTCTTACAGCAGGAGGATAGAGTTTCATGAAGACCATACCATGGAAAACCTATGTAAAAGATGATTCAAGATTTAGTATGAGCCGGGCGGGTGGTGGCCCATGCCTTTAATCCCAGCACTCAGGAGGCAGAGGCAGGCGGATCTCTGTGAGTTCTAGGCCAGCCTGGTCTACAGAGTGAGATCCAGGACAGACTCCAAAGCTACACAGAGAAACCCTGTCTCGGAAAAAAAAAAAAAAAAGATTTAGTATGGAAGCCATATTTGGAAGGGTACTATATGAGAGACATAATTGTTCGTGTAGTTAGCTAAGAGACAGGATTCCACTGTCTGAAAATGAAAAAGGGATGCAAGCAGAAATCTAGGAGGCAGAATGAATAAGTTTTAGTGACCAGTTAGACTTCCTCAGTGAGGGAGAAGTGGAAGGACAGAATCCTGCCTAGATTCTTACCTCTGAGGACGAGACTGAGGGTGGTGCCCTTAAACAGGATAGGCCACCGACTCGGTCACATAGAAGGTCCCAGGCAGGCCTTACCTCAAATAAGCGCACACACACACACACACACACACACACACACACACACACACACACACACACCACACCCAAACTAAATCCAAACAAAAATGTGTTTACTTTTTAGTATTAGAGTGAAAACCCACATAATGGAAGAGTGTATACAAAAATCAATCTATCTATCTTATCTATCACTATATTCCAATCAAAGGCTTATTATCAGAGAACATAAAGGATTCTTACAAACCAAGGATAGATACCTGGAAGAGAAAGGGATGAGAGACTCCAACAACAAAAGAATTAAATGATAGAAGATGCTGGACCTCACCAAGAGAGGGAATACAGATGTGTTCTCTGAAGATTTAGAAAATTGAGGATTTTGCCACCTACTTTGTACAGTACCCCAAGGTTTCCTTAATTCTACAATCCTTTCCTAGGCAATGTTTACATGGCACAGTTTACCATGATTCATTCCAGATCAAATGCTTTTGCTGAACTCTATAGCTCTATTTACCTAACAACGTCTCTGAGGGCCCTCACCATCCTTCCCTCCTGCTTCAACCTGGGATTGTAAGCAAAGGCCAGTAGGCCCAGTGGCAAACATCTGTCCCCACCCTCCCCTCCCCCCAGACAGGGTATGCCACCACCACCCAGCTAAACACATTCTCAATTAGTTCAGTTCGTTATTATTATTTATGGTTAGTGTTTTTGTGATTTGCTTTAAGGAATTGATGAGGCTGGAGATATAGCTCACTGGTCAGAATATGTGTTTAATGTGTGTGGGCCATGGATTCAATCCTCAGTACTCAACAAGTAAATTGTTGTTTACGTTAATTCTGTGAAGATACTCCTATGGATTTTTTTTTTCTTTTTTTCCTTTGGTACTGGGGATCCGTTCCAGGGCCCTGCACGCATGAGGTGAACACTGCACCCCTGAAAATGCACTCTCAGTTCTGGATAGGTTTCTAAACTTCAATACTTCCAAGATCAGTATATCTCCATTGTACAGAACAATGGGCTTTATTCTCCATTTTAATGCACATGCAGCATGTACTTTGACTATATATGCCCTACTTATTACCCTTCCTTGTTCTTTTTCCTCTCTGGCCACTTTCTTTCTGGGTGGTCCCCTTCACATTGGTGTCATATTTTTGTTGTTGTTGTTGTTGTTGAATTTTCTTTGTTTTTTGCGACAGGGTCTCATGTAGCCCAAGCTGTCCAGGAACTTAATATGTAGCTAAGGATGACCTTGAACATCTGATACTCTTGCCTCCACCTCCCAGGTGTTGGGGATTATAGACTTGTGACTGTGACTGTGGTAGATACCCAGTCCTTCTAAGTGAAGTATAGTTTATCCTAGAATCTTGGCTACTTTAGATACTAAAATGATATCCTTTATCAGTAAATCCATCTTTTCATTCATTCATCTCTTATATATTGAGCTAGGAATGGTGGTGCACACCTGTCCTTCATACTTGGAAGGCAGCTGTGTTCACAACTGTATTGCCAGTGCTGTTGCTAGAAGTTGAGGCAGGAGTATTACTTGAGCCCATAAGTTTGAGACTAACCTGAACAACATAGTAAGACATCTCAAAAGAAAGAAAGAAAACCAGCTCATGGTGGCACACGCCTCTAATTCCAGCACTTGGGAGGCAGAGGCAGGGGGATCTTTGTGAGTTTGAGGCCCGCCTGGTCTACAGAGTGAGTTCCAGAACAGCCAGGCTGTTACACAGAGAAACCCTGTCTTAAAAAACAAAAAACAAAACAAAAAAAAAATAAAAATAAAGAAAAAGTGTACATATGGAAAACCTACACGCTGTCTATGTTTATAAGCAGTATCATAGAAGAGGATACTGCTTATAAACATAGTAATGAAAGAGGAAATTAGCCCAAACAGGTATACATGAGTTGGGTGTGGTGGCTCATGCCTGGGAGGCAGAGGCAAGAGGACTTAAGTTCAAGGCCAGCCTGGGCTACAGAAATCCTGTCACACACACAAAAAAAAATGTATTTGGCTATTTTGGTTAAATACAAAATGAGGTGCTAGGAAGGCGGTTCTGCCTGTGCTCCTGGAGTTTAGGGGACAGAGATGGAGTCTTGGACCAAGCAGGCTAACTGGACCAGCAGAATCAGCCATCTTAGGTTCAAGTGTGAGCTAGAGATTCTGCCTCAATATAAAGTGGAGAACAACAGCCAAAAACCAACCATGCTGGAGAGACGGCTCAGTGGTTAAGAGCACTGGCTGTTCTTCCAGAAGACACAGGTTCAATTCCCAGCAACCACATGGCAGCTCACAACTGTCTGCAACTCCAAGATCTGACACCCTCACCTAGTTATACAGGCAGGCAAAACACCAATGCACATAAAATAAAAAATTAATTAAAAAAAACCCAGCGAAACAAAAAACAGTGTCATCACCCTCTGACTTTTACATGTGTGTTTACATATGCAGATATGAATCACACACACACACACACCCCACACACACACAACAACCAAATAGAGAGCCTTTGTCCTTGCTGAGGGCCCTCCTATGTTAGCCTGATATGTATTTGGTATTTTTGTTGGAGCTATTTTCCTCTGTGTAACAGTCTTGGCTCCTGGCTGGCCTTGAACTCAGAGATCTGCCTGGCTCTACCCCCCCCCCCCCCCCCAGTGCTGGGATTAAAGGCGTGCACCACCACCACCACCACCACCACCACCACCACCACCACCACCACCACCACCACCACCACCACCACCACCCAGCCCTCCAGTTATTTTGGGGGCGGGAGGTGGGGGAACCTAACCATTTAAGTAGGAGATATAGAGGTGTGTACCTGCAATCCCAACACTTCGGAGGCTGAGACAGGAGGATTCACACTAGCTCCAGCCTTTGGAGATCTTGCCTTTGGAGATCTTGCTACCTAGCCCCCTACCACCCCTCCCCCCTAAAGGATTTTTATCCATTTTGTTTTGTTTTATTATTCAGGTGTATGTTTGAAATGGTTTACTTAAACATTTATTAATCCAGCTGACTCCAAGTACAGATCTACTGGTAATTCATAGGCTAGAAAAAGATAAACTTTGTTTTTGACCTTGGTAGGTGATTATGAGCACTACTCATACTTACCTGGACACTTACTGTACTTTGAAGTGAGTAACTAAAATGGGCAGCGGTGGCACACACCTTTAATCCCAGCACTTGGGGGGCAGAGCCAGGCAGATCTCTGTGAGTTTGAGGCCAGCCAGGAGGCAAGACTGTTACACAGAGAAAAATAGCTCGAGGCCAGCCTGGTTACAGAGTGAGATCCAGAACAGGCACTAAAACTACACAGAGAAACCCTGTCTTGAAAAAAAACAAAAACAAAAACAAAAACAAAACCCAAGGGAAGAAATAACTGGGCACAGCTTAAGGATGTAGTCTAGTTGAAAGAGTACTTGTATAGCATGCATGAAGCCCTGAGTTCATCCCAGCACCGCATACACTAGATGTGGTGACACACCCCTGTAATCCCAGAACTGCATAAACCAGATGTGGTGGTACACTGTACCTGAAAGTTTTTCTATGTCCTGCCCAGTCCACAGCCGCTCAGACTCATGTAAACACACAAAGGCTTATATTAATTAAAACTGCCTGGCCATTAGCACAGGCTAACTACTGACTAGTTCTTACAGTTAAACTCGGCCCATTTGTTAATCTATATGTTGTCACATGTTCTGTGGCTTTACCTGTGTGCCATTACATGTTGCTCCCTGGACTGCAGGCTGGTGTCTCTTTACTCAGCCTTCCTCTTCCCAGAATTCTCCTTGTCTGCTTATCCTGCCTATACTTCCTACCTGACTACTGGCCAATCAATGTTTTATTAAACCAGTGTACAAAAACATTATTCCACAGCAGTACACCCCTGTAATCCCAGCACTGCATAAACCAGATGTGGTGGCACCCCCTGTAATCCCAGCACTGCATAAACTAGATGTGGTCTCAAACAAAACAAAACTCACTAAAACAAAAACAAACAAAAACTAAAAGGAAGGACAGAAGAAAAAAATAACTAGAAACAAAGACTACTAAAAAATGGAAATTGGTACTTTCTGATAAACTTTCCTTCTGACTTGTAAGAAAGGGAAACAGAAAATTAAGACAGTTGTAAATGATGCTTAGCATTTTCAATTCTAAGTGCAGTCAGCGTAGTCCTCAGCTGACATTTACTCTGAACCCCATGGGTAAATGGCATAGAACCAGATCCCACAAGAAACACTATCTTCTGCCTACGTGAGCAAGCTTAGCTCTTGAGTTATTGCTTTCAGGAGCTATACATAATGACAGTTGATGTTAATAGGTTGTGAGATTCAGCCCGAAATCATTATGTTAAAATAGGGACAATTATACACTAAGTTTAATAATAAAAAATAATAGGCTGGGTGTGGGACCACCTGTAATCCCACCACTTGGGAGGTAGAGACAGAAGGGTCAGAAGTTCAAGAGCATCTTCAGCTACATAGCAATTTCAAGGGTAGCCTGGGCTAAATGACCTCCAGTTTCAAAAACAACCAAATATGTCCCTCTACAATTTCCCCCAAGTAGAAACTATATGTATTTTTTAATCTTAAACAAAGAAGTCATTGTCCAATGCAGTTATACTCTTAAGGTTTTAAGTTATTTACTAATTAATATGTTATCAAATATTTTTCAGTGAAAGAGTTGAATTTTATTTGATCACTATATCAGTAATGCAAAGTAGACTTTCATTTTATCAGGCAAAAATAAGGTGAGTTGACTCAGATCATACAGGTAGAATTTTTTTTGCATTGGTGTATGTATGTGTGTATGTGCATGTGTGAATAAGTACAAGTGGAAGCCAGAGGTCCAACTCAGGTGTCCTTCCTGAGGAACAGTCTGCTAATTTTTTTCCTGTTGTGGAGATGGGTGTGGGGGCATGATGCAGTGGCCCTCTGTTGTGGCCAAAATGGAAAGAAGGGGAGGCCAGGAGCCTACAGTACCTAGTTATCTCAGGCAGTCTCCCAGCCCAATACTAACCAATCTCTGCTTAGATCAGAGGAGATCTGTTGAGGTCATGGTGATACAGCTGTAGACTTTTTGATTCTTTGTAGGTTTCACATCATACATCCCGATCCTATCCATCTCCCAGTCCCTTCATATCTGCCCACCACCCTTACAACCTCCCTATTTTTTTAATGGGTTCTGGGGCTCTAACTCAGGTTCTTATACTCATTGAGTAAGGACTTCATCATCTAAGCTATCTCCCCAGCCCATTTTTGGTTTGTGTAGCCCAGGCTGTTCCAGAACTCACAGTCATTCTGTTGCCTCAGCCTTACTAGTGCTGGGATTATGAAGTGGGCTTTGCTCATCCAGTCAAGATTCAAATACAAAGAAGTCCTGAGCTGGGCGTGGTGGCACAAGCCTCTAATTCCAGCACTGGGGAAGCAAAGACGGGGACTGGTGCAGCTTTAAAGCCTGCTTGATCTACACAGCCAGTTCCAAGTCATCAGGTGGTACATAGGGAGCGCCTGTCTCCTCAGTCGGTCAGTTCTAGGAGATAAAATGTCAGACATTTTCCATCAAAACTAATTTTTACCTCCAAGGTCAGGAGCACATTTAGTATTAAGGCACTTTTAAAATTCGGTATTAAAAGTGTTTTCTTTAAGCAAATAAGGTAGTACATATCTATAACCCCAGCTGGTGGGTGATGAGGCCAGAGAATCCAGGTTAGCCTGGGCTATGTAGGGAAACCTTGTCTCCTGTGTCTCAAAACAGAACAAAGCAACTGGGGGTGGGGGCTTTAAGTGTTTGTCATTCTCCAGTGATTCTCCGTCGTCGATTTTTTTCTTCCACACCCTAATCTCTTTCTTTCTAGTAGGGTTCCTGTTGCTGGCTACCCAGCCATTACCATCATAATACCATTTAAGGTAGCTCGGCTGGATCTATTTATTCACAGTCCTACAATCTACTTTCTCTTTTAGCCTTGCTTCCTAAATCAAGTTGACAACCCAGTTTATTTTTCCTTCTTTTATTTCAACAACTCCTGATTTAGATTGGTTAGGAGGCTCTAATATAATCCGGGCACCACCTCTCCCCCTTGGAATCTGTATTTACGAGGCTTCCTCCTTTCCCGGTTGAACGTGCTGAAGCCGGGCAGAGTACCTTGTGAAGGACTTCAGCCCCCACAGTCCTCTGTGTGCGCATGCCCACTCTTCTTACAGTTGTCAAAGTGCTTTTCCAGAGCGGTCACATAATCACCCCGAAAGAAGAAATAAATACTGTTCATTTTTCATTTTATTGATCCTTAAAAACTGGACACTTAAAGGTAACTGCTGCTATGAATTTATTACCTGAATTTGGGTTATTGCATGTAAAAGCCGATCTATTGTGTGTGGTGGGGGAGGGGAACAGGCATCTATTTCTCAGACTTTGCTATATATAAGCAAAAACCCCTCCAAAGCAAATTATACAGACAGTTATTTAAGGATACTGCATATTGACTTTGTAAATTTTATCTTAATTGCTGACTTAGCTTTTGTTTAAAATATCTTATTTATTAAAAGGTGGGTCTTGACCTTGACAGTGAATTTATACATTAAGTGAAATTTGTATTATTTTTAAAGAGCATTGAGAAAATAAAGGAGTGTTTTGTTATAACATTGAGAATTTAATGAGGTAGTATTACTATTAATTAAAGCCATTATAAAATATTCTGAGTCTAATTTACTTTTTGGCTTGGTTGGGTGGTAAAGTACAGCATTTTTTCCCATCAAAAGCATGCAGTTTAAGCTAAAGGCATTAACAAAAAGTGTTGAATACAAACAATAAGAAAAGCTGGGTAATACTAAAATTATAATCCAATACATATTTCAGCCATGATGATATAGCTATTGTAAAGAAAATTCTAGCTCACCCAAACACTCAAATTCCAGAAGTATAATGGTCTCCTGCAGCATTGTAAGAAGGAAGTATGAAAATGTCTCTGTGACCATCCTCGTTGGTAGTGATGGAACTTTGTACTGTCTGAATGCAAGGTTCACTCTCTCTGTGCACTATTCATAATACTAATCAAAGCCATTGTTTTAGATAGAGGGAACCGAGGAACATAAGAGCAATCTAAAGCAAGCTACATTGACAGTAGCAGGCAACCCCTGGTGCATGTTATATTATCCTGGGCTGGGCTTTTTTCTAGGGGAGGGGACTGGGCAGGGAAGAGAGGAATAAAAAGGCAAGTAAGGTGTTTGAGAAGTGAAATATTTCCCTAAGCCCACTGTGCTCTTTGTATATGAAACTTTGAAGTGAAAGATGGTATCTCTTAGTGATAGTTTTAATAAAACAGAATAGTTAATCCAACTTCTTGTCTGATAGCCTTTGTGTAATAGTTAAGAGAGATACCTCCATTTTAAGAGTTATCTTGAATAGTCCAATGGCAGAGCTGTTGTGTGTCTCTGAATGCCCTTTTACAAATGTCCCAAGAAAGATGCTTTTCCAGTATATGAATTAATTAACTGTATTAAATATATTAATCACTTTGTTGCAATTGTACTGAAACATCTAAAAATAATTATATATTTGGTCATAGCTCCTTTAACATTTCAAAATATTTGTTTTCAAGGTCTCAGCCCTGTAATATTCAGATATTTAAAGCAATTAACATATTCTGAGACAAGCTAATTCAGTGATAACTACACACATGGAAATCTTTTGGTTTTGAGTGATTACTGTTTTCATCCTTGAGTAAGAAAACAGGTTGTATGACAGAGGTGAATATAGCTCTTGTATGTGAAGTGGAAAATACCATACACTCCTTATATGGCTAAATGAAGCAGTGAGGGTAATGTACTATAATTACAATGGATGAGAATTTGGGACTTTGTACTCCTCTATTTTTAACAGTTGCTAGCATATGGTAATTCAGGGTCGTCAAACCATAGTCTTTCACTGTTAATACTAGTGATAAAAGAATGGATTCTAAATTTGCCAGTCTTGTGACCGAGGCAGCAGCAGGAGGATTCAAAAATGAAAATCTGGCAACCCCAGAATTATCTTGACTGTCTACTTAAATCTCAGATGCATTTTTAAAGTCCCGCCCCCACTCCATCTCACAGACTCCCTCCCTTCTCTCTCCCCACCTCCCTCCCTCTGACCTCAAATCCAACCAGAAGCATTTCTCCACTCTGCAGAGAATTTCTCAGGCTCCCGTTGAGACCTGAAACGCCAAGAAGCCAGGAAATCTCTTGGGCGGTGAATTGGAGACGAGAAAATTGGAGAATAAGCAGAAAAACCACAATCCTTAGAGTAATAAGAAGCAAACACGTCTAAACGTTTCAGTAGGTTTCTTTTCTTTCTTTTTTCCTTTTCTTTCCTTTTTCTTTTTGAGTCATTTTTTTCATTTATACTACGCTGGACTCGAACTGGCTAAGTAGTCAAGGCTGACCTTGAATTTTTGATCCTCCTGCTTCTACCTCCAGAGTACTAGGATTACAAGCATGCGCCACCACGCCCGGCGATTTTCCTCTTTTTTAAAAACTGGGTTTTCTTTTATATTAAAACGTCTCCTAACAAAATGGAGTAGCTGCCGCTACTGAGAGGCCAGAGAATGATTGTGCAGCTGAGTTCTTCCAACAAATGCCTAAGATTTCCTCTCTCGTGGTTCGCTGCAGCCAAATGAAACAATTATCCGCAGCAAGAAGGCAGTTTGCTAATCAAGAGGGCTGTCTTTTTCTTGTTGTTTTTTCTTTTCTTTTTTTAAAAGTGCTCCAGCTGGGGAAGGGGAAAAGAGAGGGTCGTGTATCACGTCTTTTTAACCTTGCTGAAGGACGCAGCACTATTTATTGACGTATGCAAATAGCTGGGGGAGGGTGGTGCTTGGGAAAAAAACAGGAACCAGAATCAGTTTCTCATCGCAGGATGAACGCTCGGAGTTCCGGTGAAGGGGAAAGAGACGTGGCGAAATTGCTGTCTTTCTGTCTTATAAGCACATCTCTCACTAGTACAGAAAAAGGACAGAGACGTCAGAAAGGGTGAAGACGCTCTCGGAGTGTTTTTAGAGACCTTGTTCGAGCCCTCCTACCCCAACCCCCCTTCTCCAGCCCGACCTGCTCTTCTAAATGCGAGCTTATGGATTTGCATTGCAATTGGCTAGTGGCGGTGGCACTGGATTTTCGCAAGTAAAACACCCGCCCGCTTCAGTGAGGGCATTCATGATCACACTGACAATAACGCATCTCTCTTTCTTCCCGTTTCAGCTGCGCAAACCATGCAGGATGATTTACTGATGGACAAAAGCAAAACCCAGCCCCAGTCTCAGCAGCAGCAGCAGCGGCAGCAGCAGCAGCAACAGCTCCAGCCCGAGCCCGGCGCAGCCGAAGCCCCGTCCACGCCCCTCTCCTCAGAGACCCCCAAGCCCGAAGACAGTAGCGCAGTGCCGGCCCTCAGCCCCGCCTCGGCCCCGCCAGCCCCCAACGGCCCCGACAAGATGCAGATGGAGTCGCCGCTCCTGCCGGGCTTGAGTTTCCATCAGCCCCCTCAGCAGCCGCCGCCGCCGCCGCCGCAGGAGCCCGCGGCGCCCGGAGCGTCGCTGTCGCCGTCCTTTGGCAGCACCTGGTCCACGGGCACGACGAACGCGGTAGAGGACAGCTTCTTCCAGGGGATCACCCCGGTCAACGGGACCATGCTCTTCCAAAACTTCCCGCACCACGTCAACCCGGTCTTCGGAGGCACCTTCTCCCCGCAGATCGGCCTGGCGCAGACCCAGCACCACCAGCAGCCGCCGCCGCCCGCGCCGCAGCCGCCGCAGCCCGCGCAGCCCCCGCAGGCGCAGCCCTCGCAGCAACGCCGCTCGCCCGCCAGCCCCAGCCAGGCGCCCTATGCGCAGAGGAGCGCCGCCGCCTACGGCCACCAACCCATCATGACCAGCAAGCCGTCCTCATCCTCGGCGGCTGCAGCCGCTGCTGCCGCGGCCGCCGCCTCCTCGGCCTCGTCCAGCTGGAACACGCACCAAAGCGTGAACGCCGCCTGGAGTGCCCCGTCCAACCCGTGGGGTGGCCTACAGGCTGGCCGGGACCCTCGCCGCGCTGTCGGCGTGGGTGTGGGCGTGGGTGTGGGGGTACCCTCCCCGCTTAACCCCATCTCGCCGCTCAAAAAGCCCTTCTCCAGCAATGTGATCGCACCGCCCAAATTCCCTCGTGCGGCCCCGCTCACCTCCAAATCCTGGATGGAGGATAACGCTTTCCGGACCGATAATGGTAACAATCTGTTGCCTTTTCAGGTAATACCCCCGTGCTCTTGCACACGCCTTCCTCCCGCCGGTTTCCCCCCCTTCCCGGTTTTTTTTTGTTGTTGTTTTTTAATCGCTCCACCCGCTGTTATTTAGAAGGGATGGCAAAGTACAGCTCCCTTCAAATCTTGGGTTCATTGGGACTATTCCTCCCAATGTGGGTGGGGGTGGGGGGTGAGGTTGGGGGAACATTGTGACTGCTGCTGGGCAGAAAAGGGCCTTTTTTTTTTTTTCTTTTCTTCCAGTTCATTTCTTCCTTCACTGTGCTTGTGCTTCTTATTTTGGCTTTCTTTGACAAACGAAGCCGCAATTGTACAGCCAGGTGCGGAGTAGTCCCAAGAGGAGTAGGCTGAGATTCCTATCATTTTAAGTAGCTACACATTTTCAGGTTACGCAATCCTAGGCTCAAGGTGCCGGAAAGCCATCCACGCCCAAACCACCCTGGCTTTACTCTTAAAGCGGTTAATAGCCTTTGAGTGGTGCTATTTCAAATAGTTGCATATGCCCAACTAAACTAATGTGAACACATGTGTTTATGTCTCACTCAGGCGCTGGAATCACTAATAATCAGCATATGGCCCTTGCCAGGAAAATTGAGTGTGAGATTCCAATAAACACCCTGAACTATACGGGACGGAAGTAGAAGAGTGGAAATTCTAGGGAGACTATTCCCATGTTCCTTAAAAGAAGGATTTAGGTTTTTTTCCAGGAGACAGACAATAGGACACGACCTTCAGAGCCATATTGCAATGGAGTCTATGTGCTAGCTAGCACTGAAATATTTAAAGCTGCAGTGTCCTTCACCAGTCGGGTTATTTAAGAAGACAATGCAGATCAATTACACCATTTGAAACTGGGCAAAGTGAAAGTCTTGCAACTTTAATGAAAAATGAGTCTTATGCCTTGGTATTAAATGCCAATGAAAAATCCAGGAAGTGCTCCGGACAGGAATATTGAATGGAGAAAGTGCCCTGTTTCTGTCGCTTTCTCATTAGTCTGTAGCCACAGCAGTAGGAAGGGTCAGAAAGGGGTGCTGAGAGTCTGACAGGCTTACCAGGCACTTGTGAATTGATTTGTCCATAAGCTTTTAGGCTCTGTTGTGAGAGAAAATCTGGGCGTGGTGGTGAGAGCTTGTACTTCAGCACCAAGGCTGGGCTATAGGATTGGGAGTTCCAGCTCAGCCTGGGTTACGTCCATGTTCTTGTCTCAAAAAAGGAAAGAAAAGGAATCCTTTGACCCCTGATGACAGATGATAGACTGGCAATTGGACCAAGGTAGAATCTGGTACAGCTGGAGCTTCAATTTGCTCCTCTTTACCTTTCAGATGTTGGGGGGTGGGTCCTGTCATGTCCCAAGGAAATCACAAGGCTACAGCAAGAACTTTTGTTCTCGACAGTTCAAGGAGGTCCATGAAACCTTTAGATTGTGTTTAGGAGTTTTGTTGTCTGGGTTAGGGGCTTTTCCCGGGTGGTGCTCAGGCTGGTGCCCAAGTCGCGTTCATGCTGAGCACATTCCCTGTGGAGCTACACTCTTAGTCCTGAGGAGAGGCTTCAGTGTGCAAGGCTCTCACATGACTTCAAAAGGGTCTTCCAAGAATATTAATATTAACGTAATATTAAGGTACATTTTTAGTTTTCTCAAAGGGTCTTACGTAGCTTCTGCTTGTCTCAGAATATGCTGTTTGGTGAGGATGACCTTGAACTCCCAATCCTCCTGCCTCAACCTTCCAGGTGCTAGGGTTACCTGCGAGCATACTCATATCTTATTTCTTTCCATTCTAACGCTTATTTTAACAAACGGAGATGCTTTGCAACGGCCTTAGTTCTGTAGGTGGAGAACGGCGAGCAGGACAGGAGATGCTGTAGTTGGCACTTGGAGAGGCCCTCTGCCTTCACAGTTCCTCATTTGATTCTGAGGCTTTCTATCCAATCCCACTCAGAGAAGATAATCTAGATTCCTCTTTAATGTTTAAAATAATTGTGTGTGCGTGCATGTAAGTGTGCATGTAAGTATGCGAGAGCCAGTGCAGTTGAGCTTGCATGCCTGGTTTATGTTTGGAGGTCAGAGGAAAACCTTGTGGAGTTCGTTCTCTCATTCACCTTTATGTGGATTCTGGGATCAAACTGATTGACAGGTTTTCAGTCTCCCTTAAATTCTTGTCTTGAATTCTCAGGAGTTTATTTAATCTGAATACAAACTTTTTTTTTCCTTATTTATTTTGAGATCTGAGGTCTTTCTACATTGCCCAGAGTGTTGTTGAACCCCTGACTCAAGTGGTCTTTTTACCTCTGCCTCCCAGGCAAGTGAGATTACAGTTATCTGGCATTGTATCTGGCTATTGAATATGATCAGTCTTTACTAATTAGCACCTTAAAAGGAGATTAGGTCTTACATGGGCGAATATCTTTGATCCCAGCACTCTGAGGATCTGTGAGTTCCAGGTCAGCCTGGTCTATAGATTGAGTTCCAGGCCAGCCAAGGACACAGAGAAACCCTGTCTTGAAAAACAACAAAAATTTCTTGGGGAGGGTGATTGGAAAGAAATATAATCCAAAATTTCACCAATCATGGAGGTGCCAGAGATATGGCTGTTGGTTAAGTGCTTATCACGAAAGCATGGGGACTTGAATTTTGCTCTGAAGCATCTGCATAAAAACTGTTCTGGCCCATGCTGGGGAGACAGGAGGGTCTCTTAAGGCTTGCTGGTCAGTGAGCTCCAGGTTCAGTGAGAGGGCCTGTCTCAGAAACTAGTGAGAGCCATAGAGGAAGACAACTGGACTGTGCATATGTGTGCAAACACACACACACACACACACACACACACACACACACACACACACACACACACACACACCACCAGTCCCTGATATTGAGTAGTAGTGTGAAGATTGCCAGCATTTCTCAACAAACCATTATAATAATGCTAGTAAGAGCAAAACACCTTTGTACTTTTTTTTTTTTTTTTGGTAATAGATGGTAGCACTATTGAATGGGCAAAAATGATTGAGTCATTTGGTTAAAATTAAAAATTTTTTGGCCTCAAGAAAAATTATATGTACTCTGTGTTTGTTTTACTTCTTATTAAAATGGTCCTTTAAAGGTTTTTTTTTTTTTTGATATTTTTTTTATTTATAGGAATGTGTCTGTGTGAGTATATGCCATGCATCTGCAGGTGCCTGCCGAGACTAGACGAGGGCATCGGACTCCCTAAAGTAGAATTATGTTCAGTAGCTTTCAGATGTGGGTCTTGGAAAGAGCAGTAATTGCTCTTACCTGCTGCACTTCTCCAGCTGGACCTTTAAGGTTTTGAAGTAACATTGTATTGAGAGTAGTTGGACTGAATGGTGCACACCTGTATGCAGTCAAGAGGCTGAGTCAGGAAGATGCCTTGGCCAACACTGTGAAAAACCTGTTTGTGGTTTTGTTTTGTTTTGAGACAGGTTTCTCTCTACACTGATATTCCTGGCTGTCCTGGAATGCATTATGTAGACTAGGCTGGCCTTGAACTCATAGAGGTCTGCCTGCCTCTGCCTCCTGCTGCCCAGTGCTGGGATTAAAGGTGTGCACCACCATGCCTGGCAAAAACTAATTAGTTTTTTTTTTTTTTCAAGACAGGGCTTCGCTGTGTAGCTCTGGCTGTACTGGAACTTGCTTTGTAGGCCATGCTGGCCTCAAACTCAGAGATCTCCCTCCCCTGCCTCTGTCTCCCAAAGGCTGAGATTTAAAGGCGTTCCCCATCCACAGCCTGGCAAAATCCTGTTCCTTAAAAAATGTTTTAGATCCAGAATTCCTGTGATTTTAGCCCCAGGAGCTGAGGCAGAAGGTTTACTTATGAGTTTGAGGCCGTCCTGGGCTACAGAGTGAAATCTGCCCTCAAAGCAACTTAAGAGCAGCAGAACTGGAACCGAACAATAGCTAGGCTGTGCTTTGCTTGCAGATTTGCCAGACTTGGTTTGTGTTAATAACTGTGCCAAGTATGCTTTTTGTTTTGTCTTTAAATTTTTATTTTGCTGGGCGGTGGTGGCGCACGCCTTTAATCCCAGCACTTGGGAGGCAGAGGCAGGTGAATTTCTGTGAGTTCAAGGCCAGCCTGGTCTACAGAGTGAGTTCTAGGAAAGGCGCAAAGCTACACAGAGAAACCCTGTCTCAAAAAACCAAAAAAAAAAAAAAATTTTTTTTTTTTTAAATTTTATGTGTATTCAGGTTTAGCCTGTCTGTATGTCTGTGCACTACCTCCATGCCCTTGGAGGCTAGAAGAGAAGATTGATCCCCTAGGACTTGAGTAACAGATGGTTGTGAGGCACTATGTGGGTGCTGGGAATTGAGCCCAAGTCCTTTGGAAGAGCAGCCAGTGCTCTTAACCACTGAGCCACTTCTCCAGCCCCATGTCAAATATGTTTAAAAATCCAAGTATCTTGTTTCTCAACAGGCAGAATTTCATTTCTGTGCATTTATTTAAATCATTTTTCTAGGACTGGATATATTTGGTTTCTTTAAATTGAGGTTTTCTTTGTGTTTCGCTTTATGAGACAGGTTTTCATTGTGTAGCGCTGGCTAGCCTGGAACTCACAAAGATCACCCAGTCTCTATGCCTTTCAAATGCTAGAGTTAAAGGTGTGCCTGATTTTTGTTTTGTTGTTGTTTGGAGATAGTCACACCTTTAGCCAGGGTTGGTCTGGATGGAACTGATATTTTCCTGCTTCCTCTTCCTGAGGGCTTAGATTACAGGAATGCATCACCATACCTGGCCTAAATTGAGAAGTTTAGTTCATGAATACTTATTTTTTTTTAGAGATTTTATTTTTAAGTGTGTGTGTGTGTGTGTGTATGTGTGTGTGTGTGTGTGTGTGTGTGTGTGTGTACAGTACACTTGGTGTCCACAGTGGCCAAAAGATGGTGCAGCGGTGGCGCACCCCTTTATTTAATCCCAGCATTCAGGAGGCAGAGTCAGGTGGATCTTTGGCAGCTTGAGGCCAGCCTGGTCTACAGAGCAAGAACCAGGACAGGCACCAAAACTACACAGAGAAACCCTGTCTCGAAAAACAAAACAAAACAAAACAAAACAAAACAAAAAGTGAGCCACAGGTGTGGCTCTTTAATATTTGTTCTTTTTAAACAGGCCCCCATGCTAAAAGAGACTTTCAACAGTATCTCTTATAAAGTGTCTTTTTGACTTTGTTGTATATTTCTGAAATGTAGTCTCTTAATAGTACAAGCTGGCCTCAAGCTTGTTTATATAGCCAAGGCTGCCCAGGACACTTCTGTCTCAGCCTCCTGAGTGCCCAGCTTCCAGCACATCTGACTTAAAAAAACAGAAAAGAAACGAAGAAAAGCTCATGTTGCTGGCAGTGCTCCCTCACTTTCTTCTGTCCTTTCCCACATCACAAGAACCTCGTGTGGTTTGTTTTGTAAAAGCAATCGCTGCTTTCAGTGTGGCTTTCTAAACCACACAGGCTTCCTTAGTCCAATAAACTTGATTGGTTTTCCTGCCTCGAGGTGGCTGCTTCTTTAGGGATTACTTGTATCTAAAAGCTGTTCATTTCTGTAAATAAGTGAGTTTCTGAGAGGTGAGTGACATCACTCGGGTCATAGAACTCCAGCCAGTCTCATTGCTGCATGTCTGTGGCTTCCTCTAGTGCTCGTGCCGTCAGAATTCATTGAACTTGGGTTCTCTTTGGACTCCAAAGGGATTTTGTGATAGGACTATTTAGTGAGGTTTTAATTTGTGTGTGTGTGTGTGTGTGTGTGTATGTGTGTATGTGGGTGTGTGGGTATACTTGTGTATATACAGGTACGTTCACCCTTGTGTATGGATTTGGAGGCCAGAGATCAGTTTCTGGTGTCTTTGTTTGCTAGTTCTTTTATTTTTGGAGACAGGGTCTTATTGAACATGACACTTGCTATTTCTGCTAGACTGGCTGGCCAATGAGTACACAGGATATGCCTTTTTTCTGCCTCTCTCCATCCCCAGTGCTGGGATTACAGGCAGGGGCCACCATGCCCAGTTTTTATGTAGTTGCTGAACTACTAATCCCCCTCTCTCCATGTCCCAAGCTCTGGGGTTACAGGTGTGTACCACCACCACTCCTGGTTTTTTGGAGTGTGTGGTTGGAGAGGAACAAGGTCTTGTCATCCAGTTCAGTCTAATCTCAGATTTAAGACTCTCCTGCTTCAGCCTGTGTTATAGGCAGATGCAACCACTCCTGGCTTTATTGAGGTTCTCTATTAGGTTGGCGAATTTTATCAGCAGAGCTTAAGAATGGTGGGACCTTCCAGTGAGGGAACTACACATGTGCCACTCTGTATTATGAGACAGGGGAGCCTATGTACATGAAAGGGCTAGAAAAGAAGTAGTCTGTCTGTGGGAAATTTAGATTTAAGCAACATTCTTTGTTTGTTTGTTTCAAGACAGGGTTTCTCTGTATTATTTTGGTGCCTGTCTTGGATCGCACTCTGTAGACCAGGCTGGCCTCAAACTCACATCACAGAGTTGCGCCTGGCTCTGCCTCTGCCCAGCTAAGCAACATTCTTGTCCAAGGAAGTTTAGAAGGGACCATTGGAAGCACCTAATCTCTGATCATTGTAGGAAATCAGATTTCTAGTATGTGACTTGCTTAAATTCAGGTGGGTGCTTTATGTCAATAGTAGGGTTTGGACTCAACCCTGCTTCACAATTTGGAGGAAATTCTGTGAATATCTCATCTATAAAGTAGAAATGATAATAATTTTCTTTGAGTTGGTTTATAGTAATTGTTACTGTAATGATGACCAGAATCTCTATGTGGACATATCACGGTATGATATGGCCAATGATTTCATTTAGTGCTATCTATTGAATAGCTCCAAAATATTGTGTAATGTTACTTATGTTTCTTTTCTGTTTGCTTAGGATTGTGTTTTCATAATAGGATGAGCTCACACAACACAATCTAAATATCCCAAACTGCCATATAATACCATGTATTCCTTTTTTCTATGTGATAGTATTCTTAATTATCAAAGCCTCTGGTCCTGGTGGTACAGATGATATTTCATCATTTTCCTATGGCCAGGCCCTGTGTTAATCATTTCACTTGTAGCTTCTCATTGAAACTCCTTTGAGGTAGAAGACTATTGTCCTCAATATGCTGATTGGGAAATTCAGGGATGGTACATTTACATTGTTTGCTCAAGATCTTATTTATTTATTTATTTTTTACTTTTTACTCTTTTGGGGGGCCCACCACCCAGCTCCCAAATAAATCACACACGGAGACTTATTATTATTTGTAAATGCCCAGCTTTAGCTTAGCTTGTTTCTTACTAGCTTTCCTTAAATTATCCCATGTACCTTTTGCCTCTGGGCTTTTATCTTTCTCCATTTCTGTATATCTTTTCTTTCCTTTTTATTCCATGTCTGGCTGTGTGGCTGGCCCTTTCTTTTCTCAATCCTTGATCTCTCTTGCTCCTCCTCCTGTTCTTCCCCTTCTATTTATTCTCTCTGCCTGCCAGCCCTGCCTATCCTTTCTTCTGCCCAGCTATTGGCCATTCATCTCTTTATTAGGCCAATCAGGTGTTTCAGGCAGGTTAAGTAACACAGCTTCACAGAGTTAAACAAATGTAACATAAAAGAATGCAACACACTTGGCATCATAAAACAAATATACCACAGCATAAACAAATGTAACACACCTTAAAATAATATTCCACAACATCTTATAGTTAGTAATTTACTAACTTGGGACTTGAAACCAGGCACTCTGCCCAGTGGGGTGCACAGGTTTAATCCCAGCACTCACAGAGGCAGGTAGATCTCTGTGAGTTTGAGGCCATCCTGATCTACAGAGTGAGTTCCAGGACAACCAGGGAAACATAGTAAGCCCTTGTTGAAAACAAAACAGAAGAAAATCCAGGCATTCTGCCTCAAGTTATGGTTGCTCTTACCCCTTTGTACTGTCTCTACACATTAATACAGTATAGATGAATGTGCTTAGACTGAATTTATACTTCACTTTATGAGGAACCTTGGGGACTAAAAAATACTTTTAATCATGTGATCAAGTTATATAACAACAAGATGTTTTTATTTCTAAAAATAAATGTTTTACTCAAAGTTGCATCAGAAATCAAATCTTTGACATTTTTCTGAGACTTTAGACATTAACTACAATTATAGTTGTTAGTATTATATAGTATAAATTTATTTCTTCTTTTTCTTTTTTTTTAAACCATTTTCTTTATTGTATGTATGCGTGTGTGTGTGTGTGTGTGTGTTATGTGTGTGTTATGTGTGTGTTATGTGTGTATAAGGAGTATCAGATCACCTGGAGCTGGAGTTACAGTTATAAGCTGCCTGATGTGGGTGCTGGGAATGGAACTCAATATGGTCTTATCCATTGAGTCATCTCTCCAGCCCCTATTTCTTTCTTTCTTTTTTTTTTTTTCTTGAGACAGGGTCTTGCTTTATGTCCCTCTGAATGGCCTGGAACTTCTATATAGTCCAGACTGGCTTTGAACTACAAGATTTGCCTGTTTTTGCCTCCAAATTGCTGGGATTAAGGGCATCTCTCACCGTGTCTGGCCCATACAATTTTTTTTTTTAAAGAATAGTTTATTGAGAGCCAGACATGGTGGCGCACACCTTTAATCCCAGCACTCAGGAGGCAGAGGCAGGCGGATCTCTGTGAGTTCGAGGCCAGCTGGCTCTACATAGTGAGTTCCGGATGGCAGGGGCTATGTAAAGAGTCTCTCTCTAAACAAAGACTAGTTTGTCGAGTATTGTAAGAGGGCAGTGGGTGGACAGTAACTGAGGAACCGTCTGCAGCTGAGGGGCTTTGAGACTGTATGGAAGTGGAAGGAGAAGATTACAGTGGCGCTGCACACATGACCACTTAATCAGTAGTCACCGATGCTATCCCTATTGATTTATATAATTTTGGAAAATTCAAATTATTTCCCACTTAGATATGATTATAGAAAATTGTATTTTTTCTGATTTGTGTCTAGGTAAATGTCAGTGTTAACAGGAAGAAATTCCTTACATAAGTTGTGGGAATAAAAATGATATTAAAGGGCTGGGGATGTAATTTGATAGATATGTGTGCCTTGCATGTATGAGGCCTGGGTTCTACCAGTATCCTCCCCACCCCATAAAAAAGTTCAAAAATAAGCCGGACATGATAGCACATTCTTTTAGTCCTAACACTTGGGAGGCAGAGGTAGGCAGATCACTGAGTTCGAGGCCAACCTGGTCTGCAAAGTGAGTTCCAGGACAACTAGGGCAAGTTTACAAATAAATATGCCAGCTTAGAATTTTTATATAATGAACATTTGTTTTGTTTTGTTTAATTTTCCCTAAAAAGCAACAAACTAAAAAACAAATAAACGGGATTGAGCGATGGCTCTTGTTGAGGAGCAGAGTTGGCTTCCCAGCAGCCATGTCCGATGGCGCCTGACACCTAGGCTCCAGCTCCAGGGGAGCTGACACCTTTGCCCTCTGTTGGGGCCAGCAGTTATGTGCACAAACCTACACACAGACCCAAACACATACACCTAATTAAAAAGACCCTGTCTCAAAAACTAGACCAAAACAAACAGCTCCCAAATATCTGTCCCCCAAATTAACCATTCTTTCAGGAAGCAATGTGAATTGTCTAGTTTATATTTGTCTTAAAATAAGGGTAGAATAAAAAATAATTAAAAGTGGAAGTTCTCCTCTAGTTGATTTCTTTGTTGTTGAGACAGGTAATACAGTCTCATGGAGCTCAAGATGACCTAGAACTTCTCATCCTCCTGCCTTCCCGCCAGTGGTCAGGTTGTAGGTGTGCACCACTGTGCCTGGTTTTCTCGTAGTTATTCTTCACCACTGCTGTAATGCAGAACTACAGAAGACCTCACCACCCCGAGACTCTTCCAGAGCCCATTATTCTGTAGTTGGCAGCACAGGCTCATTATCTGTACTCCATTTGGAAGGGGCCTGGAGAAGATGGCACAGTGGGTACAGTGCTGGCCCCTCAACCACGTACCCGAATTCAGTATCCAGCGCTTGATGTGAAGGCCAGGTATGACATCAAGTGCCATCGATCTGCAGACTTACCCTCACACAGGAATACACATGCAAACACTCTTCATCATTGCATACACACAAAAAATGGGCTAGGAAATACTAGACTTTCTATGCCACTGAAACATTCAGAATTTAAATTGTATACTCCATAATTGCACGTTGAAAAGTGGTTAACTTTGTATAAACTCTACAACTCTGCAGTGAGTTAGTGTAACAATGTGATCTCTTAGACACAGTGTTTGAACCATCTGGCCTCTGACACTGATGCCGTTTTCTACTTTGTAGACTTTTCTTTTGGCAGTTTGGAATGAGGAAGACACTGACTGAGCCTTGACACAGTTATTGGTGATCAGAGTTAAGTCACTCATGCAGTGACTCCTTTCCTGTGTCTCTGTAAAAGTGGAGAGAAACTGCCTTCTGGTTTGCTTTATGAAAGAATATGATAGTGTTATAAAGATTAGATACTATTAGCTATTATAGGAGTACTGTTCTGCCTCTTGGATACATGCTTAACTACTGAAATTGTAATCAGAATTCAAGCTTAATAAGAGAAGGGTTATTGCTATTCCATAGTTCAGAGTAATACTTTGGTATCTGGAAGTGGAGAAGAACTAGAAAAATATGAATCCAGCAGGTTCTTTGTATATTATGGTCACTGTTTGGTTGGTTTGTTTTTTTGTTTGTTTGTTTTTTTAGAGATAAAATTTACTTTAGGTTGGGCTGACCTGGGACTCACTATGTAGCCTGGCTCCTAGCAATCTCCCTTAGCCTCAGGCGAGTGAGTGTGTGTGTGTGTGTGTGTGTGTGTGTATGCACACAACGCTCACACATGAACACAATATGCACGCTACAGGAACCCCAACTGGTCTTCCATCCCCAGTCCAGTGTCTGTGTGTTTTGGAAATCTAGTCATGAAGGTTAGAGAGTATAGACTTAAGTCACAAAAATGAGATGTGACTTGTTGCTTCCTGCTTAACACAACGCGCCAGTGGGTAAGAGTTATCCTTGCTCTGAACATATTAATTCGTAATGAGGGAAATACACTCTGTAAGTGGATTTTTCTGTTCTGCCTGCCAGCTCCCAAATAATCACATGGGGACTTCTTATTTGTCAATATTCAGCCAATAGCTTAGGCTTGTTATTAACTAGCTCTTATAACTTAAATTGACCCATTTCTACTTATCTATGTGTTGCCATGTGACTCATGGCTTTTACATGCTTTGTTTCATGTCTGTTCCCTCTTGCCTGCTGGTGACTTCGTCTTCTTCCCAGTATCCTGTGTGTCTGAAAATCCTGCCTAGCTATGGGCTGTATAGCTTTTTATTAAATCATTCAGAATGACACATATTCACAGTATACAAAAAGATTATTCAACAATATTACCCCTTTTTGTCTAAATAAAAAGGGAAATGTTTAGCTCTAACACAGTAAGGCTATATATAATAAGAGCAACTATCAGGTAAGAATTACATTCACAATGTTTAATCTATTTATATTTGGAAATTTTTGAGAAAATACTTTATTATTTATTCTATCTTGATGAGTCCAAAGCTCTGTACCTAATTTACTTTTTATCATAACTAAGGAGAACTATAACTATGACTGTCTAGTCTTCAATTCCATCAAAGACCCAAGAAGGATAAAATATTACTTGAGTAAGCAGAAAGTGCAGAGCAAGCAACGTCTAAAACTAAAATAAGTGACAGAAACAGCTGGCTTCCACAGTCACCCAAGGTTCCTTGGTTGGGGCATCCTTCTTTGGTCTACAGACCTAGAATATCTGATAGACTTTTCTGTGAAGCAGGAATTTTTGAAGGATTGCCCTATCCTGTCTTGGCAAAGTTCGGCAAGTTTGGACGGCATACTGTCAGTAGTTGAGGCAAAGGCGATTTCTTGCAAAAATGACTAGCTTTTGCCATTTTTTTAAAAAAAAGCAAACTCTATATGGAGGTTCTTTTATTCCTATCATGCTATTTTGAAGTAAACTGGTGTTGCCAGGAACAGACATGTCTCACAGTCATGAAAGGCCTTATGTTATTAAAACATTTTAAATGCCATGTTCTGTAGGTCTTTGAAGTGTTTGAAGATCACCTATCTAAAATATATCTCTGTATGACCTTGAAAACCTATCTAACATGACTATAAGTTTGATAGTTATAGATGACCATTAACCTATATTATCCTAAATAGCTTTCAAAAACTAAAAGTTTACATAACCCTTTTAAAGGAGCTGCATAGGTACAATACCTTTAACAAGAATAGAAACATATACAGCATACAAAATTAACTTTAATTTTGTATCAATATACACAAATCCATACCAGTGTAAAAATTTTGAGACTAGTAGTTGTTTTTTTTAGTTTGAAAATAGATACAATAATCTACCCTTTCATCTTATCATTTTTATAGCCCCCCTTTTCTTTTCAGAACAAGATCCCTGAATCTAATCTCCTTTGTTCCGCTTTTTTTCTGACCATTACCAATAACAACTTGTAACTAACCCCCCTAAATGATGACAAATATCCATAACCCACTGAATGATCAAAAACCACCCACCTGTCTCTTGGGAATATGGGCAGGTGTTGTGTTCTCTAGACTGCTTCCTGATGTCTGGGGGAGGCATTGGAATCTTTGGGGGACCCTGAGAAAATTAGGATAATAGTCAAGTCCTCACTACAATAGTTTGTGAGGCTGGACCATCTCAGTAAGCATCCTTGAAGATGTTCTGGATGCAGAACTCTGAGGAAACTGCAATAGAGGTGCTCTGAGAGGCTGGGTCACCTGGGCCATCTGTTTTTGTTGGTGTCTGGTCCCCTTGTTCTGAAAACACATAAACTTTCAAAGGTAACATACATATCTGCATTAATACAAGTATGGACTGTGCATTGTACACAAGCCAGCCAATGATGAATTTTTGTTTTATGTTTGAGCAGCTAAAATATATGTCACCTGTCTTGTAGTTATTTTAGGTTTATTTCTTTATGTTTGTAGCCAGGATTTTTAGGAGGTCTTCCCTGATCAAATGTGATCTCTATTAATCTTGAAGGAATCCACAGCCTTTTGTTTGTGGAAACAAAAGCATAACCTCTCCCCCAATGCAACACATTATTCGACTTCCATTTTGAAGTTAAGACTTTTTTTTTAAATATATAGGTTGATTTAATTTAGCAGTTTTCATAATCCAGAAGCTGTTGTTTTTTTATACATTAGCATTTAAAAAAATTCAAAGTTAACAAGACACTGTTTAGAGTTTTTTCCATCTGAACCTGTTACACTTTTTTGTATCTGTAACCTTTTCTGTCTGCATGAGCAAAACCTCAAACCTGCCCCGTGACTTAGCTCACGGGGCACTGCCCTGGTGGCTCAAGCAGGCAGGCAGCTGCTGGGAGACTCCCATGGCCAGCATGAGAGACATGAGACATGAGACATGAGAGCTGCATTTGGCTCCATCTTTGTGTGTTTAGAACCTTGTTTTAAGCTTTCTCAGGTCCTATGTGCTTATATGTGGCTGAACATTGGGCACCATTTGTAGTCAGACCATTTGTAGGCTCCCCAATAATGACACGGAGACTTCTAATTAATTATAAAAGATGGGGCTGATAGCTTAGGCTTGTTGTTAACTAGCTCTTATAACTTAAATTAACCCATTTCTATTCATCCACATGTTGCCACGACTCATGGCTTTTATCTCTTTTTACATGTCTGTTCCCTCTTAGCAGATGATGACTTCACCTTCTTCTTCTTCTTCTTCTTCTTCTTCTTCTTCTTCTTCTTCTTCTTCTTCTTCTTCTTCTTCTTCTTCTTTTTTGGTTTTTCGAGACAGGGTTTCTCTGTGTAGCTTTGCGCCTTTCCTGGAACTCGCTTTGGAGACCAGGCTGGCCTCGAACTCACAGAGATCCGCCTGCCTCTGCCTCCCGAGTGCTGGGATTAAAGGTGTGCACCACCACCGCCCGGCTTCACTTTCTTCTTTCCAGTGTCCCGTGTACCTGAAAATCCTGCCTAGCTTTTGAGCATTCACCTTTTTGTTAAACCAGTCAGAATGACACATCTTCACAGTGCACAAAAAGATTATTCCACAAAAACACTCCTGGCTGCTGCAAGTGTTGATTTTCAAATTTTTTGGAGATATCAAGGCTCCAAGAGAAAGTTCTTATTTACACTTTCCTGGAGGCTATGTCTATCTTTCTGATGGGGAGGGGTTGGTATGGTTATAAGAGATAGAATTCAGGACAGAGCCCTTAGTTTGACTCTTGACAAGTTAGACAAGTTGAGAATTTAGGTAATGTAGTCATAAATCAAGGGGACATCCTGGGGAGGTTATTATTGTGCTTGCAATGGTAGGTAGATTCATAAATTTTCCACAAGTGGTATTTATAGTGTCCTAGGTAGGTTGCTCTGTGGGAGCCCAGATGACCTATTTTCACCTGTTAAACGTGTGTGTGTGTGTGTGTGTGTGTGTGTGTGTGTGTGTGTGTGTGTGTTTGAGACAGTCTCATTGTGCAGCCCCAGCCGACTTGAAACTATGGCACTCAGGTTGGCTTTGAACTTGTGGTATTCCTTCGACTTGAGCTTCTTGAATACTGAGATTTCAGGCATGTATTACTACACTCGGCTCCTTTAGTACTCTTTATGTGTTCTGGATAAACTTCCTTGCGTGAATTACTCTAATAGTTGAAATAGGAAAGCACTCATGAACTAAACTACAACTCAGCACCTTGGAATAAAGCCTATTTTTCTTTCCCCAGAAGCACTATTACATAATTCTCAGAAATAATATGTATTATGACATAAATCTCTGTGAGCAGATCTCAGTAGAGAAAAATATAAATGGGCTTTTAATATCATTTGAGAGGAACATAGAATTAATATACACAAAGCGGGGAAACATGGTGAGCTATGTATACATAAGGCTATTTATTATTAAGACAAATAACTTCATTGTTTGAGCATTCAAACTCATTTAAAGGGCAAGATCAACAGGGCAAAGAAGTCGACTCCCTTTCTTTAGTACTCAATGTGTGGTTAACTAAATTGATAGTGCTATAGTGTTAGCCAGTTCCTAGAAGTGCCCAGCAGTCCATCTTCGCTATGTAGATGAAAATGTAAACCCAAGTTGGTCAGTTTTATGTTTTTTATAATGTACGTATTTAACACTCTTGAAACATTTTCTGTCTTAGCATTTCTCTGCTAGGCATCATAGACTATGAAACCATAGGTAAATATGTATACTGTCATAAAGAATATCTGTAATTTGTAAAAATATATGTTATTGTTTCTAGACTATGAACACTTGGTTTCTGGGCTGAGACTATGATTGCAAATCTGATGTGCTAAGAAGTAAGCTGGGAAATTTTTTTCCCTTTCAGGTTTAAACCCAGGGCCTTGTTATTGGTGTGTATACACTCTACTCAATTTACACCCCAAGCTTTGTGAGCAGAGTTTTTTTTTGTTTTTGTTTTGTTTTTGTTTTTACACAAAAAGGCCTTGGGATGATGATCCTCCTGCCGTTGCCTCCAGATTGCTGTGGTTATAGACATGCCGTCTATATGCTGTCATGTCCTGCTCCTTTTTTGGTCCTTTGACAGAGGATCTTGCTGTATAGCCGAGGGCTAGTTGGGCGAGACGCTCCTCCTACATTAGATTCCAAAGTGCTGGGACTGTAGGTGTGCACTACCACATTTAGCTGAAATGTTCCCTTTTCTCTTGTTAGTTGATTTAATTTTTTTTTTTTTTGAGGTAGGGTCTCACTATGTATTGCAGACTGACCTTGAACTCTGCCTGCCTCTGCCTCCTGAGTGCTGGGACTAAAGGTATGCATCACCTTGTCCAGCCCAATTGCTTTTTTCTTTTAGAGTTAATTTATTCTGTCACAGTGATCTGGTTTATTCCCGACTTTCCAAGTCACATTATTAATGATAGAACTGAGAAGAATTAGTGTCAGGATGACTCTCATAATAACACTGAGAAATACTTAGAGGCTGGTGAGATGGCTTGGTGGTGGATAATTGAGCTTGCCATGAAAGCTTGATGACCAAGTTCAATCCCCAGAACCCCCAAAAAGGTGAAGGAGAGAATCAGCTCAGTGATGTTGTTCTCTGACTTCACATGTAGGCCATGGCAGGTGCCTGCCTCTGCATCTCATCATGCATGTGGACACAATAGTAATTAATCAGACTGAAAAAAAAATCCTAAGGAGAAAACTCTGCTTTAATAGTTTGACAAAAAGCAGGTGATAGTAGAGCCGTTCAGTTAGCTAGCCATTCCGGCATGTGAGACTGGGAAACCAAGATATAAAGAGCAAAAGATTTTGTATATTTTAAAATTTAAAAACAATAGAAATTTATTTTTCATAGTTCTTGGGGTAGAAAGTTTGATCAAGACATCAGTAGGTTCCATGTCTTTGTGAGGGCTTCTCTCCGCTTCATCGGTGCTGGGTGCTTTCTGTGTTCTCGTGTGCTTTGTGCTATGTAGTTTGAATCTTATAGGTGCAGTAGGACCTGAAGACTGATGATGGAAGGGAGTATTTTAGAAGAAACAGCTTAGTAACCTGGCAGTCTGAGCCTTGCTCACACTCTAGGAGTCCCAGATCTTAGGTTTCAGATCAGCAGTTAAGAGACAAGAAGTCTATGCACAGAAATGCCTCTCTTTTACAGTCTGGTGGAAATGTTGTTTTCTTCTTTAACAGAGAACCATAACCCAGATATGCAAAGGACTAAAGTGAGAAGGAATCAGTAAGGTTTATGAGATATTGAGGGAAAGCCAAGGTAACTGTCATTTGTTATAAATTTGCTTCTGTGTTTGCCTGGCAGACTTAGATAAATGGTTAAGAAGGAGAGCTTTGGTGGCATTTTTGTTAATTAACTGCAAAATTTCCTTTGACTTCCTTTTGGCACGTTTGCTGGAAGCCATCACCATGTATTCTGTCTTTTGGTGCATCACTCTGGTGTTCCTGTTCAGGCAGAGATAGCTAACACAGACTCAGACCCGAAGGCCAGGCATGCGCCTCACTCTTCTCACAGCATTCTCTTATTTAATCCTTAGACATTCTTGTGAATTAGAGATTGTGAGCCTCCTTAAGACTGGAGGAAGCTGCTTAGTTTGTGAGGTAGCAGGAGAAATGGAAACTCAGTTGTTGTTGTTGTTGTTTTAGTTAAAAAGGAGGTTTATTTTGGGGTAACTTACAGCAAGTAAAAGGGTTGGTTACAAGATCCAGGAGAGGTGAAGTACAGTCCAGCGATGTTCTCTGGAGAACTCTGTTGGATCTACCATCCAGCATTCATGATCACAAGGAACCCTAAAATTGTTTTTGTTTCTTTTCCCCCTAGACAAGGTTTCTCTGTGTAGTTTTGGCACCTGTCCTGGATCTCGCTCAGTAGACCAGGCTGGCCTCGAACTCACAGAGATCCGCCTGCCTCTGCCTTCAGAGTGCTGGGATTAAAGGCGTGCGCCACCACCGCCCGGCTTGGAAACTCAGTTCTTTGTCCCTTCTTTTTTGTTGTTGTTCCTCAGCTGTTTGCCCCTGATCTTGTCCTATGTCACTTTTCTCTAGACCTTCTCCAAATCCCCTCACCCCACATGGTCTCCAAGCACTGAACACTCTGAAATGAACAGCTTTGTCTCACTTTATTTTGGGTGAGGGCCCTCTGCCACAGTAGAATGTGGGGCACACAGGGCAAGGACCTTCTTACTGCAGTGTCCCACAGGCTGTGGTAGTAACCTGGGAGACTTGAAATACATAGCATTGTCTGCATGTGTTGTTTTTCACATTTACAGACAATTGATAATGTATTTATCAGTGAGCTTACATGTAGTTAACAATGTAAGAATACTTTAACTTCTGTAAACACTTCTGGCTTACCAGAACTTGGCTACTAGTGATGAAGGTGAACCATATTCTGGTCTCATTCTGCTCCCAGACATGTATTAAAATAGAAAATGATGAGGCTTAAAATAGAGCATGATATGCCCACAAAGAGTTTCTGCATGAATCAAAGGCAAAGAAGGATTAAATTTGTGTGGGGGGCTTGGAAAACCTTCAGAAAATCTTCATAGTTTAAAGTACTTTCAATTTTTTAAAATGATTTTTGAAAGTAATTCATGTTTTCAATTTTAAAACTTGAGGAAAATTACTACCCTTAATTCATTACCCAGACAGAAGTGTTCCTAGTATTCTGTGTTTTCCACCAGTTACCGAGTTTTATTATTATTTTAAAACTAGTATATTTCAGTCAACGGGCAACTTTGTGGAGTAGTTTTTTCTTCTCACCTTTATGTGAGTTCCAGGATCTTACTCATTGCTAGGCTTGTGAGGCAAGTACCTTTTCCTGCTCAGCCATCTTTTTTTTTTTTTTTTTTTTTTTTTTTTTTTTTTGTTGTTGTTGTTGTTGTTTTTGTTTTTTTGAGGCAAGGTTTCTCTATGTATCCCTGGCTGTCCTGGAGCTCGCTCTGTAGGCCAAATTGGCCTCGAACTCACAGAGATCCTCTTGCCTCTGCCTCCCAATTAAAGGCATGCACCACCACTGTTCTGCACACTGAGCCATCTTGCTGGCCCAGTTATCCATCCATCCATCCATCCATCCATCCATCCATCCATCCATCCATCCATCCATCCACCCATCCACCCATCCATCCACCCATCCATCCACCCATCCACCCACCCATCTACCCATCCACCCACCCATCTGTCCATCTGTCCATCTATGGTCTTTCCTTTTGTTTTTTGAGATAGGGTCCTCACTATAGACCAGGCATAGAGGTCTGCCTGTCTCTGCTTCCTTTGTCCTGGGACTAAAGATAAATGTAACTGTATCTGGCTTCAATGATCTTTTTTATGTATATGTACAATGTGCTTGTCATAGTAGAGGTAATCTGTGTACATCATTTCAGCTCCTTTTTTAAAAAGCATTTTATATCATTAAATTTATAAAGATTTTGATGACTACATACTGTTTCATACAAGAATCAGTTCCAAGTACCCAAATGTCTCTATATTCAGACGATTTAGATTATTTTCAAGTGCATTTTAATTTTTTTGTAGTGCTAGGTCTTGCTTTCCCAAACTTTAGTTTTTAGTGACTAAACACTGTGTCATAAATGACTTCAGCCATCCCAGTGCTTTACTTAGAACTGAATGGGCAGGGTTCCATAGGTAGACAAGAGACTGGGTGGGAGAATGCACCAAAGGTTTTTTTGTTAAGCAGCGGGAGGAGCAGGTGCATAAATAAGAAATAGCATGGTGTGCCGAGTAGAGCAGAAGATTTGAGATAGAAGTGAGGTACACAAGAGATAAGCCTAGAGAAACAGGGAGGGCCAGCTCACAAAGGGCATTCTAACACCTATGCTTTCAACGTTTGGGTGCTGGGGTCAAAGCAGGGGCTTACACATGTAAAATATGTTCTCTACCAGTGAGCTGCACCACAAATTTACACTGCAGAAAGACTTTGTAAAAATTGTTTATTATTTGTGTGTGTTCATGTGCATCATGGTACCGGTGTGGAAGTCAGACGACAAGCTTGTGGAATCAGTTGCTCCTTGCACCTTGTGTAGGTTCTGGGGGACTGAATTCAGATCATCAGGCTTCCACTGTCCAGCAGCAAGCTCCTTTTTCTGCTGAGCCATCTCACCAGCCCACGTGGAGGACCCTTAAGCTGAGAAGTAGCCACTGTAAGGCTTTTGAGGTGTTGACAGAAATGATCATCATTTTATTTCAGAAAGATTATTCTGGGATATAGGTTGTCAGGGACTAAACACAGGTGAAAACCCAGTTAACTTGTGAGGACTTAAGTTGGTTGAAAGGACTCAAGAAATAACTAGGAGATCTACTTAGACATAGGAATAAAAGAGAGGGTATGGGGGGGATACCTACTGTGGCTCCTGGGTTTAAATAGTTGGAAAAATAACCCAGAGGTGAAAGTGCTTCATAGTGGCAGATGAGAATGGTCATGTCTTATAAACCAGTTGAAATTTAGAGTAGAGGGATTTCAGAAGGGAAGGCTGTCATGTCTGGAGTGTCTGAAAAGGTGATTTGACATCTAACTTACCCATGCTTTCTTGTAGTTCCTAATACATTAGAAGGGAAACTTTACTAGTGCAGGTCACTTCATGGGCTTCTGAGTAAAACATCTAAGAGAAGGAATAACTAGCATTCTAAGTCAGGAATTTTATTTTTAGCCTGATTCTTTTTCATACCCGGATAATTTATAGTTTGTTAGCTGACTAGTCATCTTGTTTGCAGATTATAGCCTGGCACTGCAAAGTACTGTAAGTAATTGCTCACCAGTCACTCATATGGGAAGATCATAGAGAATAAAAAGAAATGAAAGCTGGCATACTGAAGTTGAATAAACTCACTAGGGGTCAGGATTATTGGATAGTCTGAACGTTATTAATAAAACCTTAACAAAATTGAGATTAGACCTTAGGACTTTAGTTCTGCTGCATTAATTTACGGCCTAGTTTTCTTTCTATTTGTGTGTTTGTTTATGAATGACAGGCTCTCATGTAGTCCAGGCTGCTTCAAACTGACTGTGTAACTAAGTACGACTGTGAATTTCTGATTTTCTACCTCTACTTCTCAAGTACTGGGGCTGCAGGTGTGCTCTGCTGTGCCCAGCTCATTGAATTTTGATACAACAGTTCAAGATAATGCTCTATCAGGCACTGCACTGCTCTTTTGAGGGGGAACTTATCAGGGAATGAAAAGAAACATATTTATTTACTCATTCTTTTTAGTCATAGATCCTATATAGCCAAGGCTGGCCTCAAACGCATTGTGTAACTAAGAATGACTTCTAATCCTACCTCTACCTCCCAGGTGCTAGAATTAGAGTTATGTGCCACCATGCATGATTTAAAAAGCATTTTTATTCAAATCTAGGTCGTGACCTCATCAAAATTGTTAAGTCTAGTTTAAATGGTTGGCTGTTAACACTGCAAAATACAACCTGAATATTTTGAATCATTCATCAATGCTGATGAAAAACAGTATTTTGTAGTGTTTGTTAAATTAAAATTTGCTTTGATTTTAAACAGAATAAAGCAGACTTTGCTACTATTTTAGATTACACAGTTAAACCTCAGATGAATTTTTAAAAAGCTAAATTCTTTCAAAGGCATTTAGATTTAGCATGGTAAAGGCTGGGGCATGATGTGGCTATTGGTTTCACCATATTTTTACCTCCCATCTTCAGTATTCCAAAGAGCTGAGAGAATGACCGGAAGGTAATGTTTTTGAGCTCACTGCTCCTGGCTACCTGTCTGCCAGAGTAGAACATTCGCTTTCACCCCTCAGCTCCGCAGTGATGCAGAGCATACAATGCTGTTCCAGAGTAGCTATTTTAAGATAGATGAGTCATGCAGGTAGAACACAAGATTTTCTTTTTCAACTAGAATGAGGTATTTGATGTTCTAATTTAGGCTGAGATTCTGTTAAATGTGAAACCCAGAAAAAAATTGAAGGCCTGGCATGAGGAGGAAAGGTAGAAAAATCTCTTTATAGTGAATACATTCCTTCTCATTGTGGGGTATAATGGGGTGAAGCAGATGAGGGGTTACAGTGGCACATTCTGTTACAGGGACATAAATAATAGAGAATGTATTGAATACATAGAGGTTAAGGACAGAGAAAGACAGTGAGGAAGATTCAGCAAAGAGGACAAAGCTAAGTAAAAGGATGCTTCAGCTTTTGTTACAATAATTAAATATTTAAAAAGTCAGCCATTTTATACGGGCCAGGAAGCTAAGCAATTGCTCATTTTATATTCTTTTTTCTTCCAGCAAGCTATAGGCAGACAAGCTTACCTCAAGCATTTATATTAAGAAATTTCTTTTACATGGTGTCATGAGCAGGTTCAAAACCCAGTTTTTAATCTCCTGTGGTGTGATCATAATAATCATGATGCCCCTAAGATACCAGATGTTTGTTCTAAACCATCAAAGGAAGAAATACAGTATGTTCAGCATAATTTGCCTTGTATATATTATCAATGGTCTAGGCTGATGCCATCTCACATAAACCAGTATTGTAAAAGGACAACCTATGTGGAAATGAAATGGTTACAATAAGTTTTAGTCTATCAGCCCATTTGTGCTGCAGTAACAAAGTACCATAGACTGGGCAATGTATAATCAACGTATATTTATTTATCACAGTTGATAAAGGTGGTTAGTTTGGTGTCTTTTGAGGGCTGCTCTGTTTCCAAGTGGGGTTCTTGCTGCTATGTCCTCACAAGAGGGTGATGTTATGTCCTCAGATGGCAAAAAAAGTCTCATCCAGGTCCTTCTCACCTTGTTACTAGTCCACTGATCATTTCTGAAGTGGCTTCACCCCTTAATATTCCCACAGTGAGGATTCAGTTTCAATATGGGAATTTTGGGGTATATTCAGACCATGGCAGATGAGATGGATGACCAGTTTGGGCTAAGTGAAAATATTTGTGTTGCTTGTGAGTAACATGTATTCAGTGGTTGAAAACAGTCATTGGTATGATTATTGGTTTTGTGTGTTTGACTTGGGTGATAAAATTAGCTTTTTAAAAAGCTAATCTGTTTGTTGTGACAAGAAATTTAAAAGGAGGAAAGAGGGTATTTTTGGCTTATTTTTTCTGTCTAGAATTGATTTGCTGCATTGGGCCTGTAGGGAGGTAGAAATCGTGGTGGCAAGAATGCATGGTGAGTATGTCACTCACCTTGTGGCAAGGGAGCAGAAAGATAGATAGGAAGGGGTCAGGGCAAGAAAAGGACCTGTTCCCAGGCCCTACTTCCTCCAAGGAGGCCCTATCTCCTGAAGTTTCTAGAACCCCCAAAGGTAATGTCACCAGCTGTGAATCACAGCTTTGCCACCTGAGCCTGGAGAGAACATTTCACATTCAAACTAACAGCTTTTCATAAATAAGGCCTTTACTTCTATAATTCGGGATTTTCTGTGTGGCTGCTGGTTAGAGGCAAGTGGTAGGGTGTGATTCTGTCTTGGGAGACTGGGCTTTAACTAATCTGCCGCATTATAATTAGCCGCAGGCTGGGAGAGTTACTCCTGCTGCTTGACTTGAAAATGGTACCCACTGAGTCCTGAGGCTGTAGGAAGACGTAATGGAGACATCTGTGTTTGCTTAGTGTCTGATATGAAACCTGAGTCACCTCTGCTTTGAACTATTTTTGTATCAGGTATCAAACTATAAAAATAATTATTTCTAAAAATTTGTGCCATGTTTCTGGCCTGTTTATGAGATTTAGGTTTCAGTGAAGTTGACTTTTTGTATTTCTTGCTCTGAATTAGTCTTGTGTTCTTGTACTTTGTCATATATCAGGAATCTTAGTACACATACGATTTACTCTTCTGAAATAAGCTAGATTACTATAAGTATGAATTTTGATTTCGATAATGTAAATCACTAAACAGAATAACTGTATGTTATATCATTAACTGAATTTCATGGTTTCTATTTATTAAACTTTTAATGCTTCTTAAATACAACTTTAAAAAAAAGGAAGCGTGATCCATTGACTTCCATCAAAGCTCTACATGAAGACCAGTTAGGGAAGCCTATCAGTCATAGAAAACAAGTTTTCTAAACTTGTGGAGTGAGCACCCTGGCTTGGAAGGTGGGGAATGTTGGTATGTTTAAGAAATGTTTGGGGGCAAAGAGCAGTGTAAGAGTTTTAGTACAAGAGTTATCAATGAGCAAAATTTGGGGCAAGGGTTGGTTAAGTTTGTAATTGGCTTGGTTGCTGGAATAATTAGTGGCTTTAGGAATACAGGAATTCAAGCAGAGTTACTGTTAAATGTATTTGTCTGATGTAACACTGCCCAAAGAAATAGACTATAAGCCTCATAGACAATTAAAAAAAAATCTAGTAGCATGTTTAAAATTAAAGAGGTTGTACAGTGGGACACACCTGTAGTCGAGGCTACTAGGAGACTGAGGCAAGAGGGTTGATTGAGGCCTGGAGTAGCTAGTAGTTTTTGTTCTGTTGCGGTATTTTGAAACATGGTCATACATAGCCCAGGCTGTCCTCAAGCTTTCTAGGTAGCCAAAGGCATTTTTTTTTTTTTTTTTTTTTGTGGTTTTTCGAGACAGGGTTTCTCTGTGTAGCTTTGCGCCTTTCCTGGAACTTACTTGGTAGCCCAGGCTGGCCTCGAACTCACAGAGATCCGCCTGCAAAGGCATTTATTTTTAAGACAAGACTCTTACTGTGTAATGTAGTGCAGTCTCTCACTCTAGACAACCCTCCAGGTCAACCTCCTGAGTGCTGAGACACGCTGTCTCCCCACACTTGTGTCGGCGCACCTGGATAGAGCCCAGCCTGGGCAACAGTAAAGGATAAAAGAGAATTTGGGTGTAGTGATAACATGCCTGAGGCAGAGGCAGAAGGGCTGCCACAAGTTCAAGGCCAGCTATCATGTAGCCAGAGCCACAGGCTAAGACCCTGTCTCCAAACAAGTAGATAGAAAAGAAAACAGTGAAAGTAATTTTGAGGCCGGGTATTACTTTGTAGCCCAGGTATAGTTTTTAATAATATATTTTATGCCGGGGGTGGTGGTGCACACCTTTAATCCCAGCACTCTTGGGAGGCAGGAGCAGGCAGATCTCTGTGAGTTCGAGGCCAGCTTGTTCTAAAGAGTGAGTTCTAGGACAGGCTCCAAAGCTACCGAGAAACCCTGCTGAACCCCCCCTCCCCCAAATATATATATATATATATATATATATATATATATATATATATATATATATATATATATATACATACATACATATATAATTACTTAGCTGTTATTAAAGAGTTATTATGAGTAATAAACTTACAATAAAAATGTGTTGACTATATAAACTAACTAGATATTTTTACATATTTTTAATACTAAGTCTTTGAAATCTAGTGTGCATTTTATACCTGTAACACATTTCAGTTTGTTTTATCAGCAGTATAAGTATTCAGCATCCACATTCAGATAGTGACTACCATACTGGCCAGTAAGAACGCATCCTTTAAAAGTCATATACTTTTAGGTTGGGTGTGGTGATCATTTATTTTTAGGCCAGGCATGGTGGCATATGTCTTTAATCTCAGCACATGGGAAACAGGCAGGCAGATCTCTGTGACTTTGAGGCCAGTCTGGTCTACAGAGAGAGTTCCTGGACAGCCAGGACTACATGAAGAAACTCTGTCTTGAAAGAGATCAAAAAAAAAAAAAAAAAAAAAAAAAAAAGGGAAGGGAAAAAGAAAAAGAAAAAAAATAGAACTCTTGCTCATTCAACAGTAACCCCCCCCCCCAAAAAAAAAAGTCCAAAAATGACTGAATATATACATTGTATTGCTGCTTGGTTCTTTGCTTGTTTTTGCTTTGATTTGTTTTAAGACAGGCCTTCTCTGGTTTTAAATTCACTATTCTCTTAACTAGGTCTTCTGAGTGCTAGGATTATAGGCTATACTGACAGACCTGTCTTTTATTAGTTTTGTCTGCTGAGCTTTTTATTGTTTGTTTTTTGTTTTTGTTTTGTTTTTTTCGAGACATGTTTTCTCTGTGTAGCTGTGCCCCTTTCCTGGAACTCACTTTGTAGACCAGGCTGGCCTCGAACTCATGGAGATCCACCAGGCTCCACCTCCTAAATGCTGGGATTAAAGGCATGCGCCACCATCACCACCCGGCTTGTTTTGTTGTTTTTTTAACAGAGGCATTTTACATATTCTCATTTACTACAACTAAAGATACTCTAGGCATTTGAGGTTTTTTATTCTTATTATTATGCTTTTTAGACAGTCTCATATAGTCTAGGGCAGCCTTGAATACTTGACCTTCTATGTTTTCATTTTGTAAAAAATTCTCTTCTCCATATATTCTCTTTCTACTTATATTGCCTCCTTAAAATAAACTATAAGCACCTTGGAGATGGGGTAATGTGGAGAGATCTTATTTTCTATTCATTCTTTCTCAGCGTCCACACTCAATAAACATTTGGCTTGAGACACTGACATGTTGGCACACAGATTATTTGTTGTGTATTAGTACACAGTGCTAATTTAGTTGGTTTTGTTTAGGGCAACAATTTGAGTAAGGAGAAGGCTACATTCTAAACCTCTTTTTGCAGAAATGATTACATGAGCCTCCCAAGTGCACTTTAAAGGTAGCTGCTGTGGTAGGAAAGCGTGTTATTTTTCATCTTTTCTGCCTATGAAAAGCTTCTCTGATGATGACTAAACAAGGCACTGATCTAAGGGCATGTCATTAGGAGTTATACTATTACTATGTTCCTTTAGCAGAACAATAGAATTTGGTTTTCACCTAGGCCCATGGCCTACCCAGTCTCAGTTTCTTAGCCACCCTAGCAGTGTCAGGCATGGGTTCCATCTCATGGAGTGAGCCTTAAATCCAATCAGAAGGTTATTGGTTATTCCCACAATGTTTGTCCTCCTACTGAGCTAGCATATTTCCCAGGCAAGTCACCACAGGGTTTGTAGATGGGTTGATGGTTCCCTTTTTCCTATGGTGGATGCAGAGTACCTTCCAGTACCACGGAATGCTAGTCGGTAGAGTGGAGCCTTTAGTTAGGCACCAGCTTGACTTCTCTGTCGTCTCCAGCAATAGAGCCTTACAAAACGTTTGTAGAGAGTAACCAAGAAATAGCCTTGGTAATAGCTGTGTTTAGGGTTTCCATGGGGCCCCTTTGGCCATCAGCTTAACAAGATGTAACCCATTCCTGGCACTGGAGGTTTCACTTGGGGCCTAAGATCTCTACTTAGGGCACTGTTTCCCCTATTATTTGGTGACTCCATTTAGAGTTCTTTTATATAGAGTCCATTATATTTTGGGAAGCTTCCACAGTAGCACGTTTCCAAGGCTCTTCAAATGGCCCTCGGTGTTAGTTCCTCCTCATACTCCCTCCCTTCCCTCCCTTTCACCCATTTCCCCATTTAATGCTTCTACTTTGGTCTCCCTGCTCTCTCTCAATAACAATATATTCTAGTTTCTCTTTCCTGGGAGACCCTCTCCTCTCCCCTGGTCCCTTACTAGATACCTAACCTCCGTGGTTATGCGGATTGTTGCACACATATTGAAGGCTTAAAGCTAACACCCATATGAAAGAGCAGTCACAACGATGTGGTGTGCCTTTGGGTTTGGGTTAACTCACTCAGGATGATTTTTTTCTAGCTCCACCCACTTACTGCACATATTATTTCTCTTCACAGTTAAGTAATATTTCGTTGTGTAAATGTGAACCACATTTTTATTATCCACTCATCAGTTGGTGTGCAAAGTGCAGCGAGGGCTGGGCACACAGCCAGTATCGATCAGTTCTGCTGATATTGAATCCCAGTAGGTTTCCGTTGTTTGCTTGAGGTGAGAAAATTTGGGTCTTTGGTCTCCTGCAGTCCACACTGTTTTCAGATCCTCTAGGTCAGTGGTCCTCAGCCTTGCTGATGCTACAATCCTTTAATACAGTTCCTCATGTTGTGGTGACCCCAACCATAAAATTATTTTCTTTGCTACTTTATGACTGTAATTTTGTTACTGTTATGAATCATAATGTAAATATCTGACGTGCAGGATATCTGATACGAGACCTCGTGAAAGGGCTGTTCAACCCCCACAGGTTGAGAGCAGCTGCTGTAGGTAGAGGAGGATGTCCTCCTGCCTCCACTTTTTTTTTTTTTTTCCTTCTTGGTGTTTTGAGGCAGAGTTTCTCAGTGTAGTTTTGGTGCCTGTTCTGGCTCTCGCTCTGTAGACCAGGCTGGCCTCGAACTCACAGAGATCCACCTGCCTCTGCCTCCCGAGTGCTGGGATTAAAGGTGTGTGCCACTGCTGCCCGGCCTCTACCTCTACTTCTTGAGAGCTGAGATTTAAAGACTGTGCCAAAACACCCAGGTTGTGGGGGTTGAGCCAGACATTTATGCCTGTTAGGAAAACACTGGGCAGCAGAGCTGCATTCTCAGCCCCAGAGTTGAAGGATTTTTGTTGTTTGTTTGTTGTTTTTATCTGTGTTTGATGGGGGTGGTGTGTGTGTGTGTGTGTGTGTGTGTGTGTGTGTGTGTGTGTGTGTGTGTGTGTCCGTGCCACAGCACACATGGGGAGTCCCAGAATGACTCTGGAGTTTATCTACTGATTCTCTCCTTCTACCTAACATGGGCTCTGTGGCTTGAACTCAGGTTGTCAGGCACGTGCCACAGGCCCTTTACAGCAGGGACCGTCTGGATGGACCTCGAGGGGTTTTGGCAGCCCTGTTGCTGGTTTAATAACAAGAAAAAGGGTCTGGGATACACTTAAGTGGGGTAAATAATGTCCAGAAACTGCTGTATTAAAATTCAAGTTGTATTTGAAAACGCCTCATGAGCTATAATCTATAAATAAAAGGTAATAAGAGGAAATTGTATTATTTGTAGCCTGGTGTGCAGGAGATTGAGTACCTAGCTCAACAGATAACGGATATGTATTTCCTTTCTGAATCCCCAAAGCTGAATGCTGGGTGAAGAATTTAAGGCTGTACTAAAATTAAACTCTTTTTAGTAGAATTATTGTGGAATTGTGCATATTCATGCCCTTTGCTATCCTGGAGGATTCACTAAACTACATTCCTAATGATATCAAGGATTTGGCAAGTATATTTTACACAGAAGCAAGTGTTACTTATAAATAAGCCTTACCTGTTTTCAACCTTCACCTATATGTCCTTTAAAGAGTCTCTGTCCTTTTATTTCTTGAGGAAATTGAGCAATCTCCTCGCCTCAGGCCTCTTCTCCTGTGTTTGCCCCCGTGATTCCCGAGCACACAGCTGTCACTGATTTATCTCATTATATAATTGTTATCTGCTGACTGTGGGTGGATAAGGCTTCTTGCAGATAGAGACTGTGCCTGGTTTGTTTTCATCGTTAATGCTTGGCTCATTAAGATTTCCAATAAACACATGTGAAACAAATGAGGCGCGAAGAGAGTCTTCACAACCCTTGGCAAATTTGATAGCACTAACATCCAAAAGTAATAAAGAAATTTCTTCTTTTGAAAACTATTTTGTAAACAGGGGGTGGTAGCAAAGGTTTGTGATCCAGGCACCAGATAGAGACTAGAGGATCAGGAGTTCAAGGTCGTTCACTGGTACAAGCAAGTTAGAGGCCAGAATAGCCTAGAAGAGACAGACTCCAAAACAAATGAATAAATTATGTGATGTGGACATTTTAGAAATTCTGACCAAATCTTTCTTAATTTTATTTTGTAGCTGGAGTTTCTCTCCAGCTCCCGCCAAGCCCCGGCAGCCCACAGCCCACTTATAAAATAAACACACAGACGCTTATTATTTAAACTGTTTGGCCTAATGGCTCAGACTTCTTGCTATCTAGTTCCTATATCTCAAATTAACCCATCTCTATTAGTCTATAAGTTACCACGTGGCTCGTGGCTTACCTGTACCTTACATCTCGCTTGTCATGGCAGTGGTTGGCGGCTTCTCTCTGACTCAGCCTTCCACTTCCCAGAATTCTCCTCTCTCCTTGTCCCACCTATACTTCCTGCCTGGCTATTGGCCAATCAGCACTTTATTTATTAATCAATCATCCACAGCATTATTTCATTTTATTTTATGATTTTTAAAGTACTTTACTGTTACTAGAGTAATGCAGCTTTATTTAAAGTAAATTTTATAATCTTCCAAAAACCAAATAGTTTAATTAATATAGTTATTTATGTTTAGAGACTTTAATATATCTCTTGAATGTGGTAACATTTAAATGGAATGGAATGTTGTAACTATTTCTGAAATATTTACACAGTAGTAGACTATGTGTAGTTAAACCATCTTCAATAATGCCTGATTTGAATTAAGGACTGAATTTGATTCAGCATCTTCATTAGTAAACAAAGAGAACTTGCAGCATCAACCTCATAGGACAGTTGTGAAATACTGAGATAATGCAATTAAGTGAGCCATGCAGTACAGGGATGGCATTGTCCATTACATGGCAGCTATAACTTAGTTCTACAAGCCTGTGTGCCAGGCCCATGTGTGGAAGACAGAGAACTTGAGGGAGTCCATACTCAGGGATGAAACTCAGGTGGTCAGGCTTTGGAGGCATGCTTCATTATTGGTGAGCCATCTCACTGGTCCTCATTTTATTTGTAATTAGAACTGTACAATAAACTTGATGTAAAATTTTTGTTGATTACCTGTTTCCTTCAACTAGAAAAGAGGGCTTTGGAAATGAAGTAATAAGTAATGTTCTGTTGATTCCTTGGACCTAGTCTGTCAATGTGGAGTGAGTTTATTTGGTAATTACCAGGTACTGTACATTAAATATACACTCATCAACATGGGGGACTTTTCCAGTGGTGGCCAGGAAGTTAACAGTAAAGAGCTGTACTTAGAGATGTCAGTTTGTACATTGGACAGAAGACTATTGTCTCTGGGAGAGAACCCTAGGAGACTGCCAGTTCATTAAGTTGGTAGTTTTTGCCTTCTATCTTCTGTTTGCCTCAAAGCAGAGGCACAGATCCTAAATCCAAGATCAAGGGGATAACAGGGGGCCACAGCAGAAGCGTTCACGTCGCGGCCCCTGTCAGATTCTGGTGAATCTGCGAATTCTGCTGAACATTTCCTCACCTTGCCCTCAGGTCAGATAAGAATTGAAGTGAAAAGGAGGATGGTGGATTTAATGTATTATTTACACTCCCATGACGCTTCTAGGGAGATGGTGGAGTGGAGTAGCTGAAGGACTCAGTGTATCACTATAAAACATGAATTTTTAGGTTAGACAATCAGAAGCAGTAGGAAGCATGAGAAGATGGTGCTTGTAGCTATATGTTATGTATATAGGCTCCTGAAGGAGCACTGAAGACATGCATCCCTAGAAATGGGGCACATGCAAGGTGGTTGTTGTTTGTTTTGATTTTGGTTTGGAGGGCAGGGTCTTATGTAGCCCAGGCTGGCCTCAGAAGACTGGTTTAGGCTGACCCGATCCTCCTGCCTCTACCTCCAACTACTAGGATTATAGGCAAGCGCCACCATTCTGTGTACTATTTTTTTCTCTTCTTTTGTAATGATGAGATTTTACTATTATCCTAGGCTGGTTTCCAATCCACAGTCTTTCTGCTTCAGCCTTTGAGTGCTAGCACTATAGGTGTGCACCATTATACCTGGCTGGCTTGTGCAACTATCTTTTTTGTAATTTTATCAAAGTATAATTCATACATAATGAAATCTAACCCCTTAAAGTATAGAACACAGTAGGTTGTAGTGTAATTATAAAAGTGTGCCTGAATCATTGTTCAGTTCTATATATTTGGTCATTTCTAGAAGCTGCTCTGTGTCCATTGGTGTCAATTTGCATTTTACCCTGATTACCTCAGACCTAGCCAACACTCAACCTTCTTTGTATCTTTATGGATAATTTCCTATTCTGATCATCTCATATAATGAGATTGTGTGGCATGATTCTTTGAGATTGGTTTCTTTCACACATGGTATTTTCAAGGGTCGTCCATAGCACGGCAGGTATTAAGTACTTCATTTGTTTTTATTGGTGAGTAATATGCAGTTACAAGCATTTCTCAGTTTGTTCTCCAGTTGATAAACATTTGGGTAGTTTCTGATTTTTAGAAAAGCTTTATAAAGTTGTTATAAGAGTCTGTGTACAAATGTTTGTGTGGACATATGTTGTAATTTATCTTGGGCAGCCAGGAGTGGACTGTCGGTAGTATTGCTAGGTGTGTGGAAGAAGCTGCCCAACTGCTCCTCCACAGAGCCTGTGCCGCTTTGCATCCACCAGCAGCTTACAGGAGCCTGGCTCTCCAGCACAGCCTCGTCATATCACAACACAGCATGTCAGGAGTGTCTTCTTCTTCTTCTTTTTAGCTCTTCTAGTAAGTGTTCTTGTGTGTGTGTGTGTGTGTGTGTGTGTGTGCGCGCGCGCGCGTGTGTGCGCGCGCGCGTGTGTGCGCGCTTTTTTTTTTTAAAGTGAAAAATCTTGCAAAATAAAATCACCAGAGTGAAAAGTTAGAAACAGCAAGTAATTATTAAATATTTACCATGTGCTGTGCCTTGCTAGGTTTCAGAGAAGGAAGTACAGTATGCCTTCACTTCCATGGGACTTAAACATTTATTGAAGGTGGAAAGTATGTAAGGAAAGCAGAAGCTACGCCAGGTGTGGAGACGGAGGAAGGTGGGCCTCTGTGAATTCTAGGACTGCTTGCTCCAGACCAGACATGGCTGCATAGTGAGATCCTATCTAAAGAGATGGAGGGGTGGGGGGAGGGAGAGGGCTGGGTGCACCTGCTGCTCCAGTCAAGGAGTCTAGGTGGAAGGATTGCTGGAGGCCAGCAGTGGGAGATGGCAAGGACAACCTAAAACAAATCAGGTAGAACATGCTGTGTGCACCAGGATTTTGGTCCACGTTGTAGATGCTTTGACATAATTAGTAAAAAGGAAGAATGTCAGTTTTCTTTGGGCTGCCAGCTCACGAATAATGACATGGAGACTTATTATTAATTACGAAAGCTGGGCTTTAGCTTAGGCTTGTCTCACTAGCTCTTATAACTTAAATTAAACGTTTTTATTAGTCTGTTTTCTACCACATGGCTTTTAACTCCCATCCTGTGTGTCCAGCTGGTTCTGAGTCTCAATGGCATCTCCTGTATGCCTCCATTATCTCCTCTTCCTCTCTCTACCTGGAAGTCCCTCCTATCTCTCCTGCCGAGTTACTGGCCATTCAGCTTTTTATTACACCAATCACAGCAATACATCCTCACAAGTGTACAAATATCCTACAACAGAAGAATATAAAGAGCTTCATATACTTTTGCCTAATGTCATAATATAGGCCTTGATAGTCAGGACCAAGCTTCCCCTCGCATTGTTAATGAGCTGCTTGGGATAATAGTCTGCTTGTTAACAACCAGTGATTTGGAATGTCATCAGCTAATCACTTTCAAAAGTCAATACACAAAATGAACCAGGAAAAGAGACAGATTTAATATGTGAAGCCCCTTAAAGCCTGTTTTATATTGTAGTCCCTGGTGACCTTTTCTGTGTCCTCCTTAGGTTTGATTTCTGCCTTTTAGCACACTACCAAATGTAATCAGTCACACTTTCCTCTTCCTGCCTTGATTGGTATGGAACTTACTGTGCTTGACCTTGTGATGGCCCTGCTATCTCAGCCTCTCAAGTGCTGAGATTACAAGCATGTGTCCCCGTGCCTGGCTTTTTCTTTTCTCCCTTCCTCCTTCTCTTGCTTCCCCTTTCCCTTTCTGTCTGTTTTGTAGTGTTAGAAATTGAACCAAGGGTCTCATACATGCAGAGCACTACTGTGTCATTGAGTCCTTGGGCCGTACCCCATTTTCTTGTAGTCACATGACAAAGCGTATGCACTCCTTTACTGTGAGCTACTGACTCCAGTCAGCGATTGCAGTTGTTTGTGTTTCTTTGTACATTTGACCCCTCTAGATTTTCCCTGCAGAATCTGGCCTCCGTATGCAGAGTCATTTCAGGTGAACAAGGGATTCAAAGAGCCAGTTTCCCTAAAGCTGATAAACAGAGCCTCTTTTCCTACCTGCTGTGCTAAAGCCAATGATAAGAGCTGTGAAGAGAAATTAAGACCAGAGGGAGTAGGCAGAGATATGCCCGAGTTGAGTCCTGTTCATGTAACTGAGCATGCTCAAATCGGAGAGGCTGCTACCTTGTGTTTTGTAAATTGTTTTTGAAACAAGAACTTCTGCCCAGGCTGGCCTGGAGCTCCATATATAGCTGAAGGTGACCTTGAATTCCTGATTCTGTCTCTGCTTCCCAAGTGTTGGAATTATGAGCAGGTTCGAACACTCCCATTTATGCAGCAGTGCTGGGGATCAAGCCTGGGGCTTTGTGGTGCTCTGCAGGCACACTAATCCCCAGCCTCCTTGACGTTTTAAAAACCATCTCAAAACTCAAGTTATCTTGGTTTGTTATTAGCACAGGGGAAAAAAATACAGTGCGGTAAAAAGGCTAAGATAATTGGAATTACTCATCTTCAAGAAGAACAAGATAGTATTTAGGATTGTTGTATTGAAGACCTTTTAAAAACAAACAAAAATGTTTTAAAGGGTCAGTGGTGGGTGGCACATGCCTCTAATCCCAGAATTCGGGAGGCAGAGGCAGGTGGATCTCTGTGAGTTCAAGGCCAGCCTGGTCTACAGAGTGAGTTCCAGGACAGGCACCAAAACTACACAGAGAAACCCTGTCTCGAAAAACAAAAACAAAAAAACAAAACAAAAAAAAAGTTTTAAAGGATATTCAAACTGGGTGTGGTGGTGAATGCCTTTGAGGCAGGAGGATCTCTGAGTTAGAGGCTAGGCTGCCTGGTCTGCAGAGAGAGTTTCAGCCAGGGCTGCACAGAGAAATTTCAAAAAAGAAAAAAAAATGTCAAGTTTATAAGAAAATTAGGTTAGAGAGAAGGAACAGTTGCTTGCCAGAGAATGGTTGGGGAGGGCATGGGTTCACTTTTTCTAGCTACAGATGTAACAGTCTTATTGGGGATGGTTAAAATAGGTTATTGACTGGGGACTACATGCTTAAGAAGAAAAGAAACTCTGTATTTGGTAAAGCTTTTTTCCTCTTTCCCTACAAGGTCAGAGCTCCCTTTATTTATAAGAGGTTTCACTTTTGGGTACCGTGGGCCGGGCTGCTTGTCATTTAAACTGCAGATCAATAAAGAGCCCCCTTTTTCTGACAGGCTATGACATAACAGCAGAGTTTGGTTTAGAAGCACAAATTCCTGCGTAGAAAGTTTGTTAGTACTTATGTAATTGTCTGCTGGTCCTGTAGTAGCCAGCACTACATGTTTATCTGTTCCTTGTATTCTTGATTACATCTGTGCTGGAAGTCACTTTATGCTGTGTTCTTATCTATTTACTGCCTCTGGTCTTTACTCAGGGCTGGGAAAGTCCACAAATCTTTGTTTTCGTATTAATGATGTTATTAATAGAAACCATGGGTTGAGGGACAATTGTGCCCAAGTAGAGCAAGCAGAGAAAAGATGAAGTTAAAGGACCTGGTCAGGAGCTAGAGAGATGGCTCAGTGGTTAAGAGCACTGGCTGCTCTTCCAGAGGACTTGGGTTCAAATCCCAGCACCCACATGGCAGCTCACAACTGCCTGTAACTCCAGTTCCAGGGGTCTGACACCTTTATATAGACATACATGCAGGCAAAACACCAATGCACATGAAATAAAAATGAATCATTAAAAAAAAAAAAGACCAAATGGACATGCTGAGAAAATTAGTGACAAAGAATGAAATCCCCAAGTCAGAAATGATTTCATAGATTGTATACTGAAGTGATGGCATGGTTCCTTTGTGGGAAAGATGTGTTTTTTATGACTGGATGGAGGAGGGAAAGGGAGACTATAACCTATTAAAAGGGAGCTGTCTCAGAAGCACAGTATTGGTCAAAGAAAGCAAACTACATGATATGCAAATTTTCATGTTTAGAGGAAAGTAATATAGAACAGAGTGATAGAAATACAATTGTTAGCCGGGTGGTAGTGGATTGGTTTCAGGGCCCCCTGAGCACATAACCAAAATCTACATTCATAAAATGGTGCATTGGTATACAACCTGTACATATCTTACTGAAATGTTAATTTCTTTTTTTCTTTTTGAGAAGTTTTCTTACTTACTTATTTATTTATTTATTTACTTAGTATACAGAAGCAGGTGCCAGATCTCATTACAGATGGTTGTGAGCCACCATGTGGTTGCTGGGAATTGAACTCATTACCTCTGGAAGAGCAGTCGGTGCTCTCAACCTCTGAGCCATCTCTCCAGCCCCGAAATGTTAATTTCTTAAAATGTTTTTATTTCCTTAGTGTTGGGGGGTGTCAGAGAACAACTTGTAGGAGCTGGTTCTCTCCGGACCATGTGAGTTCAGGGGTCAGACTCAGGTTGTCAGGCTTATGTGCCATGCTTCTTTACCTGCTGAGCCATCCCAGCCCAGGGAACTTGGAATCAGCTCTGGGTTACTACAGTGGCCACCATGTAAATAGCTGTTGTAGTATTGAAAAAATGGGGTGGTAAAAAGTCTGCATGTGTTACAGTACAGCTGCCCTTTGTTCAAGTAGCTATACACTGCTTTCCAGTCTACAGACACCAAATCTGTGCCTACTTGGAAGGGCCAACTTTGTAAATGTTTTCGAAAATACATCCCAAATATTTATAGTGATCTGAAAGAGAAGGTAGGACTAGATAGAGACTTTGCTACTTTTTGTTGTGCTCTGTGTGTATGTTTGCCAAGAATAAATCCATCAATTAAGCCATACAGCAAATATCCACCTTAAAAAGATAGGCCAAGGTGCCGTGTAGCCCTGCGATCCTAGTCTTGGAGAGGCTCGGGGAAATCCAACGCCAGGCCGCTGGGTCTTTACTAAGACCTCCAGGCTGGATTTTTAGAGCCAGCTCCCTGCCTCCCCCAACTTCCAGCCAGTCAAGCAACCTCTGGGCCCTGGGCCCGGACCACAGGGCCCTGGACCCCAATCCCTACCTCAGAGACCCTCATGCCCCCACTCCGAGTCAGTCCCCTCTCCTGTGGGCTTTCCTATCACGCACCTCTCCTATTGTGCCAAGCTGGGACAGCTCAGAGTTTATGAAACCAGAGTTCCAACGGGACTTTGCTACCCTACCTGCCATGCTGATCAGGGACCAATGTGAGTCTGAACCCTGAAACTCAGAGTGCCTTGAGACTAGAAATCAACCTAACAGACTGGGGTAACAGCAAAGACTGAACAGAAGCCAAATGTCTACATAGTGAGGCCTCTGTCTCGAAAACAAGCAAACCAAAAAGATAGTATGGTATTGTCATAAAAACAGACAACATTGATCAGTGAGATAGAATTAAAGACCCAGACATAAGTCCAAACACACATGAACACTTGATTTTGTATAAAGAAGCCTAAAAGGCACACTGGAGGAAACAGCTTCTTCAACAATTGGTGCTGGTCAAACTGGATAGCTTCATGTAGAAGGATGAAAATAGATGTATGTCTATCACCAGACATAAAACACAACTCCAAATGGATGGAGGATCTCAATCTCAGATTAGATACCCTGAACCTGATAGAAGAGAAAGCAGGGGATAGGAAGGAATGGAAAAGGACTTTCTGAACAGGACCCCGATTACACAGACATTAAACAGTTAATAAATGGGACCTTGTGAGACTAAAAGGCTTTTGTATGGCAAAGGACATCATCATTCAAGCAAGGAGACAGCCTACTAAATGGGGAAAAAAATCTTTGCCAATTATACATCTGTCTGGTAGGTTTGCAACGTGACTTTGAACAGTTATATAAGCTCCTGAGGGTGGCAGAGAACTGAAGACACTCAGTCCAGTGCCTAGCATTTTACAAGGTACCATGGTTATTTTGTTATTTTACTTCTAGTTTGTGTGTGTGTGTGTGTGTGTGTGTGTGTGTGTGAGAGAGAGAGAGAGAGAGAGAGAGAGAGAGAGAGAGAGAGAGAGAGAGAGAGAGAGAGGAGAGAGAGAGAGATGGAGGTGGAGGCCAGAGAACTTGAAGGAGTTGGCTTCTTTTCTTTCCTCATGTGTGTCTTGGGGATCAAACTCAGGTCTTTGGCCTTAGCCTAAAGCTCCATTATCCACTGGGCCATCCTGCTGACCTGCCATGGTTATTTTCATCATTTGGTTCCCACATACTGTTGGCTCTTAAAGTCCTCTGAGAAAGAAAACACCCAAGTATAAAAAAGCCGGGAAAGCCGGGAGTGAACCACCTGGGACTGAGAGGCGGGCCCGTGGATGGTCTGGAGAGTGATCAAGGCTCTTAAGAGGTTAATTACTTGTCACTTGAATGAGGTCATTGACCAGGGGCACATGAGTCAGGTGGCTTGTGTGGCAGAGGTGGAAGAGGCTCTCTGGGTTGTCTGGGTTCGGTTAGAGAGGGTGTGGAGGTGTTTTAAAAAGAGGGAGGGGGAGGAGGAGGTCACATGGATTTGGTTGAATTTGGACCCTGGTAACCGTTCACTACTGACTCCATCTGTCCAGGACTTTCACTAACAAGAGGGGACAAAACATATCTCCTAGAGACTTTGTTTCTTTGGGCAAGAGTCTCATTGTGCAACCCAGGCTGCCCTCACATCCTCCATCCTCCTGCCTCAGCCTCCCAAGAGTGCTACCATTACAGATGCACCTTACTTTTACCTTCCTCCCTTCCTGGAGTAGTGAGATAATTTTAAATATTTGATAAATTTATTAATATTAGGTCAGGCAGGGGAAAGAGGTTGAGCCTCATGCAGTATGGACATGAACCACTGTTGGATACGAACATCTGATTATCTGTGGTCATTATTAGGGAACTTCAGCAATGAGCTGTGTTGCTTACAGGTGTTCTCATTCTTCTGGGGAGCTGCATGTTGGAGGTGGACAGAAAACTGTTTTCCTTTCCTCCTTTGTGAGGAAATAAAACTTGGGGGGAAAAACTTCAAGAGTAAGTTGCTATTTGCTTATTGGGTTTTTTATTAGTTTGTGTATTGTTGAGTGCTCATGTGGAGGTCAGAAGACAATTTTTAAAAGTTGGTTCTCATGCCGGGCGGTGGTGGCACACGCCTTTAATCCCAGCACTCGGGAGGCAGAGGCAGGCGGATCTCTGTGAGTTCGAGGCCAGCCTGGGCTACCAAGTGAGTTCCAGGACAGGTGCAAAGCTACACAGAGAAACCCTGTCTTGAAAAACAAAACAAAAAAAAGTTGGTTCTCTCCAGGGGTCCTCAGGGGTCTGCTGAGGACTTCAGGGTCACCCAGCAGACACTAATATCTGCTGGGCCATCTTGACGCCACCCCCTCCTCACCACCTCTGCCCTTTTTTTCAGGGTCTCACACGCACAGCTGAAGCTGGCCTGGACTCTAGTCTATGTTATTATCTGTAACTTCTGTGACTCGTGAGCTGTAGTTTTTTTTCACTGAACATTCTGCAAAGTTTTCAGTTTTTTTCTTTTCTTTTTTTCCTGACTGGCTTCCTAGTTAATGATTTAGTTATTCTAGCACTGTTTACTACATACAGGCAGAAGGGCCTGACCAGCAGGTCCTAAAGATAGGACATAAAGAACAGTGGGTGGGGCAGCCCAAGGCCCTGAAACAGGATGCAAAGATAGTGAATGGCACCGGTCAGCTCCAGATAGGCTAAGCCCAGGACCCCAGAAACAGATGTGGAAGGGACAGTGGATGATAGTGACCCTTGCTCGCTAGATCAGATCACAGTGCTCTCATGACTCCTGTCAGTGGAGCACGTGCAGAGTGTTGGTGCCCTTTCTTCTTTTCCTTCCTCCCCTCCCTCCCTCCCTCCCTCCCTCCCTCCCTCCCTCCCTCCCTCCCTCCCTTCCTTCCTCCCTTCCTTTCTTCCTTCCTTTCTCTCTTTCTTTTAAAAGGACAGGGTTTCTCTGTGTAACCCTGACTGCCTTGGAACTCACTCTGTAGACCAGGCTGGCCTCAAACTCAGAGATCAGCCTGCCTCTCTGCCTCCCGAGTGCTGGGATTAAAGGTGTGCACCACCACCTCCTGGCTCCTGGTAAACTTTTCAGTTGTAACAGTCTGAATTCTAGGTGAAATGGGCTTCTGAGGGAAGCATGCCCCTTTCCTAGGGCTGCCCCTGGGGGAGGCACATGGGAAGAAACCACAGGGAGAAGGGAAACGCTGGCTCCAGCCTGCGAGGATCAGCATGGCTGCTTGCCTAGTCCCCTCGGCCTCAAATGGGTTTGTGCTTCTTGCTGGCTCTGGCTAAACTCCTGCTGACTGTGTGATCTACTCCTGTGTCTGGACTAAATTCTTCTCCTGGAGAATATAAGAATTGAGACTGCTTCTGGGCTTGAGACCAGAGGAAGCCAGGGGCCTCCCCACAGCACAGCTGTATAGTAAAATCAAAAGGATGAATGCTATGCCACAAATATAAAGTGATGAGGCATGAATAAAATTGATTTTATGAGAAAACAAGTATCGTAATGATTGCAGTTTTGTTCAGTTAAGAAGCATGTGCAAATTCTGTTCCGCCTTTCACATGTCATGTTTTCATCTGTTGAGCATTAATAAACCCTGCTTGGTTTGTATCCATGAACTTCTAGATGTTTAAATCTATGTAGCAGTACTGGGGTGTGGCGTTGAAGAAGACATTCTGTGTAGTAGACACCATACAGGTGTTCTTGTGTGTGTTCTTGTGTGTGTTCTTGTGTGTGTGTGTGTGTGTGTGTGTGTGTGTGTGTGTGTGTGTGTGTGTGTGCACATGTGCATTCTCATAGAGGCCAGAGTTGATGTTAGGTGTCCTTGTCCATCAGTCTCCACCTTAATTTTTGAAAGAGATTCTCTGACTGGCTGGTGAGTCCCATCTGCCTGTGTCAGCCTTCTCAGTACTGGGGTTTTAGGTATACTGTGCTGGGTTTTCTAGATGAGTGATGGAACTCACTAAAGTTTTCCAGCTTGTGGGACACATACTTTACCATTGCCACCATCGCCAAAGCACTGGGCTTGGCACATTTCCCCACTGACCACATGTTTGAACTGGAGTCCAGGAGAGAGGAAGAGGAAGCACACTAATGTAGAATCTAGTTTAACTTTGGATGTTGGTCCTCAGGAGTTCTTCTCTGTTCTTCTCTGAGCAGGACAGCCTTGGCTGGCCAGTGATCCCCAGGGATCCTCCTGTTTCTGTGTCCCCGGCATGTGCCACCACAGCCTGTACTTTCATGTAGGTTGGGAGAGCTCAAGACCTCATGCCTGCAAGGCTGGCACTCTGCCAACACAGGAACTTGTATTTCAACTCAAATGACACATGATTTTGATAGTTTGACTGATTTGGGGATCATTTCAATTTAGATCCATCAGACACTCTCCTAAATACCTTCACTAATTTTCCTGATAGGTAATCACCTAAACTCTTATATCCTCTCCTGACAGGAACTCATTACCACCATGCCATCAAGGTTATTTCATCAGTGGTTGCATGCAATATTATGCTTCCATAGAAGTCATTGTTTACTATCCTGTGTGCACTGGGTCAACTTCTTTGGACAGAATTTTATACTCCTTAGGGTATTGGTTTTGAGTGTAGATCTGGGTTCTACCTACTAAACTCACTTTCCTAATGCATATAATAGATATGTTTTTTACCCACCTTGAAAGACTGCATTAAAGTTTAAATGGAAAAATAAAAACAACAGACTGCCCTGGCCAGAAAGATTCTTGAATGTCGTCAGACAACCTTTTCTTTTAGGGGAGATGGAGGAGGGTCAGGGTCTTGCTGTGTAACCCAAGCTAGCCTCCCATGGCAGCCTCCTAACTGCTAGAATAATAGGCAAGCCCTGCCACACTCTGTCAGTTATCCTAAACTGACTGTTCTTATTAATGTCATTTAATCTCCTCTTCATGATGAATTTTTATTTCTTACTTTAAAAAGTTGCTGGCTGGGTGGTGTGGTACACTCCTTTAATCCTAGCACTTGGGAGGCAGATCTCTGAGTCTGAGACCAGTCTGATCTACAGAATGAGTTCCAGGACAACCAAGGCTACACAGAGAAACACTGTCTTATAAAAAATTTTTATTTTGTTGCATTTTCTTAGTGTGTGAGTGTGTGTGTGTGTGTGTGTGTGTGTGTGTGTGTGTGTGTGTGTATGCCCTAGAATGCATGTGGAGGTCAGAGGACAACATGTGGGGGTCAGTTCTCTACTTCCAGTTGTCTGAAGCTTATCTTTCTCTCTCCACATTAAAAAACAAAAACAAAAAACAAAAAAAAAGTTTTCCATGTATGGAATTTCCTGGTCATAAATATTAAAGTGATTTATTACAGTTACATTGAAATCATAGTCATGCTTTGACTTTTTGTATTTTGAGATAGTGCCTATATGTATAGTTCAGACAGGCCTGGAACTCGTTCCACAGGTGAACTGCTGATCCTGTTGTCTCAGCCTCTTCCTACAATAACCTTCTGTGTTTTCAGAAAAGTGATTCTGATTTTACACTAAGTTCTCTAGGAATGTGGGCAAACTATGTTCACTGGAAGACAGGGAATGGATGGTAGAAGGCAAACTAATGAATTTGACCCATTGCATTTGAGAGAAAGTTAGTCTGAAGAAATGGGACGTTTATATTTTAGACTATCAGGAAAAGGATGCACTTTATTGTAAATACTTCTATTCAAAGTATTGGCGCTGTCATTTTCTTAGTAAAAAGTGAATGTGTGTTTAGAGTTGTTTGTAACTTTCATTCATATTATCAGTCTACAGCAGGAAGCAGGACAAATGTTAATTTTATGAAGTCATTTTATATATTGTCTTGTTCTGTGTTTTTATTTTTAGGACCGGAGTAGGCCCTATGACACTTTTAACTTGCACTCCTTGGAGAACTCCTTAATGGATATGATAAGGACTGATCATGAGCCTCTGAAAGGTAAACACTACCCTCCCAGTGGCCCACCAATGAGTTTCGCTGATATAATGTGGAGGAATCATTTTGCAGGTTAGGAATATTCATATGTCCATTCTTGCTTGGTGTTTTAAGCAAAAATCAGCTTTTTAATAATTGTGATTTTTTTTTGTTGTGTTTGTTTGTTTGTTTGTTTTGCTTCCGTAAAGCATTGTGGAATGTATTTAAAGTTGATTTTGTTTTTTAACCTGGGTTCAGCTACCTACAGTAATCATAGTTGGTAACCTTAATCTGTTTATCTGGAAGAACTCTATGTTGGGTAGCTGAGGTCATGGTTATAGCATGAAACTAGAAGCCAAATTTTCTGGGCTTTGTACATTTGGAATCCTTCGCTGAATCCGTAGAATTCATTTAAGTCCAGGTGTACCTCAAGAAAGTAAATTAGTCTTCAAAACCCCTTCAGAGAGCTTCATAGATGTGGTTAGCATTGTGTTAGCGTTTAACACCTTTCTAGAATAGGAGCATCGCAGCACAGCTCCTTCATAGATACCGTCCCGTGGTGCTGGAGTCTAACACCTTCGTGTGTAGGAGCATTGCTGTGCAGCCGATGTGCAGCCAATGGGCCTTTGCACAGTGTGGGCCAAAGTACATGGAAGGTATCTTAGAGGGCATGCATGTTTTGAGTTCAGTATGAGGTAACGCATTGCAAAATCTACAATAGTAGGACTTATAGAGCCCATGTAAACTCTTAATTACAGATGGTTCTTTTTATAGATTATTCAACTGTAATGCAAGTTGCTGGTGTGGAAATATCCACTCCATTTTGGGTTAGGACTTTAATTAAAAACTGAACAGTTTGCCACAGGGATGGCCATTTTGAGGGAACTCCACATCTTCTGAAATTGTGAGGACTTTTTCCTCTCTGGCGTTCACTAGGCCCTTACCTAGAATGTGACCAACTGAACCTCTGACATTTGTTTCCTCCCCAGAATCCTTTGCACCATTTTCTTGTCACGCTCATCATTTTCCTGCTTGCTTTCCTTATTTTCCAGTGAGGAAGAGTAGTAACAGTAGGCAACGGAGAAAATAAAGGGTCTGGAGGAAAACTAGATTTTAAGGCCTTCAGCAAAAGAAGGAAGAAAAAGAAAAAAAAATTGCTGTTATATTTAGTCACTTACCACATCTTTCTTCAGTTAAAGATTAGGTCCATGGTAATTTGAAACATGTTATACTTAGAGGTGTGAACGATGTAAAAAAAAACCGATATTCACAGATTGTTTTGTTTTTATACTGTTTTGAGGTTACATTTGTCATTTTCCTCTCCCATGGTCGCCTCTCCTGATCATTCAACCACTTAACCGTCTGTGTATACCTCCTGTATCTTGGTCTGGATTCTCTGCTCGCTCTTTCTTTCTTCTTTCTTTTTTTGAGTCAGGTTTCTTACTGTATAGTTCAGGCTGTCCGAGAACACATTATTTATCTCAGGATGACCATGGAACTCAAGACAATCCTCCTGCCCCATCCTTGTGAGTGCTAGGATTATAGGGGCATACCACTGTATTCTTTCAGTAAAAAATTAGGAAAGGATTTTAGATTATGGTCTCTACATTGATTTTTTTGCTTAGAATTTTATGCATACTGGTAAAGCAGAAGCTATTTGCCACATGAAGTAAGCACTGGCACAGGGAGAGAGGATAACCTCCCCGTGATGTAAAAATCTTTCCCATTTGTAGTGTCCTTTTTCAGCTGCGGGCCCCACTCTCTCTGCAGACTTTTCTTTACTAGCAAATATGAGGTCAAAGACTGCTTCACCATATATGTACTATGGCCTACTGAGTTGGGAGACCTTTAGTATGTACTTTTTTATAGTTTGAATATGGTTTCACCTTCCCAATTTGTCATACTGAACTGCATGATTTCCTATAAACAGACTGCTTCCCTGAGGTCAGTGACATCACTATGTCCCTGTGGTCAGTGACATCACTTGCACCTTTAAGAAAATATTTTGACACTGGGCATGGTGGTGCACATCATAATCTCAGCACTTGGGAAGCAGAGGCAGGAGGGTGATACAAGCACAAGGCCAGCCTGAGCTTATACATAACAAGTACCCGGCCACACAGACCTGTAGAGTGAGACTTGTCTCAAAAAAAACCAAGAACAAGAACAAAGAAGGAAGAGGAGAAAAGAAAATGTGTAAGATACTTTTAGCTTTAAAAGTAAAGAAAATTGTCAGAATAAAAGGTGGCTAAAGAGTTGGGCTGGAGGGATAGCTAAGTCTTCAGGCTGGAAGGATAGCTCAGTCTTTGGGCTGAAGAAAGAGATAGCTGAGTCTTCAGGCTGGAGGGATAGCTGAGTCTTCAGGCTGGGGAGATAGCTCAGTCTGAGTACTTGTCTTGCACCATGATGGCCTGAGTTCAATCTCTGAACCCAGTTAAAAGAGCTGGGTATGCTAGCATGTGCTCTCTCCCAGTGCTGGGGAGAGACAGGCAGACTCAGTTGGCCAGCGAGTCTGGCCTGCTTGATGAGTTCCAGGCCATGAGAGACCCCATGTCAAAAACAAACAAAACGACAACCTCACCAAAAACATGTGGACGGTATCTGAGGAACAACAGCAGAGATTGTCCTCTGTCGGATCTCCACATGCATACATATGTGTCTACACACATGAACATGCATATACATATAAGTAACTTAAAGCATAAGAAACATTATGATGGTGTAGTCTTTAGTTTTTATTTTCTATAATAATAAATACCAATATTTCTCTTTGATTTATAATTTATTGATAGAACATAAATTTAGACTTCCAGGTTTTCTCTATCCTAGGTAATGCTGCTGTAAGTTTTTCTTCATGTAGCTTTTGCTTAAGGCACATTCATAGTGATGGTCTATGGGGTCCAAAGATAGAAGCATCAGGGTAGGTTGAACATTAGGGGCTAGATGAAACATTAGGGCACCTACTGTGTGCTGGGAAGTGCTTTGCCCGGTTCCACCTTTTCTTTCCTTCCCAAGTATCCTCCTTAGACCCTTGATCTTGATCTTTTTCCTCTTGAATGTGGGGACACTGTTTGTGGGGTGGGGTAGGGTATGTGTGTGTCTCAAAACTCATTACAGAGTTGGATTTGGGGGTGCTTATTTGCACTGGTGTTATTCTTAGAACTCAGTTTTCTTTAGGAAAAATCCCACATTCTTGCTTACTATACAAAAAAAAATTCAAATAATATGTAGTGGGTCAAAAAAGAAAGTTAGAAAGCCTACTGTAGGCTCAGTACCTAGAAATAGCCAAGTTATTCAGTTGTCTTTATTAAGAGCCTCCCAGACGTCCTACATTTTCTATGTAGATGAAATTTCAAAACACAACCTTTCTAACTTTGTAGTCTGTCCAAACTAGATTTGAGTTCTTTATCCGCCCCTAGTTGGCTATTGAACTGAATACGTGAGCTTCTTTAAAACCTTGTAATTAAGATAAAACACCTTATAAAATAGGTGGGAAAATGAGATCCCTGGCACCAGGAACTGTGCAGATACTGCATGTGATTTTCTGTGGAGGTGAGCGTGGCTTATTCCTTGACCCCTGTAATAAACTAAGCCATATCAGTACAGATTTATTTCTTGACCAGACTACAGGTCAATGTTGGCTGCAAATTGTCACAGTTGTTTTTATTTTCCATAGATAAGTAGTGATTATTGAAGGATAAACCATCATTTTCAAAAGCCATGTGTAGGAGAAAGAAAACTGCCCTAAATTACTTTCTAAAACTGTCTATCTGAATAACATAGCTGTCTTAGTATTCTATTGCTGTGAAGAGACACCATGACCAAGGCAACTTACAAAAGAAAGTATTTAGTTGGAGGCTTGCTTGCAGTTTCAGAGAGTGAGACCATGACCACCATGGTGGGCAGGCATGGAACTGGAGCAGCAGCTGAACACATAAATCTCAAGTTGGAGGTGTCTGGGGGAGGGCAGTGGGGGAGAGAGGGAGAGGGAGAGAGAGAGGGAGAGGGAGAGGGAGAGGGAGAGGGAGAGGGGAGAGGGGAGAGGGGAGAGGGGAGAGGGGAGAGAGAGAGAGAGAGAGAGAGAGAGAGAGAGAGAGAGAGAGAGAGAGAGAGAGAGAGAGAGAGAGAAGAGAAGAGAAGAGAAGAGAAGAGAAGAGAAGAGAAGAGAAGAGAAGAGAAGAGAAGAGAAGAGAAGAGAAGAGAAGAGAAGAGAAGAGAAGAGAAGAGAAGAGAAGAGAAGAGAAGAGAGAAGAGAGGAGAGAGGGAGAGAGAGGGAGAGAGAGAGAGAGAGAGGGAGAAAGAAGACAGAGAGACTGGACCTAGTGTGGGCATTTGAAACCTCAAAAGCCCAGCCCTAGTGACACACCTTCTCCAACAAGGCTACTTCCTAATCTTTTCCAAAATAGTTCCACCAAGCATTCAAATATGACGTAAATAACTTCATGATATACTTAAAATGGACATGGTGCATATTCACAGTGGTAGTCGTATAGAAGATATCAATATCTATTGTTTAAGAAATATGTAGTGAATAATTTTATTCAAGCATTCTTTTAATTCAAGAAAAAGAAAGGGCTAGTGTGAGAGCAGGAAGTTTAGGGAAAAAAGACTTCCGTTTCAGTAAATCAGACCTTAGAGGTTTTTTGTTGTGTTTGTGCTCATGCTGGCTCCATTTAGATGATGAATCACAGAGGAGTGCCTTCTGTGGGATGCAAGTGTGTACAGCTCGATGGTCGAGCCCTTGTGCGGAAGCCTCTGGTTTGAATCCTGCAGGAAAAGGAAGGGAAAAAAGTACCTTCTGTTGCAGTCACCGGCTGGTTCAGTGGGGCTGTAACGGAGCGCAGATAAGGTCTTCGTGTCTTACACCTTGTATATCCTTTTTGGTTGAGAGATGCCTCATACTGATGACACAGGAGGGTTTTGAGACAAATATAAATTTATGAATATTGATACTTTGTTTCTAAACACAGAAGTCCTTGGATTAGCAGAGATAGGAGTGGTTGGTGGAAGGAACTGATCTCTCCTCAAATCCAACCCTCCTCCTAACTGTAGGGAAAGAGGATTTCTAGTGTTAGAAATAAGAGGAGAGAAAGGAAAAAAAGATTCATCACTGTACTCTCTCTGTATGAGACTGTCTTCAGACTTAGAAAACCTGTAGTCATTAGGCTTGATTGGCCAATGACCTTTCCTACTAGAATAAACAAGGAAATAGCAGCTATATGCTTTGGACAAAGCGAGCTCCCATCCTCTGGCTGAGGAAGCACATACAGCAGCAAGGGGAGGTTCCTTCATCCCTGCATCCTCACTCTCACACCAGAGTCCAGTCTGCTGACGGCCCAGAGTGACTGATGAACTGGTTCTGTGTATTTGGATTTTCTCTTCCTTTGTCAGTCAGGGAACTGAGATTTGAAAAATGAAAAGAGCAGGTGTTGGTTGAGAACTCAGATTGAAGGGCCTGCATTTCAAAGGTATACTGAAAAAGTCTGAGGAAAAAACAGCCCATTTTCTGGTAATAGTGCTTCAGCACATTTAAATTGACAGAACTTGGAAGATGTGAATGCCACCCCTTTGCTGTTACAGAGACACTTTTCTCTATTCATCATATTTAAATGTAACATGACAGACTTACACAAAATTGGATCCCTTTGGGGAATTTTTAGGTTCCCTTGTTTTTTTTAAAAGACATGTATGTTCATTACATTTTCTTTTGACTTGATCCTCCAGAAGAAAATATGCTGTCTATTCTGTAGCTTGAATCATTGCTCAGTTTTATTTCAATGTCAACTTCTTTCGACCTATGTCGGTTTGTCCTTTACAAAGTTAGCCGAGTCTTAGCTGCACGTGTGTCCCAGTTTGATTCCCAACACCTAAAGGGAAGGACAAAAGGACCCTATCAACTGCTGGAGACAGACTGAATCACCAAGAAGTGATTGTTCTTGTCTGTGTATTTCCAACCTCCTCCTCTCTTGGAGGCTTACTTGGTCACCCAGGCTAGCCCTGAACCCCTGCACTTAGGAGATCTCCTTGTCTCACCTTCCTTTGCAGCTGCGACTAAAGGTAGCCATGTTCTGTTACTTTGCCTGATCCCCCCCCCCCCCCAGGGTTTCTCTGTGTAGCTTTGCGCCTTTCCTGGAACTTGCTTTGGAGACCAGGCTGGCCTTGAACTCACAGAGATCCGCCTGGATCTGCCTCCCGAGTGCTGGGATTAAAGGTGTGCACCACCACCACCCGGCTACTTTGCCCGATTTAAGATACGTTTTGTTTTTGTTTTTTTTCCGACACCGGGTTTCTCTGTATAACAGCCCTGGCTGTCCTTGAGCTCTCACTGTTGCTCAGGCTGGCCTCAAACTCAATGATCCACCTGCCTCTGCCTCCCAAGTGCTGGGATTAAAGGCGTGCACCACCACTTCCTCGCTCAAGATATGACCATTTTCATCACCTAACAGTTATAAAAGGAAGATTATACCTGGGTACTCACTTCTGTAATTCTAATTCAGTTGAGCTGCAGCTTTAACCAAGAAAACAAGTGCAAAGGATTTACGAATTGATGGCAGTTGTGATGTGATGGCAAGCATGCCTACGGCCCCAGCTGCTAGGAAGGGTGTGACTGGAGCCCACAGTACAGCCTGTCCCTCCCTGGGGAGGGAGAGAGGGGGAGAGGAAGGGGGGGAAGAGAGAGAGAGGAGAGAGAGAGAGAGTGTGTCCTACAGCACCACTTGTAGGAATCTGTTTTCTTTTTCTACCATGTCCCAGGCACTGAATTCGGGTCACTGGGCTTGGTGGTGAGTTTATTTGCTCAGCCTCAAGATCTGCCCCCCCCCCTTCTGTTTTGAGACAGGGTCTTACTGTGGAGCTAAGCGGGTCTTAAATTCAAGATTCACCTGCCTCAGCCTTTGAGACCTGGTATTATAGGCATATCCACCACACCCGACTTCACTGTTTCTCTGGGAGTGTATCTCTAACTTTTTAGAAAAAATAGGTAAAATTTAGAAGACTTTTTTCTTGAACAAAGCACTACATTTTCTTTGAAGCTGCTTAAGTACTTGACTTTTTTTTAGAGTAAAGTGGGTGATTAAAGAAAGATGTGTTAGTGTGCTGAAGAACTGGCTTCCATACTAATTATGAGTTAATAAAAAATCCAGTTTTTATTTGGACACAAAAGTATGGGTTTTCTTTGGCTCTGAAATTTGAATAATTGTAGATTTTAAAATATGAATCAATTGAGTCTATGAAGATGTAATGTTTTTTTCCATTCTAAACAAACATAACTCAGTTCTCTGCCCTCTGTCTCCGTCCTCTCCTGTCTGTTATGTCCTGTGATAGGAGCAAAGTGGGGCAGTCTCAGATTTCCACAGCATCGTTCAATTTAGTAAGACGACGGATGCCTTCCAGCTTCTGAAACCTTATATTTTACACTATGCTTGAATGATAGCTAGCGGCAAGAACACTTTAAAAATAGCAGACTCATGGACAGGTGACAGATGTCACACTGGCAGCACCAGACTGCAGTAACAAAATCACCAGATGTCACACGCTCAGTCCTGTTTTCACAGCTGATTCAACAGCAGCATTTGTGGGACAAAAGGAAGCGAAAAGAAATGGCCTCTTCTGAATTTAGCATCGAGGTTTCTCTGCCACTACACTCTTTCTCTTCCAAAATCCTGCAATAGGTGCTAAAGTTTAGATGCACAGTACACTAAGAAGAATTATAAGATGATCACAGTCTTAGGAAAGAAAGCTTCATGTTTTCTACAGTGAAAAGTATAAATAAAAACTGACTGTGTTAGTCTTTAGTGATCTTATTTTTTCCATATATTCTAATTTTTATTCAATGAAAATAGATTGCATTTATATGCTAAACTACTTTTTGGAGAGATAAACTAAACAGTCATATTTAACTTTACCAAAAGCATTATATTTAGTAGGAAATCTAAATTATATTCAGCTTATAGAGTCTAGGGATCCAGTATTGACACAGAGTTCCTTTCAAGATTTATGTTACTTTTTATCCAAAGATCCATTGGAAAAAAATTAGGGAGAAGACCAGAAAAGGTAAAAACTACTCCTTTTTTTTTTTTCCAAGCAGCTGTGCCTCCCCCATCAGACCCCAGCAGTCCTCCCCCATCAGACCCAGCAGTCCTCCCCCATCAGACCCCAGCAGTCCTCCCCCATCAGACCCCAGCAGTCCTCCCCCATCAGACCCGGCAGTGCCTCCCCCATCAGACCCGGCAGTGTCTCCCCCATCAGACCCGGCAGTCCTCCCCCATCAGACCCGGCAGTCCTCCCCCATCAGACCCGGCAGTGCCTCCCCCATCAGACCCCAGCAGTCCTCCCCATCAGACCCCAGCAGTGCCTCCCCCATCAGACCCCAGCAGTGCCTCCTGCTCTGCTCCTTAAGACAGAGTTGCAAGTAACCAGTGAGGTAGAGGATGATAACTAAGAAGCAGCCACTGCCTCTCAAGTTCATCAAGGTGAAATGTTCTAGCTCTTCAAGAAACTCAAAATGCCATGTAGCTGATCAAGCTCTGAGACTAAAAAGGGCAACATTCCAGAAACATAGAAACTTTATTTGGTGCAATGTCAGTAAAGTAGGTAATTCTCTATTATACAGGAATTGAAGTTGAATGAAGAGCAACTAAATTTGGGGTCACTCGATGTCCTTGACAACCTTCCTTTATTGTTATAATATTAAGGATCATCGGTCCCTTTTAAGGACCCATACTGTCCTTTGAATATTCATTGATCAAACATTGAAGAGGTCCTGCTTTTCATGTTTTGTTTAAACAAGATCTCACTATATAGTGCTGACTGGCTTAGAATTCACAGAGATTGCCTGTACACCACTGTCTCTGACTTTTTCAAGATATTGTTGCTTGGTTTTTGAGATGATTTTACTGTGCAGCTCAGGCTGACTTTGAAATTGTGATTCTTTTGCCCCTGCCTCTTCTGTGTGGGCTATAGATGTGTGCCAGCATCTAACTAAACAGATTCTGTTTTCTTTAAGTTCCAGTGGACAGTGAGTTTGAAGTCTTGATGGGATTTTATGTAGACTTTCTGGCAACTAGCTAGTGTGGTTGATGCCCTAGAATATGATAAAGATGAATTAGAGGATATTATTTTTAGTGTTCACGGATATTAGTTTTGGGTGTAAAGAACATTGATTTAATTAAATGAAACCAGAATGTAAATTCTTTCTTTCTTTCTTTTTTTTTTTCCAAGACAGGGTTTCTCTGTGTAGCTTTGCACCTTTCCTGGAACTCACTCTGTAGCCCAGGTTGGCCTGGAACTCACAGACATCCGCCTGCCTCTGCTGAGATTAAAGGCGTGCACCACCACTGCCCGGCCAGAATGTACATTCTTACTGAGTCAAATCTTGTTCTGGTGACAAATTTTTGTGAAATAGTTTTTCATATAGGTGTTGGTAGGAGACAGCATTGCATATGGTATAGACTTTAACTTTCAGAGACTCTAAAGAGACCAAGGAATTAGAAAAGCATAGTAAGGCATGTGGGATAAGTATAGTTATGTTAAATATGGCTTTCAACAATGGGATTCTTTTAAAACTCCTAGTAATTAGTTTATAGCTAATATGAAAAGTTTTTCTACAGAAATCATATATTTAAGAATATTTCCTTTATTATTTGACAGTTTCATTGATTTTTCTCAACACACACACACACACACACACACACACACACACACTACAAGTGGTATAAAGTTGAGTGAGGACTTCGGTTTCTTTCATTAAGTTATTTTGTTTTTCTGTGGTCTTGAGCTTAGCAGTGTTGTTTGCCTCCAAATCCCAAAAATAGAGTTTAATACCAAATGAAAACTGGGCCTTTTACAATTACATTATAACAGCTGTAGCTGTTATAGGAAAAAAATCAGAAACCTTTATCTCCAGCTTTCTCTATACTATTCTTCCCCAAATGGAATTGATGTTTGTTTAAGCAGTGGCTATAAAATACAATGACCGTAGGAATATCTCAGTGGTAAAACACTTGTCTTAAAATTAACATTTTTCAGCCCGGCAGTGGTGGTGCACACCATTAATCCCAGCGCTTGGGAGGCAGAGACAGGTGGATCTCAGTGAGTTCAAGGCCAGCATGGTTTACAAAGCAAGTTCCAGGACAGTCAGGGCTACCTACACAGAGAAACACTGTCTAGAAAAACAAAGCAAAAAAAATTAACATTTTTTTCTTTGGATTTCATGATAACTCTCAAAGTAACTATGTATGAAAAGTTTACAGAGTCAAATATATAGACATTACATCTTAGTTATTGTTTCTATATCTTTTTGTGTGTTTGTTTTTTGAAACATGGTATTACTCTGTAACTATAGACTGGTCCTGAATTCCCAACATTCCTCTTGTCTCCCAAGTTCTGGGATTACAGGGGTGAGCCACCACACCTGATTTTGATAACTATTTTATTGAAGAAATTGGTCAAGAAATCTTGCATAGTACATTTTCCTCCTATACAAGACTCTTTGGGTTTAATTTTAATTTTTTGGGTACATGTATCTTCTCTAATAATGAAAAGAGCAGCAGCCATCTGCATCTTTCATTCTATACCCTTGCGTCTTTCCCTCTGTACTTCCGAATCTCACTCTATCCATCTCCCCATCGCCACCCCTGCCCCGCCATGTACACACCTTTCACTCTTTACCCCAATGGGCCATTGGTTGAAACATCTGATTCTATCTCTGATCTTACAGATCAAGGGTTCACACTTTGTGAAGGACTGCAGAATAAATATTTTAGGGTTTACAAGACACAGGGCTCTGTTGCCTCTTTGCTTTTGTTTGGTTTTCCAGCCCATTAAAAATGTAAAAATGATTCTTAACCTCAGAAGTATATAAAAATAGGAAGCCAACCAATGTGGGCAGAAGTTTCAATTCCCATGTTATTCATAAAGATGAAACTCTGGAAAGTCACATTTATCACAGGTCCGAAGAGTAGTTAGTGGTGGGGGCAGGCAAGGTAGTGCATGCTTTAATCCCTGTTCTTGAGAGAGACAAAGACAGGCAGATCTCTGTGAGCTAGAGACCAGCCTAGTGTAAATGGTGAGCGCTATCTAGATGAGGAGGAACACAGCAACTCACCATACAAACCAACCCCAGAAGGAAAGGAAGGAGTGCAGGACAACTTAGGAACGCTTACATTGTTACGTCAGTCTTTCTTTCCCTTGCTGTATTTGCATAGAATTTATCATCTTTCTTCATTTTGCTACTCTGGTAATTATGTTGCATTTTTTGAGCCATTATGAAACTATCTTTTTATTCTCTATAAACTTCTCTAAATTTCTTTTTTATGCCTTACTTTGAAGGGCATAAATACATGATTGTTTAAATAAAATGCTTACCAAGGAAATGGACTTGTTTAAATTTAATATGGGAGATGTACAAATTTCAGATTATAACGGAAGCTTCTTTTTGTTTGGTTGTATTTTGTGTTGAGACTTTGGCTTTGTTTTAAGGCTTTTCATGTCTGTGTTTTATGAATTGATTTAAAATTGTTGTAAATGCTTTGGCCTTGATAGCATTGCTATAGAGTAATCTGTAATGTTTTGTTATGTGTATATTTTGTAGTGTATTTGAAATAATTATATTGAACAACTTTTTTTGTTTGTGTGTATGTGTGTGCTTAAGATAAAATTACTTTATTTTCCAGGACGCATGGGAATAAATTTCCATCATCCAGGAACAGATAACATTATGGCACTGAACAGTAAGTCTTCCTATGAAATACTCTATAAAAGTATCAGTCAGGTTTGCAATATACTTTTTGCTTAATTAGATTTTCACTGTTTCATGTTTCATTGGGGGTAGTAGACTACTGTTCGATACAAGCGGTTCTCAGTGGGATTTCTGTACCACCAGCATCAGCATTACTTGGGAACTACTAAAAACACAAAATCTCAGGGTCTTCTACAGCCCTACCCATGGAATGAGAAACTTGGAGGATGGATTCTAGAAATTTGTGCATTAGCAGTCATTTAGGTGATTCTGAGTAAACAAAAGCTTGAAAACTCACTGCTCCAAGCCAGCATTGGCAGAATGCAACCCTGTGAACTAACTCTGGCCTACCTGCCTGTGTTTGTAAATAAGTTTTAAATTAGTAACAGGAAATGTTCCCAGCTCCTGCTCTATACCATTAGGGTGAAATAATGAAAGGAGGAGGTATAGTACGGGGGGGGGGGGGGGGAGGAGAGAGAAGGGCAGAAATGTGAAGGAATAAGTTAGCTAATTTATACATAACATAATTTTCTCATTGTTGTAAGCAGTCCATAGATGTTTCAAGACGGATATTCAGGGCTCTTCCATTGATAAAATTTGTATATTATGATGTTAGCAGCTTTGCTAGTCAGAAGTGGTTTTGTCAGTATAATTATGGGATTATATTCTAGAGCCACAAAAATAAGAATGATTAACCAGAATGTTGCTTAGTTGCTCAATGCTTTGGAGAGTCAGGAGTGGTGACACACACCTATAATCCCAGCACTTGGGATGTAATGGTGGAGGAGGATCAGGAGTTCAAGGTCACACTCACTATGGAGAGAGCATGAGGCAGTTTAGGCTATTTGAGACTGTGCTATAAGCACTATGTCTGAATTTTTCATGTCGCTCATTACACACAGCACAGTAACTATTTATATAAACATACATGTTTGTAGGTTAGGAAAGGGTTGGAGAGGCTACAGCAGAGTTCAGGAGTCACACTGGTCCCTCCTGGAGGCAGAGGCAGAGAGCAGGTACAGATAAGAAGCTGTCCTTGCGGTAGTTAGAGACAATAGGAAGGACCCAGTTGAACTGCTAGAGGCATGCAGAGCGAAGCCACAAGGTCTCCAGGTTGAGCCGGCCTGCAGAGGTGAGGTGTGAGCCCATGGAGGCGTAAGATAGGAGGCAGTGGACAACTGATGGGCGGGGAGGGGCTGCAGTTATAGTGTATTACACCACCTTTGGAGTTATAGCTGGAATGAAGCCCTAGGACAGCCAGGAGTTCTCAGCCTGTGGGTCCCTTGGTGCACAGCTGGATGGTCAGGTGACAGGCCTGTGTGGCTGTTGTCACCACACTGTTAGGTGTCCTCCTCTTTGTGGAATCTAGGTGAAGGAGTTTCACTCCTTGTTCTGGTATGGTCCGTAAATTCTTGGGCCTGGTTCCTCTGGTTCAGTTTTAATATGTCAGTGTGCGCATGCGTTCCTAATCTTCTTTATCAGTTTATGGGTGGAGTAAGCTGTTTGTCAGTCTGTCTCCTGTTCGGTGCTGGACAGATGTGGTAGCTATGTATACAGAGAGGTGCAGGATCACCCTGCTTCTGTGTTAGCACTCAAAATGGAGTCCAGTGCTGCGTGTAAAATGAAAATCGTCCAGGGCGAGGCACGGTATGGAGAACTTAGAGCAGAGATCAGTGTGATCTCCACACCTTGTCTCAAAAAACAAAAACCCTGGAAGTGTGCCCAGGGTCAGTGTCTGCCCAGGGTCAGCTTGCCTCTCCAGCGTGTACAGACCAAACAACTTCACAAGAACCTACACAGAAACTGTTTGTCATCAGGAGGCCCGGATAAGCTGTTAACTCTCAGAATTGCAGTTTTTTTCCTCTGTCAAGTGATACCAATTTGTGACCTCTTATCCTCTCAGGGTGCAGGCCAATTCCTGGTCCACATGGGGGACATACTGAGTAAATGTAGGGCTGTGTATGTTAATCCACTTTCTTCTTGAGTAAGGGTTTTAAACTACCATTAGAATTTCTTAAGACAGATTTTAGATTCTCTAAAATATATACACATTTAATCTAAAATATTACACATTTCCTTGGATCTGACATGCAGCACTTAACCCTAAGCATGTGGGAATCACTGGCTCTGCTTGGGTGACACAAGCCCTGATCTGTGCTATGCATGTGTCCTGTTTGACAATGCAAATTCCAAAGTGTGCACTCTCATTTCCTATTTCAGAGAGAAAGGACACTACATCAAGAGTATGCTACATTTGTGTGTGTGTGTGTGTGTGTGTGTGTGTGTGTGTGTGTGTGTGTGTGTGTATGAGAGAGAGAGAGAGGAGAGAGAGAACTGATAATGTTCTTAGCTGAGCTTCGTTAGTAACTATGAGGAGACATCGTTAGATGATGGGAGTTAGAGCTGACCGTGAAGGAACAGTGTGGTAGTATTGTATTGTCTGCCTGAAGCAGTTGCTGTGTATCTGGAAATGACCTAATTTGACATGATGTGAATTGTCCTCTGCAAGAGGGAGAGGATGCAATTTGTTGGTTTCTGTGTAGAAAATGAAACTAAAAGACATTTTCTCTTCAAAAGGTTTTGATTATGTTTGGTTTATAAAATAAGAGATTTCATTTATGAGATTTGCACACTGTACATGTGGCTTGCTTAAATCTCCCTTTTAGCATCAATTGCATCTCTTAGAGAAAGGAGGCTGATTAGGTAATATTCAGAAATGTTTTTTACTGTGGTGAATAATGTGTGTGGGTGGGTAAGTGTATATATGCCATGGTGTAGGTGCAGAGGTCAGAAGGCCATTTTGCCGATATCTATGTCACATGTTGACGAGCTATATAGATAGTTGAATGTGATGGCAGACAAGACTATATTAGTCTTACGTGCTTCTCGGGGTTTTCCCAGGGTTGACAAATCCATTTGGCTCCTCAAAATAAACCATTAAAAAAACAACAACCAGAGTTTGGCATTTGCTCTGCTTATAGTCAGTTCTCTTTCAAAATCATCTCATCTTGACATGGTCTCATCCTCTGTTGGATGTTGTATTACATGTGGGATTTGCACACTTTGACACATTGAGCCCAGCTCATCTAGTCACATGTATGTAATGTGTGCAGACATGTTTGGGTGTGTAGTATTTATGTAGAGGCTAGGTTGGGCTTAGAAGTTGAGATTCTCCCACCTCCACCTCCCAAATGCTGGGATTTGACCCATGTGCCACCATACACAGCTCCACATAGTCTCTTCTCTTCCTATCCCACCCCCTGGTTTCTTTGGGACAGTCTGACTAGCTCAGGCCAGCCTCAGACTCACTTGCCCCACTTGTAACTCTCGCTGGCCTTGGAGACACGTGCCCCGTGCCCAGCAGCACATAGGTGTTTCTGTCTTCTGTTTTCCTGTCATCTGTCATCCCAGAGTTCCTGTCCTATGAAGGTCGTTTCTTCTCCCTCAACTTTTACATAAGAATAATTGGAATGAAATTAAAGACCACTAAAATTTATGGTGGCTCACACCTTTAATCCTAGCACTCAGGAGGCAAAGGCAGGTGGATGGATCTCTGAGATGGAGGCCAGACTGGTCTAAACAATGAGTTCCAGGAGAGGCGGGGCTGCACAGAGAAATCCTGTCTCAAAAACAAACAAAACAAAACAAAACAGAAATCACTAAAATTTTACTAATTCACAATTTTTGGTCTTTGAAGGGAACTAAATAGAAGTTTAGCTATATTTTTTAAAAAGAGAGGGAGTAGCTGAGAAGACAAGTGTTTTTGAGGGTGGTACGCACCTGTAGTCCCAGCACTTGGGAGGCTGAGGCAGAAGGAAAGCAAGTTGAAGATCGGCCTGGGCCTCGGTGAGATGTTGAAAGGTGGGGTGGAGGAACTCTATGAACCGAGTTTCTCCTTTCTTCCTCTGAACAGTCCCTGTTTTTAAACTCTGCACAAAGCCACCCTTCAGAGTATCCTTCTTTCATTCCTTGGCTCACCCAAACCTGAGTTCCTCTGGAGATATAAGTGTGTTCTCAGCTCTCTTGACTGGATGGGAAGGGAGGTGCCAGAGTGAGCATTCGCACCTGTCAGAGAGTGTGGGCCAGTTGTCTGGGGTCTGCTGTCCTAGGGCATGTCTCCCAGTTACTCTTGTTTTGTTTTGAGTTTTGAGACAGGGGTTCTCTGTGTAGCCCTGGCTGTCCTGGAACTCACTCTGTAAATAAGGCTGGCCTTGAACTCACAGAATTCTTCTTACTTCTGCCTCCCAAGTCCTGGGATTAAAGGTGTGCACCACCACTGCCTAGCTCCCATTTACATTTAACCCTGAGAAACACCACTGCTGGTGTCATCCAGAAGACAGGAAATAAGTTTAGGAGAGATGGAAAGGATACCAGTTGTGGAAAGCAAGGAGCAATTGGCAGGAAGTCTATAAGCATGTAGGGTATGGGAAGGTTGGTAAGATTTGTATAAAGCCAGAATCTCTGTGTGTGTGTGTGTGTGTGTGTGTGTGTGTGTGTGTGTGTGTGTGTGTGTGTTTGCGTTTGCGCGTGCGCACGTGTGCACATGTATGTTTGTGTGTGGGGGTTTGTGCATGGACGTGTATGAACATGCATCTGGAGGCCAGCAGACAGCCTTGGATGTCATTCCTCAGGCACTGTCACCATTCTTTGCAGATCTGTCTTGCCACCCTGGAGCTTGCTGAAGAGAGGAGGCTGTTGCTGGGCCAGTGAGCCCAGGGATTTCCCTGTGCCTGCCTCCCGAGAGCTGGGATTATAAGTGTGCCACCATGCTCAAGTCTCCTTCTGCCCCACAGTTGTTCCCATGCTTGCCAGGCAAACACTTTGCCAACTGGGCTCATCTCCCTGATTTTTCCTCTTTAAGACAGTAAATCTAGGGACCAGAGAGTGGCTCAGGAGTTAGGAGTCCTTCTCAGAAGACACGCTTTATTTCCAGCACCCGTATTGGTCAACTCATAGCTACTTGTCACTCCAGCTCCAGGGGACCCAATGCCCTTTTCTGGCCTCTGAGGATACCTGGACATGTGTGATATCCACTCACACAGACACATATAAAAAACAATGTAAAAAAAAAATCTTTGAGGGGGAGCGTCGATTCAGGGCTTCTCTGTGTAGCCCTAGCCATTCTGGAACTTGCTCTGTAGACGAGACTGGCCTTGAAATCAGAGATCCACCTGCTTCTGCCTCCCCAATGCTGGGATTAAAGACATGCATCACCACTGCCAGATAAAATAAGTAAGTTTTTAAGACTATAAGTCTAGTAAGAATTAGTAGGCCTGTGTTTGGGCTGGATCCTGAGACACAGCTAAGAAAGAAATGAATTCCTTCAGTGTTGTAGAATATAAAAGGGTGGATGGTAGAAGGAACCCCCACTCACCAGTAAGACCCACTGCTTATCCAGTATTTCCAAAATAAAAGTAGTTGTGAAGCAATGTGTTCTTTCCTCTAGAGTGGGTAATATGCCCCTTGCTGTTGTAATGATTATCCACTGCTCCATCTTTATTTTTACTGCAACAACTCCGTAAGTTTGCATGATACAGCTTTCCCTGCCCGAAAAGGAGGGAGACCCCTGAGAGTGCTTCTGGCTTCCTCCGTGGTAGTGTTTGTATCAGGCAGGTTTTCCTCTGATGCTTATGGTAGCTTATGGTTTTGCTTTTCTACGTGGGTGGTGGGTATACATTTGCTTTAGCAGTTGTGGCCTTCCATAGGATGGTTGTCTGACTTGGTGATTTTCTCTCACACTGCTTCTCAGAAAAGTGCCTCCATGACTGGCCCAAGTCAACCAAGTTAAGGTCAAATTCCTGTTCAAAGCCAGGATGGTCATTGTCAGCTTAAGAGGCATTACTGCCGAGGGTGTGCAGTTTATTCCTTTTGACTTTCTCCCTTTTCCAGCTGGCTTAGGGAAACTGGCAAATGAAGGAAGTTGCTTGATGAGTACACAAACAGAGTAGTGTGCCTAAGGGGGTAGAGTCGTTTGCTTCCAGCAGCTCTCTGGCAAGCATCTGAGAGCACAGGAAACCTTCCCACACAGCACTTAACTAACCCAGCAGTAGTTGGCTATGTCTGGGGTCAGGCAGATCTGCTGTCACCTCTTACCAGCTCTACCAGCTCAGGGCCTCAGTCTTCACTCCTCATTTTCCCTGATTTCTTCACCTGTCAAGTGGAGAGAAGGACCATGAAAATGACTGGTACACAGCACAGTGACTGACTTGTAGATAAAGCTTATGTGAGCTGTCCCTGCCTCTGCTTCCTGCTTCAGCTTTGTGGCTGCCTGGTAAAGATCTCCCTTAATTTGCATATTAGAGTTCCAAAATAGGAGCTTATATTATATTGATTATCTTTATTTTTGAGACCTCTGTACTCAGGCTGATCTTGAATTTACCATGAACCTCCTACTTCTGAGTCACTGTGCCTGGCTTTTTGTTGTTGGTTTTTGTTTGTTTTGTTTTTGTTCTTTGAAATAGGGTCTTATTATGTAGCTCAGGCTGGCCTTGAACTCCCAGCAGTCAGTCTTGCTGCCTCAGCCTCTGAAGGGCTGGTATTACAGGCATGTGCTACTGTGTCCAGCATTTAAGATTTCATTGTTATTTTATTCTGATATTTCCAAGCCATAATTAGTGTTTGAAAAAGAGGTGAGTAGGGAATCTGAAGTGCCATGACCTCTGACAGGGAGATGATTCTTTGTCCATGCTCTTCCTCATCAGAATACCCCAGGCAGTTGGAAACTGAAGAGTCCTAGAAGAAAACCTGGACAGTTTGAAAACTTAAAATATTAATATCTTAAAAGGGGGTAGGGATCTGGGGGAGAGTGATGCATAAGAAGCTTGAAACACTGGGTTTTATCATACAGCACTATAAGAAAAGAGAAACCTAATAACCAAAAAGACATTGAGCTGTTTGAGAAGTTCCAGAGTCACTCATTGACCAATGAAAATCCTCTATACATAGCCCATGCACTGAGCCACTTGGACCCTTAGTGAAAGCTTTCCTCTCCATTTCTCCTCCTAACTAATGTTTTGACATATTTCAGAATGCCTTCCTGTATTTGTGTTGGAACTGAGAGCTGACAGTGCATTTGTTGAATCAAAAGAGAAAACATGAACCATATTAGTATGGCTGTTTGTGTTGGGTGGACTCTGGGGTGGTTGCTTTGGCTCCTCAGCTCCCTCTTTGTCATGCTTTGCTGAGTATGAGCTCCTTGGGGAGGCTCAGCTGAAAGGAAGTGGCAGAGAGGGACACATGATGCATTTGTGCCAGAATAAAAAGAAAGCCAGCTTTGCTAGAGTTCCTAATGGAATTTTTCAAAATTGGAGGGGCACATTGTTATTTTTGCTTACTGTGAGTGATAAAGTAAAAAATAGTTTTTGTTTGGTTGAGACAGGATCTTGCTATATAGCTTTGGCCAGCCTGGAACTTATTGTGTAGCCCAGGTGGGCCTAAAACTCGCAGTAATTCCCCTGTCTCAACCTCCCAAGTGGTAGGATTACAGGCTTGAGGAACTATACCTGATCCTAAGAAAATACTTTTTTCTGTGTTTGTGGGATTGTGTGTGTTTGTACAACATGTGGGTATCTTCATCAGTCTCCACGTTTTTTTGAGATAGGGTTTTTCACTGAACACGGAGCTCAGCAATTCCTGTAGACTGGCTGGCCAGTGAACTTCAGTGATTCCTGTCTCCTCCCTCTTCCTAGCAATCTCTTCCCCTCTCCCCACCCCCGCCAATTCCCTGGTACCAGAGTGATAGGGTTCTAGACATGTGCTGCTGTGCCTGACTTTCACTTGGGTCCTGGGGACTGAACTAAGGTCCTCTTGCTTATATGGCAAGTACTTATAGGGAGTGAGCCATCTCTCCAGCTGTTATGTTTTTTTGAGACAAGGTGGAGTTTTTCATGAAGATGGAGTTTTTCATCATGACCATGATCAGCTGTGTACTGCCAGCTACTTTCCAATAACCACAAAGAGGCTTAATATTAATTATAAATGCTCGGCCAATAGCTCAGGCTTGTTACTAGTTAACACTTACAACTTAAATTAACCCATTTATATTAATCTACATTCTATCACATGGCGTTACCTCTCTTTCATCTTGCACCTCTTGTTTACTCTCCTTGTCTGGCTGGTGCCTCCTCTGACTCCACCCTTCTTCTTCCCAGTGTCCTTAGTCTGGTTCTCCCACCTAACTTTGTCCTGTCCAGCTATTGGCAAGTCAGCTTCTTTAAAATAATCACAGTGACATATATTCACACAGTGTAAAGGAATATCCAACAGGTTCATATAGCCTAAGCTGGTCTTGAACTTGCTATGTAGCTGAGGCTGGCCTTAAACTTGATGATTTTCCTGCCTCTACCTCCAGAGTGGTGGGATTGTAGTTGTGCCCATCACACTCAAAAAAAAGAAAATAATTTCATTATGTTTATTTGTTTATTTTGAGACAGGGTTTTGCTTTGTAGCCCCAGCTGACCTGGGAACTCTCAAAGATCACTGGCCTCTGCTTCCTGAGTATTATGATTAAAGGCATGAGTCACCACGTCCAGCAGAAAATAATTTCAGAGGATAATATGACAGTGAATTTTTCTGACATTCACAAACCAAAGTAATTATTTTGGAGATTTTGAAAATTTCATAAACAAGATATCCATTGCTGTTCTTTCTAAATCTGAGCAGACTTAGGAATTAAAATACAGGTGTGATATGAACACATTATAAATGATGGATAATTAAATAGCAATTAGATATATGATACTTAACATACATTTGAAATAGGTTTGGATAGATGCTCTAAAACAACACTGTAAGGGGCCTGAGAGTTTCTTTTTGATGCTACCAAGTTGGGGTCTAAGAAAGGTATTTTAATATGAGATCAGGCCCAAGGGTTAAGAGGAGAGACCGGAAGCATGGCTGTGGGCTTCTCTAAGAGAGCATAACAGAATAGCATCCGTGTGGGGGTCTTTACAAATGGATAAACGGGCATTAAGAAGCTGTGTGGGACTTGACCAGGGTGACAAGGTGGAACCAGGAGCAGAGCTTCCTGCCTCCTGGTTGAAGGTGCTTCTTTTTGCTTTAAATACTTAAGAGTGACACACACACACACACACACACACACACACACGCACGCATGCACGCACGCACACGCACACACTCACACACACACACTCACACGCCCTTATTTATTCTTTTTTCTTAAAAGTAGAATGGTCAGTCTGGTCTACATAACTTGATATTGAAAATTGTAAATAAGTTAAGTTTGAAATTGTCTTGTGATTTTAAGGGGTTTTGGAAGAGATTCCTTGTGTATATGAAATTTCTTAACAGGAGTTGATTTTCTTCCTCACAGTAAAGACACAGGAACCAACTAGTTTCTTATTGTTCCCTATGGACTTCCTGTTTGCTTTCTCCTCTTGTGTAAGCAGTGTAGCCTGGACTTCCTGTTTGTAGCATTCACCACACATATAATTAACTTCAAAAAAAAATCTTAGAGGTTAATCCGTAAACATTTCAAATTTCAAAGAAGACTTCTCTCATGATGCCAATTAGAATTCAGTGAAGAACAACACAACACATATGGTAGCTGTAGCTGAAGCTCAGTGATCCAGCAGTAGCCCATCATGAGCAAAACTCTGGTTTGATTACCAGGACTGCAAAAGAGAAAAGTGTATGTGTGCATCTGTGTACAGCACATAAAGAAAGCCAACGCTTTTGTTTATATTGATGACTGGAAAAGAAAAATGCTTATTTTTGTTGTGGATATAATATGTATAGTGGAAACTTAGAGAATACAATGTGATGTTTTGATACTTAAATACATTGTGTACTAATTCAGAATAATTAGCATATTCATCACTTCATGTTTATCATTTCTTTGTGATGAAAATGTTCAAAATTCTGGCTATTGCTGGGGGTGATTGCACAGGCCTGTAATCCCAGGCACTGAAGAGACTGAAGAAGGAAGATCCTAAGTTCAAGCCAGCCTGGGCTATAGAGCAAGATCAAGGCCACCTTGTATTGTTAGGAGGGGGAACAGAGATACCAGGGGCTGGGGAGGGATGGCTCAGTTGATAAAGCTCTAGCTACATAGGCATGGCTTTGATCTCCACCACCCCCACAACAAGCCAGGTATGATAGCATGCACTTGTAATCCAGTGCCAGGGAAGTGGAAATAGTGGGGTGCTTGGAGCTAACTGGCTAGCCAGTCTAGCCTAATTGGTGAGCCCCAGACCAGTGAGAGCTCTGTCTCAGGAAACAGTGGCGGACAGTACCTGAAGAACAACATCTAAGGTGGTACTGTGTCCTTCAAATACATATGTACCCCCGCCATGAGTGTGAACATACACAATAACCGAATCAGGAGCTGGAGGGGTGCCTCGTTGGTAAAATTTTTCCGTGCTAGAAAGAGAACTTGAGTTCAATCCCCAATCTCCACCTAAGTGGAGAGCAACTGGAAAAGACACCAGAACCTGAGTTCAATACCCAATCCCCATCTAAGTGGAGAGCAACTGAGAGAGATACCTGAAGTCAACCTCTAGTTTCTATACATTGCACACAATAACACATGCGAGCACAAATAAACACATACACACATACACAAAAATTGGTTACGATGTGTAAAAGTTCTTATTCAACTTTTCTGAAAAGAAGACATGCAAATAATAGCAAATAGAAATTAAAAACAGAGCAAAACTCTCAAACTCTATTGCTTATCGCTCGGGAATTGCAAATCCAAACTACAAGAAGGTGGTACTTCATTTCTATTGGAATGCCTCTTACGAGAGTGTGGGAGCCCGTTCTGGGGTTCCTCGTGGCTTTACCCAGCAGGTCCGAATAGAGGATGATCAGGACCACGGGCCTGAGTGCAGGTGTCTGAGATGGTCTGCACTTGGCTGTGCTGGGGGGGGGGGTCTTTTGCTCCACCCCTTGGCATCTCTATAAAATCCCTGGACCAGAGACAGTCCGGGCCCATTGGAATAGGTTCCAGGCCCTCTCGAGGCTACCCTTTATTTTCTATCTGTTTATCTCCGCAAGATTCTCCGCTATAAATCCTTCTATCTAATATTTCCTGCTGCTCGCACTCAAGAAAACTCTGGGAAGCTGTGGGGGTGGTGGGTAAACGCCCCACACGAGAGATAGTGAGTACCAGGCAAGATGTGGAGAAAAGTGCCCCTCCCCATCCTGCCAGGGGTCAACATTAACTAGCATAGTCCTTAATAGTGCACTTCTAATGTGGGTGTGTTTTTTAAAGATTAAAAATAGAACTGTCATATGACACAGCAATCAAACACCTGTGTATAGATCTAAAGGAAATCACACCTTCATGCCCATGTTCATTAAAGTACTATTCCCAGTAGCCAGGTATCCATCAAAGGATGGGTGGGGTATGTATACATAGTAGCATACATATACTCAGCAAGTAAAGCCACTCATTGCCAAGCCTGGCAACCTGAGTTCAGTCCCTGGATCTGCATGGTGGAAGGTGAACCAGTTTCCTCAAATTGTCCTATGACCGCTGGGCGGCGGTGGTGCCCACCTTTAATCCCAGCACTCGGGAGGCAGAGCTAGATGGATCTCTGTGAGTTCAAGGCCAGCCTGGTCTACAGAGCAAGATCCAGGACAGACACCAAAACTACACAGAGAAACCCTGTCTCGAAAAACCAAAAAAATTGTCCTATGACTTACACACAAGTACCTTGGCATGCATGTGTGCACACATACATACATACATACATACACAATAAATAATATAAATAAAACATTGTCATTAGCAACACCATGGATGAACCTGGAAAACATGTTAAGTGAAATAAGTCACAGAAAGAAAAATACAGCACAAGCTTGCCCACTTGTGGTAATTTTTTGTTGTTTTGTTTTGTTTTTCGAGACCAGGTTTCTCTATGTAGGATAGGAGCCAGGCTAGGTGTGAGGCAAATGAAGAGCTTCTTGTGGCTGGGACTGTTCCAAAATTTCCAAAAACGTTATTTTTGGTAGCTTTCTTCTATGAAGGAACCTTTGTTTCTAGATGAGAGATGCCTCGATGGTAGGCGGGAAACTTAGAACCCTGACCAACGGGCCCAGCATTGGTGCTGTGAGCTCCTTACATTTGTCTACTCTTCTCTCTATAATTCTCTACATTATTTTGGAGCTCATAATTGTAGAATGAGCAAGTATTGACTTTCCCAAATAATCAAAAATTGAAGATTTATATAAAGTTTGAAGAGATCTCATAAGATTTTTGGCATGAGCCCGGCGGTGGTGGCACATGCCTTTAATCCCAGCACTTGCAAGGCAGGTGGATCTCTGTGAGTTCGAGGCCAGCCTGGTCTACAGAGTGAGTTCCAGGAAACATGACCAAGCTATACAGAGAAACCCTGTCTAGGAAAAAAAGGACTTAAAAAGGACTTTTGGCATGGTGTCTGGAGAAGATGGTTTGTTGAAAACAGATGCTCTGGTTTTTGGTTTTGTTTGTCTCTTTGAGACAAGGTCTTAGCATCATAACCCAGCCTGGTCTGGAATTCTTTTGATTCTCCTGCCTCAGCTTAGTGGTAGCCATACACTGGGTCAATGCTAGATATTTTAGTGCCTTTCTCTATAGTAAGCACGTTCTCAGGCCAATTAGGTTCTGGATCAATCAGATAAAGTTCAGTCCCTGGTTCATGATAAGTTATCAGTAGGCTATCCTGTTTTAATCAGCATACATTAAAGCATTCTATAGAATTCCCCTTCTAAGGTATCTCAGTAATGCTGGTACCGTGTCACTCATTACTGTTATTTTTAAGTTTATAAAGAGATGAAAAGATCTTCCTGAGAAAGATGGATTAGGATCGGAGGAATGGGAAAGGTTAAAATACCCACTTAATTTGTAATAATGCATGAATATAGCAGATAAAGATGTGCCATTTCTATCTTCCTTGTTCAGGTTCTTTATGGAGATTTTATCTTTATTATTGTTTGCCTGGTTTTAGAATCACTGAACTAAAAGTATTTTTTCAGCTACTATAACGACAAAGAAAAAAGAGGAACATTTGGGGACAAACCTCACCCTCTTTTTGTGAGTTTACAGTCTAATGCAGGAAATGGGAACTTTTTGGTCTTAACCTTAAGATGTTATGTGGAATTTTTCTATGACTCATTTCTGGTAGAAGCTAAAAGGCAACATTAGATGTTTGAATACGAGTGTGTGTGTGTGTGTGTGTGTGTGTGTGTGTGTGTGTGTGTGTGTGTGTGTGTGTGTGTGTTTATTCAAGTGAGCAAAGATTGTACACAGGGCCTCCTCATTCATGCTAGAAGAACTCTACCACCAGCTACATTCTCAGTCGATTGATTAGAACTTAATGTGTTACCTATTCAAATGGTAAATGTTTAAGCCAGTTGTTGTGGTGGTACATATCTTTAATCCCAGCTCTCTGGAGGCAGAGGCAGGGTGATCTCTGTGAGTTTGAGACCAGCCTGGTCTGTGTAATGAGTTACAGGAAAGCCAAGGCTACACAGTGAGACCTTGACTCCAAAAACAAATAAAAAATTGTTGGAGGCTGGAGAGAGCTAGCTCAGCAGTTACAAACACATATTGCTCTTGCTTTTAGAGGCCCACATTCTGTCTCCAGCACCCACCATGTTAGGTGGCTCACAATTGCTGAGCTCCAAGAGGACCTGAGGTCTCCAGTGTTTGAGGGTACCCAAACACATTTACATACACACACGCACACAAATAAAAAAATAAATCTTTTAAAAATGAAGTTGCCAATTAAAGACACAATATTTGCTAGCCTGAGGATGTAGATCAGTTGGTAGAGTGGGTGCCTGGCATACAGATGCTCTGGGGTTTGGTTGTTTATAATCCTAGATTTCATGAAGGCAAGGTAGGAGGCTGAGAAGTCCTAGGTTCCTTCACTACATGAGTTTGAGTCCACCTATGGCTGGCTACATGAGGCTCTGTTTCAAAATTTAAAAATAAAAATTGTTTGCAAGGCTTGCTTTTTTTTTTTTTTTTTTTTTTTTTGAGATACCCTAGACTGGCCCTGGAAATTGCTGAATAGCAAAGGATGACCTTGAATTCTTCAGTATCCTGCTGTCACCTTCCAGATGCTGGGATCCAGGCTTGTTTTGTCATACCCAATAAGTGTGGGAGTTCTGCTCTTTGTATATTTGTTTGAGACAGGATTAGAAGGAAAGTAATCAAGTGACAGTCTGCCCTGTGGTGACTGGTGTGTATGTTAAACATCTTAAATAAAACAAGACAAATATACTTGTTAGTTTACAGGCTACAAAACTAAGGCAAGAAATCCAAATGTTAATGTAGTGTACATACATACATGCATGCAAAACACTCACCATACATGTAAAATAAATAATTTAAAAATGGTTATAATTAGGAATTAATTTCAGGAACCAGGCGTAGTAGAGAATGCTTTTAATCCCAGCACTCAGTAGGTAAGGGTAGGTGGATCTCTTGAGTTCCAGGCAAGCCTGGTCTACAGAGTGAGTTCCAGGATAGCCAGGGATACACAGAGAAACCCTATAACCAAAAAATAAAAAGTTCAAAGATCCTAAAAAACTCCCAAGGAGCCGGGCGGTGGTGGCGCACGCCTTTAATCCCAGCACTCGGGAGGCAGAGGCAGGAGGATCTCTGTGAGTTCGAGGCCAGCCTGGGTTACCAAGTGAGTTCCAGGAAAGATGCAAAGCTACACAGAGAAACCCTGTCTCAAAAAACCAAAAAAAAAAAAAAAAAAAAAAAAAAAAAAAAAAAAAAAAACAAAAACTCCCAAGGAAACTCAGAGCTGATCAAAACAGTAAGAGAAGTAACTGGATAAAACCTACAGGCGGAGCAGGGTGTGGTGGAACATACCTTTAATTCCAGCACTCCGGATGGAGAGGCAGGAGAATCTGAGTTCCAGGCCAGTCGTCTCTATAGCAAGTTCCAGGGCTACACAGTGAGACTGTCTAAACACTAAAACAAACCTCAAATACTAGAATAAACCTAAACAAGGAAACGAAAGACTTCTATAATAAAAACTTGAAAACGTGGACCACCCTGAGGCTGTCAAGACCTCTGTGGGGAAAGGCTGTTGCTATGCAAACCTAGGGATCTCAGCTAATCATCCGGATACATGGAAATGCACACGGAGAGAACAGCTCCACATAGTTGTCCTCTCACTTACGCCTGTGCACTGTGGCACCCATTGCCCCATAATAATAATGTAGACGTCACTGAAGGAAGTAGTTGGAGGTAGAAAGTCCCCCTGTGCTCATGAATGGGCAGACTTAATATTGTGAAAACGACTGTATTACCAAATGTGATCTGCAGACTCAGTGAAGTCATCATAGGAATTCTAATGGCATTTTTCCCAGAACAAAAAAAAATTCTGAAGTTCCTCTGGGCACAAAAGAAATTAATCATAAACAGCAATGCTGTAGGTACCATTATAGTACATCTCAAACCATATTATAGAGGTATACTAAGTAAAACCGCATAATACCGGCACAAAACAATGTGTAGGTAGTAGACCAATAGAATGGGAGACACAGGCCAAGCACGATGCATATTTGCCATCTCAGAACTCAGGAAGTTACGGCAGAAGGATTGCCATGAATTTTAGGATAGCCTGGACTACTACTGTTTAACAGCCTGTCTTTTTTTTTTTTTTTTTTTTTTTTCGAGACAGGGTTTCTCTGTGTAGCTTTGCGCCTTTCCTGGAGCTCACTTGGTAGCCCAGGCTGGCCTCGAACTCACAAAGATCCGCCTGGCTCTGCCTCCCGAGTGCTGGGATTAAAGGCGTGCGCCACCACGCCCGGCTTAACATCCTGTCTTAAACACAGGAACAGATAGGAAGCCAGGCATAATGGTGTTCACTGTCATCCCAGCACTTTGTGGGCGGAGGCAGAAGGAATAGGAGTTCAACATGAGTTGGTCACCAAAAGACCTGGTCACCAAACAAGACACACGCAGCTATAGCTCCAGCCACCTAATCTTTGACAGGAGTGTCAAGAAGATACACAGGAAAAAGGCAGCATCTTCAAAGCATAGTGCTTGGGAAACTGGTGGCCACATGTAAAAGAATGTAACTAGACCCTTAACTCTCACTCTACAAATATATATGTGCATATTCAAAATGGATCAAAGACTTTAAGGTCTGACACTTTCAAACTGCTGTAGGAAAGCATAGGCAGTGTATGGGCACAAACTTTCTGCGAAGAAAGCATAGGAAATAATCCCAAGAATTAATAGGTGGGATTGTATGAAATTAGAAAGTTTTTACAAAGCCAAGGAAACTAAAGAATGAAGAGATAGCCTATAGAATAGGAAAAACATGTTTGCCAGCTATACCTTTAGCAGAGGATTAATATCTAGAATCTGTACAAAATCAACACCACCACCCTCATCCAAACAGTTAATGGGGGTAATGAGTTGAATGGACACGCCTCACCTCAAAGGAAGAAGTGCAAACGGCTAATACCCGGAAAAGTGTTCAACATTCTTTTTGTTTTGTTTTGTTTTTTGAGACAGGGTTTCTCTGTGTAGCTTTGCTCCTTTCCTGGAACTCACTTGGTATCCCAGGCTAGCCTCGAACTCACAGAGATCCGCCTGCCTCTGCCTCCCGAGTGCTGGGATTAAAGGCGTGTGCCAACACCGCCAGGCTGTTTTTTTTTTTTTTCCAAGACAGGGTTTCTCTGTGTAGTTTTGGTGCCTGTCCCGGATCTCACTCTGTAGACCAGGCTGGCCTTGAACTCAGAGATCCACCTGGCTCTGCCTCCCGAGTGCTGGGATTAAAGGCGTGTGCCACCACCTCCAGGTGTATTCAACATTCTTAGCCATAAGACAAACACCTTGATTTTCTTTCACCCCAGTCAAAATGACTATCATCAAGAAAACAAGTGACAATGGTCTTGTGTGGTGAGTCACACTTGAAAGGCACAGAGGTAGGAGGATCAACTATGAATTTGAGGTTAGCCTGGGCTACACAATGAAACCCTGCCTTAAATAAAGAACAAACACAAAGATGTGTACAGACTCTTATATATTGCTGATGGGAATGTAAATTTGTGTAGCCACTATGGAAATCAGTATGGAGGTTCCTAAAAAACTACACTTCTGTATGTATTATCTAGCACCTACCAGTAACACACCTAGGTGTATACCCAAAGGATTCTAAGTCAGCCTTCCACAGAGATCGCTATGAATCCATGTTTACTGCTGTCAGCCTAAGTCTCCATTAATAGATGGAAATGTGGTACATAGCTATTATAGCACATACCCTTAATCCCAGCACTACAAGGCAGACAGATCTCTAGAGTTTGAGGCCAGCCTCATGTAAATAGAGTGTTGCAGGACAACCAGGGCTACATAGTATGATCTTGTATTTAAAAAATATGGTACATATAGAAAATGAAATTTCGCTTCTGAAGACAACTGAAATTATGCAAGAAAATGAGTGGATCTGGAGATCATTATGTTAAGTAAAATAAGCCAGGCTTAGAAAGACAAATATCACTTTTTCTCATGCAGAATCGATACATACACATATACATCATCACCACCACCATCATCACTACCGCCACCAGCAAGCACCACTGCCAGCACCACTACTAAAGAAGTAGTAGTGGGGGCTATAAGAGGGAAAGAAGATGTCTGAAAAAAGGAGGGAGGAGCAAGAGAGAATAACAGACACATGTGTCATGAAAGCAGAAAGGAACACCATACGGGAGCAAAAAGAAACCAACCAGAGAGAGAGGAAAATGAGGAAGGCAGCCTGGGGCAAACAAGAGCAAGGTCTTATGGTGTATGCATGTTTGAAAGCGTCACAGTGAAGCCCATTTCCATATAGATAAGCCAAACTTTCAAAAGAGCCAGGCGGTGGTGGCGCACACCTTTAATCCCAGCACTCGTGAGGCAGAGCCAGGCGGATCTCTGTGAGTTCGAGGCCAGCCTGGACTACAAAGTGACATCCAAGACAGGTACCAAAACTACACAGAGAAACTCTGTCTCGGAAAAAAAAATTTAAAAGATTTCAGGCTAGGGAGACAGCCTATTGATGAAGGGCTTGTCCTGCAAGACTTGATCTATGTTTGATCCCTAGAACTCACGTAAATAAGCTGGCTATGGTTGCATGTGTACTGGCTGGGGAAGCTGAGGCAGGTGGATCCCTAGGGATCACTGCCCAGCCCTCAAACAAAAATTTAAGAAAAAAAAAAAATCAAATTCACGGGTAGAGGTATAGTTCAGTGTTTGCTTAGCATGTACAAAGTCATGGGTCTAATCCTTATCACTACTTTAAAAAATAAGTTTTTGGGGTAATAGACAAAAATATTGCATCCTACTGTATTGATACATCCATACATGGTACACAGAAAAGAAATTAGTCATGCCATGTGTGGTTATGTACACTTATAATCCCAGCATTTGAGAGTTAGAGGCAACCCTGGCTGACCTGGAATCTGCTGTGTGAACCTTGAATTAATTTGGGAATACAACCACATCTCTCTTTTCCATCGACACAGGGTCCCACTGGTAGCCCTGGCTGTCCTGAAACTTACTCTGTAGACCAGGCTGGCCTTGAACTCTCAGAGATCTGCCTGCCTCTGCCTTATGAGTGCTGGGATTAAAGTGATGCCAACTTTCTAGGTTGCAGTAGGAACTGGGGAGAAGGAGGGCAGGCATTGAACCTGGCTCCGACAGACACATCTGCAGACAGGATCTCCCTACTCCTTTTTATTTTTCTATGTGCTTCATTTTGTGCTGGCTGACATGATTTTATTTTTAAGATTGTAATATAATTACGTCATTTCTCCCTTCCCTCATTTGAACTTTTTGTATTCAATATTCTTCCTTAAAGTTGTATTTATTTCTAGAGGAAAGCACTACTTTTTTTTCCTCCCAAATTCTTCTTCGGTATTCATTACCTTATTGTAATGGAAGCATTTGACTCAGACTGGACTATTCACAAATAGTCCTCATATAAACAAATTAATCAGATTTTAAATTACCATCAGAATTGGCTTATGTTCTACAGACTTTCAAAGCATGCATTATTCTCTCCCTGACTGTGTACTCTTCTAAGAGGCTATGTTTGTTCAGTACCAACTTGGTACCCAGTCTTGTGTGTGTGCATGAGCAAGT